>NW_028182171.1:1800000-2214000 GCF_964271855.1 Acomys minous | reverse complement strand
CTGAGGAGACACTTGTGGGAGCTACTGTGACTAAAACTGAGCTTCCCTACGCACAGGGAAGCAAGAGCAATGCTGATTTCATCAAGCCCAGTTACATACTCAGAATCTGTACTACTGCGCAAATAGGCATGTCTCTTAAAGCAAAAAACTCATATCTGACAAAGTTGCCCAAATGCATCTCAGAAGTGTGCAACTTGTTCCCTGAATTAGAAAACGTCGAGAAACGGTCGTTTCTGCTAGCGCTGTGCTTCTACACATGTATTTGCTGAACGGTGAAAGCACACATTAATGCACTTTTCTCCCAGCAAGTACACTGTTTCAAAGGAAATGGGAACACACTGAGGAGACACTTGTGGGAACTACTGTGACTAAAACTGAGCTTCGCTACGCACAGGGAAGCAAGAGAAATGCTGATTTCATCAAGCCCAGTTACATACTCAGAATCTGTACTACTGCGCAAATAGGCATGTCTCTTAAGGCAAAAAACTTATTTCTGACAAAGTTGCCCAAATGCATCTCAGACGTGTGTAACTTCTTCCCTGAGTTAGAAAACGTCGAGAAACGGTCATTTCGGCTAGCGCTGTGCTTCTACACATGTATTTGCTGAACGGTGAAAGCGCACAGTAATGCACTTTTCTCCCAGCAAATACACTGTTTCTTAGGAAATGGGAACACACTGAGGAGACACTTGTGGCAGCTACTGTGACTAAAACTGAGCTTCCCTACGCAGAGGGAAGCAAGAGAAATACTGATTCCATCAACCCCAGTTACATACACAGAATCTGTACTACTGCCCAAATAGGCAAAACAAGTGCGTTCTAAAGCACGTGTCTTTAGTCAAAAAACTCATTTCTGACAAAGATGCCCAAATGCATCTCAGAAGTGTGCAACTTGTTCCCTGAGTTAGAAAACGTCGAGAAACGGTCGTTTCTGCTAGCGCTGTGCTTCTACACATGTATTTGCTGAACGGTGAAAGCACACAGTAACGCACTTTTCTCCCAGCAAATACACTGTTTCTAAGGAAATGGGAACACACTGAGGAGACAATTGTGGGAGCTACTGTGACTAAAACTGAGCTTCCCTACGCACAGGGAAGCAAGAGAAATGCTGATTTCATCAAGCCGAGTTACATACTCAGAATCTGTACTACTGCGCAAATAGGCATGTCTCTGTACGCAAAAACTCATTTCTGACAAAGTTGCCCAAATGCATCTCAGAAGTGTGCAACTTGTTCGCTGAGTTAGAAAACGTCGAGAAACGGTCGTTTCTCCTAGCGCTGTGCTTCTACACATGTATTTGCTGAACGGTGAAAGCACACATTAATGCACTTTTCTCCCAGCAAGTACACTGTTTCAAAGGAAATGGGAACACACTGAGGAGACACTTGTGGGAGCTACTGTGACTAAAACTGAGCTTCCCTACGCACAGGGAAGCAAGAGAAATGCTGATTTCATCAAGCCCAGTTACATACTCAGAATCTGTACTACTGCGTAAATAGGCATGTCTCTTAAGGCAAAAAACTCATTTCTGACAAAGTTGCCCAAATGCATTTCAGACGTGTGCAACTTCTTCCCTGAATTAGAAAACGTCGAGAAACGTTCGTTTCTGCTAGCTCTGTGCTTCTACACATGTATTTGCTGAACGGTGAAAGCACACATTAATGCACTTTTCTCCCAGCAAGTACACTGTTTCAAAGGAAATGG
This sequence comes from Acomys minous, assembly GCF_964271855.1. NCBI lineage: Eukaryota > Metazoa > Chordata > Mammalia > Rodentia > Muridae > Acomys > Acomys minous. Next base: position 2,212,297 of record NW_028182171.1, on the reverse strand, counting down.
GAACACACTGAGGAGACACTTGTGGGAGCTACTGTGACTAAAACTGAGCTTCCCTACGCACAGGGAAGCAAGAGAAATGCTGATTTCATCAAGCCCAGTTACATACTCAGAATCTGTACTACTGCGCAAATAGGCATGTCTCTTAAGGCAAAAAACTTATTTCTGACAAAGTTGCCCAAATGCATCTCAGACGTGTGTAACTTGTTCCCTGAGTTAGAAAACGTCGAGAAACGGTCATTTCGGCTAGCGCTGTGCTTCTACACATGTATTTGCTGAACGGTGAAAGCGCACAGTAATGCACTCTTCTTCCAGCAAATACACTGTTTCTAAGGAAATGGGAACACACTGAGGAGACACTTGTGGCAGCTACTGTGACTAAAACTGAGCTTCCCTACGCAGAGGGAAGCAAGAGAAATACTGATTTCATCAACCCCAGTTACATACACAGAATCTGTACTACTGCCCAAATAGGCAAAACAAGTGCGTTCTAAAGCACGTGTCTGTAGTTAAAAAAACTCATTTCTGACAAAGATGCCCAAATGCATCTCAGAAGTGTGCAACTTGTTCCCTGAGTTAGAAAACGTCGAGAAACGCTCGTTTCTGCTAGCGCTGTGCTTCTACACATGTATTTGCTGAACGGTGAAAGCACACAGTAATGCACTTTTCTTTCAGCAAATACACTGTTTCTAAGGAAATGGGAACACACTGAGGAGACAATTGTGGGAGCTACTGGGACTAAAACTGAGCTTCCCTACGCACAGGGAAGCAAGAGAAATGCTGATTTCATCAAGCCCAGTTACATACTCAGAATCTGTACGACTGCGCAAATAGGCATGTCTCTTAAGGCAAAAAACTCATTTCTGACAAAGTTGCCCAAATGCATTTCAGAAGTGTGCAACTTCTTCTCTGAATTAGAAAACGTCGAGAAACGGTCGTTTCTGCTAGCGCTGTGCTTCTACACATGTATTTGTGAATGGTGAAAGCACACAGTAATGCACTTTTCTCCCAGCAAATACACTGTTTCAAAGGAAATGGAAACACACTGTGGAGACACTTGTGGGAGCTACTGTGACTAAAACTGAGCTTCCCTACGCACAGGGAAGCAAGAGAAATGCTGATTTCATCAAGCCGAGTTACATACTCAGAATCTGTACTACTGCGCAAATAGGCATGTCTCTGTACGCAAAAACTCATTTCTGACAAAGTTGCCCAAATGCATCTCAGAAGTGTGCAACTTGTTCGCTGAGTTAGAAAACGTCGAGAAACGGTCGTTTCTCCTAGCGCTGTGCTTCTACACATGTATTTGCTGAACGGTGAAAGCGCACAGTAATGCACTTTTCTCCCAGCAAATACACTGTTTCTACGGAACTGGGAACACACTGAGGAAACACTTGTGGGAGCTACTGTGACTAAAACTGAGCTTCCCTACGCACAGGGAAGCAAGAGAAATGCTGATTTCATCAAGCCCAGTTACATACTCAGAATCTGTACTACTGCGCAAATAGGCATGTCTCTGTAGGCAAAAAACTCATTTCTGACAAAGTTGCCCAAATGCATCTCAGAAGTGTGCAACTTGTTCCCTGAGTTAGAAAACGTTGAGAAACGTTCGTTTCTGCTAGCGCTGTTCTTCTACACATGTATTTGCTGAACGGTGAAAGCGCACAGTAATGCACTTTTCCCCCAGCAAATACACTGTTTCTAAGGAAATGGGAACACACTGAGGAGACACTTGTGGGAGCTACTGTGACTAAAACTGAGCTTCCCTACGCACAGGGAAGCAAGAGAAATGCTGATTTCATCAAGCCCAGTTACATAATCAGAATCTGTACTACTGCGCAAATAGGCATGTCTCTGTACACAAAAACTCATTCTGACAAAGTTGCCCAAATGCATCTCAGAAGTGTGCAACTTGTTCGCTGAGTTAGAAAACGTCGAGAAACGGTCGTTTCTCCTAGCGCTGTGCTTCTACACATGTATTTGCTGAACGGTGAAAGCCCACAGTAATGCACTTTTCTCCCAGCAAATACACTGTTTCTAAGGAAATGGGAACACACTGAGGAGACACTTGTGGGAGCTACTGGGACTAAAACTGAGCTTCCCTACGCACAGGGAAGCAAGAGAAATGCTGATTTCATCAAGCCCAGTTACATACTCAGAATCTGTACTACTGCGCAATAGGCATGTCTCTGTAGGCAAAAAACTTATTTCTGACAAAGTTGCCCAAATGCATCTCAGAAGTGTGCAACTTGTTCCCTGAGTTAGAAAACGTCGAGAAACGGTGGTTTCTGCTAGCGCTGTGCTTCTACACATGTATTTGCTGAACGGTGAAAGCGCACAGTAATGCACTTTTCTCCCAGCAAATACACTGTTTCTAAGGAACTGGGAACACACTGAGGAGACACTTGTGGGAGCTACTGTGACTAAAACTGAGCTTCCCTACGCACAGGGAAGCAAGAGAAATGCTGATTTCATCAAGCCCAGTTACATACTCAGAATCTGTACTACTGCGAAAATAGGCATGTCTCTGTAGGCAAAAAACTCATTTCTGACAAAGTTGCCCAAATGCATCTCAGAAGTGTGCAACTTGTTCCCTGAGTTAGAAAACGTCGAGAAACGTTCGTTTCTGCTAGCGCTGTGCTTCTACACATGTATTTGCTGAACGGTGAAAGCGCACAGTAATGCACTTTTCTCCCAGCAAATACACTGTTTCTAAGGAAATGGGAACACACTGAGGAGACACTTGTGGGAGCTACTGGGACTAAAACTGAGCTTCCCTACGCACAGGGAAGCAAGAGAAATGCTGATTTCATCAAGCCCAGTTACATACTCAGAATCTGTACTACTGCGCAAATAGGCATGTCTCTGTAGGCAAAAAACTCATTTCTGACAAAGTTGCCCAAATGCATCTCAGAAGTGTGCAACTTGTTCGCTGAGTTAGAAAACGTCGAGAAACGGTCGTTTCTCCTAGCGCTGTGCTTCTACACATGTATTTGCTGAACGGTGAAAGCGCACAGTAATGCACTTTTCTCCCAGCAAATACACTGTTTCTACGGAACTGGGAACACACTGAGGAAACACTTGTGGGAGCTACTGTGACTAAAACTGAGCTTCCCTACGCACAGGGAAGCAAGAGACATGCTGATTTCATCAAGCCCAGTTACATACTCAGAATCTGTACTACTGCGCAAATAGGCATGTCTCTGTAGGCAAAAAACTCATTTCTGACAAAGTTGCCCAAATGCATCTCAGAAGTGTGCAACTTGTTCCATGAGTTAGAAAACGTTGAGAAACGTTCGTTTCTGCTAGCGCTGTTCTTCTACACATGTATTTGCTGAACGGTGAAAGCGCACAGTAATGCACTTTTCTCCCAGCAAATACACTGTTTCTAAGGAAATGGGAACACACTGAGGAGACACTTGTGGGAGCTACTGTGACTTAAACTGAGCTTCCCTACGCACAGGGAAGCAAGAGAAATGCTGATTTCATCAAGCCCAGTTACATACTCAGAATGTGTACTACTGCGCAAATAGGCATGTCTCTGTAGGCAAAAAACTCATTTCTGACAAAGTTGCCCAAATGCATCTCAGAAGTGTGCAACTTGTTCGCTGAGTTAGAAAACGTCGAGAAACGGTCGTTTCTCCTAGCGCTGTGCTTCTACACATGTATTTGCTGAACGGTGAAAGCGCACAGTAATGCACTTTTCTCCCAGCAAATACACTGTTTCTACGGAACTGGGAACACACTGAGGAAACACTTGTGGGAGCTACTGTGACTAAAACTGAGCTTCCCTACGCACAGGGAAGCAAGAGAAATGCTGATTTCATCAAGCCCAGTTACATACTCAGAATCTGTACTACTGCGCAAATAGGCATGTCTCTGTAGGCAAAAAACTCATTTCTGACAAAGTTGCCCAAATGCATCTCAGAAGTGTGCAACTTGTTCCCTGAGTTAGAAAACGTTGAGAAACGTTCGTTTCTGCTAGCGCTGTTCTTCTACACATGTATTTGCTGAACGGTGAAAGCGCACAGTAATGCACTTTTCCCCCAGCAAATACACTGTTTCTAAGGAAATGGGAACACACTGAGGAGACACTTGTGGGAGCTACTGTGACTAAAACTGAGCTTCCCTACGCACAGGGAAGCAAGAGAAATGCTGATTTCATCAAGCCCAGTTACATACTCAGAATCTGTACTACTGCGCAAATAGGCATGTCTCTGTACACAAAAACTCATTCTGACAAAGTTGCCCAAATGCATCTCAGAAGTGTGCAACTTGTTCGCTGAGTTAGAAAACGTCGAGAAACGGTCGTTTCTCCTAGCGCTGTGCTTCTACACATGTATTTGCTGAACGGTGAAAGCCCACAGTAATGCACTTTTCTCCCAGCAAATACACTGTTTCTAAGGAAATGGGAACACACTGAGGAGACACTTGTGGCAGCTACTGGGACTAAAACTGAGCTTCCCTACGCACAGGGAAGCAAGAGAAATGCTGATTTCATCAAGCCCTGTTACATACTCAGAATCTGTACTACTGCGCAAATAGGCACGTCTATTTAGGCATAAAACTCATTTCTGACAAAGTTGCCCAAATGCATCTCAGAAGTGTGCAACTTGTTCCCTGAGTTAGAAAACGTCGAGAAACGGTCGTTTCTGCAAGCGCTGTGCTTCTACACATGTATTTGCTGAACGGTGAAAGCGCACAGTAATGCACTTTTCTCCCAGCAAATACACTGTTTCTAAGGAAATGGGAACACACTGAGGAGACACTTGTGGCAGCTACTGTGACTAAAACTGAGCTTCCCAACGCAGAGGGAAGCAAGAGAAATACTGATTTCATCAACCCCAGTTACATAAACAAAATGTGTACTACTGCCCAAGTAGGCAAAACAAGTGCGTTCTAAGGCACGTCTCTTTAGGCAAAAAACTCATTTCTGACAAAGTTGCCCAAATGCATCTCAGAAGTGTGCAACTTGTTCCTGAGTTAGAAAACGTCGAGAAACGGTCGTTTCTGCTAGCTCTGTGCTTCTACACATGTATTTGCTGAACGGTGAAAGCGCACAGTAATGCACTTTTCTCCCAGCAAATACACTGTTTCTAAGGAAATGGGAACACACTGAGGAGACACTTGTGGGAGCTACTGTGACTAAAACTGAGCTTCCTTATGCACAGGGAAGCAAGAGAAATGCTGATTTCATCAAGCCCAGTTACATACTCAGAATCTGTACTACTGCGCAAATAGGCATGTCTCTGTAGGCAAAAAACTCATTTCTGACAAAGTTGCCCAAATGCATCTCAGAAGTGTGCCACTTGTTCCCTGAGTTAGAAAACGTCGAGAAACGGTCGTTTCAGCTAGCGCTGTGCTTCTACACATGTATTTGCTGAACGGTGAAAGCGCACAGTAATGCACTTTTCTCCCAGCAAATACACTGTTTCTAAGGAAATGGGAACACACTGAGGAGACACTTGTGGGAGCTACTGGGAATAAAATTGAGCTTCCCTACGCACAGGGAAGCAAGAGAAATGCTGATTTCATCAAGCCCAGTTACATACTCAGAATCTGTACTACTGCGCAAATAGGCATGTCTCTGTAGGCAAAAAACTCATTTCTGACAAAGTTGCCCAAATGCATCTCAGAAGTGTGCAACTTGTTCCCTGAGTTAGAAAACGTCGAGAAACGTTCGTTTCTGCTAGCGCTGTGCTTCTACACATGTATTTGCTGAACGGTGAAAGCGCACAGTAATGCACTTTTCTCCCAGCAAATACACTGTTTCTAAGGAAATGGGAACACACTGAGGAGACACTTGTGGGAGCTACTGGGACTAAAACTGAGCTTCCCTACGCACAGGGAAGCAAGAGAAATGCTGATTTCATCAAGCCCAGTTACATACTCAGAATCTGTACTACTGCGCAAATAGACATGTCTCTGTAGGCAAAAAACTCATTTCTGACAAAGTTGCCCAAATGCATCTCAGAAGTGTGCCACTTGTTCCCTGAATTAGAAAACGTCGAGAAACGGTCGTTTGCTGAACGGTGAAAGCGCACAGTAATGCACTTTTCTCCCAGCAAATACACTGTTTCTAAGGAAATGGGAACACACTGAGGAGACACTTGTGGGAGCTACTGTGACTAAACCTGAGCTTCCCTACGCACAGGGAAGCAAGAGAAATGCTGATTTCATCAAGCCCAGTTACATACTCAGAATCTGTACTACTGCGCAAATAGGCATGTCTCTGTAGGCAAAAAACTCATTTCTGACAAAGTTGCCCAAATGCATCTCAGAAGTGTGCAACTTGTTCCCTGAGTTAGAAAACATCGAGAAACGTTCGTTTCTGCTAGCGCTGTGCTTCTACACATGTATTTGCTGAACGGTGAAAGCGCACAGTAATGCACTTTTCTCCCAGCAAATACACTGTTTCTAAGGAAATGGGAACACACTGAGGAGACACTTGTGGGAGCTACTGGGACTAAAATTGAGCTTCCCTACGCACAGGGAAGCAAGAGAAATGCTGATTTCATCAAGCCCAGTTACATACTCAGAATCTGTACTACTGCGCAAATAGGTATGTCTCTGTAGGCAAAAAACTCATTTCTGAGAAAGTTGCCCAAATGCATCTCAGAAGTGTGCAACTTGTTCCCTGAGTTAGAAAACGTCGAGAAACGGTCGTTTGCTGAACGGTGAAAGCGCACAGTAATGCACTTTTCTCCCAGCAAACACACTGTTTCTAAGGAACTGGGAACACACTGAGGAGACACTTGTGGGAGCTACTGTGACTAAAACTGAGCTTCCCTACGCACAGGGAAGCAAGAGAAATGCTGATTTCATCAAGCCCAGTTACCTACTCAGAATCTGTACTACTGCGCAAATAGGCATGTCTCTGTAGGCAAAAAACTCATTTCTGACAAAGTTGCCCAAATGCATCTCAGAAGTGTGCAACTTGTTCCCTGAGTTAGAAAACGTTGAGAAACGTTCGTTTCTGCTAGCGCTGTTCTTCTACACATGTATTTGCTGAACGGTGAAAGCGCACAGTAATGCACTTTTCTCCCAGCAAATACACTGTTTCTAAGGAACTGGGAACACACTGAGGAGACACTTGTGGGAGCTATTGGGACTAAAATTGAGCTTCCCTACGCACAGGGATGTAAGAGAAATGCTGATTTCATCAAGCCCAGTTACATACTCAGAATCTGTACTACTGCGCAAATAGGCATGTCTCTGTAGGCAAAAAACTCATTTCTGACAAAGTTGCCCAAATGCATCTCAGAAGTGTGCAACTTGTTCCCTGAGTTAGAAAACGTCGAGAAACGTTCGTTTCTGCTAGCGCTGTGCTTCTACACATGTATTTGCTGAACGGTGAAAGCGCACAGTAATGCACTTTTCTCCCAGCAAATACAGTTTCTAAGGAAATGGGAACACACTGAGGAGACACTTGTGGGAGCTATTGGGACTAAAATTGAGCTTCCCTACGCACAGGGATGTAAGAGAAATGCTGATTTCATCAAGCCCAGTTACATACTCAGAATCTGTACTACTGCGCAAATAGGCATGTCTCTTTAGGCAAAAAACTCATTTCTGACAAAGTTGCCCAAATGCATCTCAGAAGTGTGCAACTTGTTCCCTGAGTTAGAAAACGTCGAGAAACGGTCATACCTGATAACGGTGTGCTTCTACACATGTATTTGCTGAATGGTGAAAGCGCACAGTAATGCACTTTTCTCCCAGCAAATACACTGTTTCTAAGGAAATGGGAACACACTGAGGAGACACTTGTGGGAGCTACTGTGACTAAAACTGAGCTTCCCTACGCACAGGGAAGCAAGAGAAATGCTGATTTCATCAAGCCCAGTTACATACTCAGAATCTGTACTACTGCGCAAATAGGCATGTCTCTGTACACAAAAACTCATTCTGACAATGTTGCCCAAATGCATCTCAGAAGTGTGCAACTTGTTCGCTGAGTTAGAAAACGTCGAGAAACGGTCGTTTCTCCTAGCGCTGTGCTTCTACACATGTATTTGCTGAACGGTGAAAGCCCACAGTAATGCACTTTTCTCCCAGCAAATACACTGTTTCTAAGGAAATGGGAACACACTGAGGAGACACTTGTGGCAGCTACTGGGACTAAAACTGAGCTTCCCTACGCACAGGGAAGCAAGAGAAATGCTGATTTCATCAAGCCCAGTTACATACTCAGAATCTGTACTACTGCGCAAATAGGCACGTCTATTTAGGCATAAAACTCATTTCTGACAAAGTTGCCCAAATGCATCTCAGAAGTGTGCAACTTGTTCCCTGAGTTAGAAAACGTCGAGAAACGGTCGTTTCTGCAAGCGCTGTGCTTCTACACATGTATTTGCTGAACGGTGAAAGCGCACAGTAATGCACTTTTCTCCCAGCAAATACACTGTTTCTAAGGAAATGGGAACACACTGAGGAGACACTTGTGGCAGCTACTGTGACTAAAACTGAGCTTCCCAACGCAGAGGGAAGCAAGAGAAATACTGATTTCATCAACCCCAGTTACATAAACAAAATGTGTACTACTGCCCAAGTAGGCAAAACAAGTGCGTTCTAAGGCACGTCTCTTTAGGCAAAAAACTCATTTCTGACAAAGTTGCCCAAATGCATCTCAGAAGTGTGCAACTTGTTCCTGAGTTAGAAAACGTCGAGAAACGGTCGTTTCTGCTAGCTCTGTGCTTCTACACATGTATTTGCTGAACGGTGAAAGCGCACAGTAATGCACTTTTCTCCCAGCAAATACACTGTTTCTAAGGAAATGGGAACACACTGAGGAGACACTTGTGGGAGCTACTGTGACTAAAACTGAGCTTCCTTATGCACAGGGAAGCAAGAGAAATGCTGATTTCATCAAGCCCAGTTACATACTCAGAATCTGTACTACTGCGCAAATAGGCATGTCTCTGTAGGCAAAAAACTCATTTCTGACAAAGTTGCCCAAATGCATCTCAGAAGTGTGCCACTTGTTCCCTGAGTTAGAAAACGTCGAGAAACGGTCGTTTGCTGAACGGTGAAAGCGCACAGTAATGCACTTTTCTCCCAGCAAACACACTGTTTCTAAGGAACTGGGAACACACTGAGGAGACACTTGTGGGAGCTACTGTGACTAAAACTGAGCTTCCCTACGCACAGGGAAGCAAGAGAAATGCTGATTTCATCAAGCCCAGTTACCTACTCAGAATCTGTACTACTGCGCAAATAGGCATGTCTCTGTAGGCAAAAAACTCATTTCTGACAAAGTTGCCCAAATGCATCTCAGAAGTGTGCATCTTGTTCCCTGAGTTAGAAAACGTTGAGAAACGTTCGTTTCTGCTAGCGCTGTTCTTCTACACATGTATTTGCTGAACGGTGAAAGCGCACAGTAATGCACTTTTCTCCCAGCATATACACTGTTTCTAAGGAACTGGGAACACACTGAGGAGACACTTGTGGGAGCTATTGGGACTAAAATTGAGCTTCCCTACGCACAGGGATGTAAGAGAAATGCTGATTTCATCAAGCCCAGTTACATACTCAGAATCTGTACTACTGCGCAAATAGGCATGTCTCTGTAGGCAAAAAACTCATTTCTGACAAAGTTGCCCAAATGCATCTCAGAAGTGTGCAACTTGTTCCCTGAGTTAGAAAACGTCGAGAAACGTTCGTTTCTGCTAGCGCTGTGCTTCTACACATGTATTTGCTGAACGGTGAAAGCGCACAGTAATGCACTTTTCTCCCAGCAAATACAGTTTCTAAGGAAATGGGAACACACTGAGGAGACACTTGTGGGAGCTATTGGGACTAAAATTGAGCTTCCCTACGCACAGGGATGTAAGAGAAATGCTGATTTCATCAAGCCCAGTTACATACTCAGAATCTGTACTACTGCGCAAATAGGCATGTCTCTTTAGGCAAAAAACTCATTTCTGACAAAGTTGCCCAAATGCATCTCAGAAGTGTGCAACTTGTTCCCTGAGTTAGAAAACGTCGAGAAACGGTCATACCTGATAACGGTGTGCTTCTACACATGTATTTGCTGAATGGTGAAAGCGCACAGTAATGCACTTTTCTCCCAGCAAATACACTGTTTCTAAGGAAATGGGAACACACTGAGGAGACACTTGTGGGAGCTACTGTGACTAAAACTGAGCTTCCCTACGCACAGGGAAGCAAGAGAAATGCTGATTTCATCAAGCCCAGTTACATACTCAGAATCTGTACTACTGCGCAAATAGGCATGTCTCTGTAGGCAAAAAACTCATTTCTGACAAAGTTGCCCAACTGCATCTCAGAAGTGTGCAACTTGTTCCCTGAGTTAGAAAACGGCGAGAAACGGTCATATCTGCTACCGCTGTGCTTCTACACATGTATTTGCTGAACGGTGAAAGCGCACAGTAATGCACTTTTCTCCCAGCAAATACACTGTTTCTAAGGAAATGGGAACACACTGAGGAGACACTTGTGGGAGCTACTGTGACTAAAACTGAGCTTCCCTACGCACAGGGAAGCAAGAGAAATGCTGATTTCATCAAGCCCAGTTACATACTCAGAATCTGTACTACTGCGCAAATAGGCATGTCTCTGTAGGCAAAAAACTCATTTCTGACAAAGTTGCCCAAATGGATCTCAGAAGTGTGCAACTTGTTCCCTGAGTTAGAAAACGTCGAGAAACGTTCGTTTCTGCTAGCGCTGTGCTTCTACACATGTATTTCCTGAACGGTGAAAGCGCACAGTAATGCACCTTTCTCCCAGCAAATACACTGTTTCTGAGGAACTGGGAACACACTGAGGAGACACTTGTGGGAGCTACTGGGACTAAAACTGAGCTTCCCTACGCACAGGGAAGCAAGAGAAATGCTGATTTCATCAAGCCCAGTTACATACTCAGAATCTGTACTACTGCACAAATAGGCATGAATCTGTAGGCAAAAAACTCATTTCTGACAAAGTTGCCCAAATGCATCTCAGAAGTGTGCAACTTGTTCCCTGAGTTAGAAAACGTCGAGAAACGGTCGTTTGCTGAACGGTGAAAGCGCACAGTAATGCACTTTTCTCCCAGCAAATACACTGTTTCTAAGGAAATGGGAACACACTGAGGAGACACTTGTGGGAGCTACTGTGACTAAAACTGAGCTTCCCTACGCACAGGGAAGCAAGAGAAATGCTGATTTCATCAAGCCCAGTTACATACTCAGAATGTGTACTACTGCGCAAATAGGCATGTCTCTGTAGGCAAAAACTCATTTCTGACAAAGTTGTCCAAATGCATCCCAGAAGTGTGCCACTTGTTCCCTGAGTTAGAAAACGTTGAGAAACGTTCGTTTCTGCTAGCGCTGTGCTTCTACACATGTATTTGCTGAACGGTGAAAGCGCACAGTAATGCACTTTTCTCCCAGCAAATACACTGTTTCTAAGGAACTGGGAACACACTGAGGAGACACTTGTGGGAGCTACTGTGACTAAAACTGAGCTTCCCTACGCACAGGGAAGCAAGAGAAATGCTGATTTCATCAAGCCCAGTTACATACTCAGAATCTGTACTACTGCGCAAATAGGCATGTCTCTGTAGGCAAAAAACTCATTTCTGACAAAGTTGCCCAAATGCATCTCAGAAGTGTGCAACTTGTTCCCTGAGTTAGAAAACGTCGAGAAACGTTCGTTTCTGCTAGCGCTGTGCTTCTACACATGTATTTGCTGAACGGTGAAAGCGCACAGTAATGCACTTTTCTCCCAGCAAATACACTGTTTCTAAGGAAATGGGAACACACTGAGGAGACACTTGTGGGAGCTACTGGGACTAAAACTGAGCTTCCCTACGCACAGGGAAGCAAGAGAAATGCTGATTTCATCAAGCCCAGTTACATACTCAGAATCTGTACTACTGCGCAAATAGACATGTCTCTGTAGGCAAAAAACTCATTTCTGACAAAGTTGCCCAAATGCATCTCAGAAGTGTGCCACTTGTTCCCTGAGTTAGAAAACGTCGAGAAACGGTCGTTTGCTGAACGGTGAAAGCGCACAGTAATGCACTTTTCTCCCAGCAAATACACTGTTTCTAAGGAAATGGGAACACACTGAGGAGACACTTGTGGGAGCTACTGTGACTTAAAATGAGCTTCCCTACGCACAGGGAAGCAAGAGAAATGCTGATTTCATCAAGCCCAGTTACATACTCAGAATCTGTACTACTGCGCAAATAGGCATGTCTCTGTAGGCAAAAAACTCATTTCTGACAAAGTTGTCCAAATGCATCCCAGAATTGTGCCACTTGTTCCCTGAGTTAGAAAACGTTGAGAAACGTTCGTTTCTGCTAGCGCTGTGCTTCTACACATGTATTTGCTGAACGGTGAAAGCGCACAGTAATGCACTTTTCTCCCAGCAAATACACTGTTTCTAAGGAACTGGGAACACACTGAGGAGACACTTGTGGGAGCTACTGTGACTAAAACTGAGCTTCCCTATGCACAGGGAAGCAAGAGAAATGCTGATTTCATCAAGCCCAGTTACATACTCAGAATCTGTACTACTGCGCAAATAGGCATGTCTCTGTAGGCAAAAAACTCATTTCTGACAAAGTTGCCCAAATGCATCTCAGAAGTGTGCCACTTGTTCCCTGAGTTAGAAAACGTCGAGAAACGTTCGTTTCTGCTAGCGCTGTGCTTCTACACATGTATTTGTTGAACGGTGAAAGCGCACAGTAATGCACTTTTCTCCCAGCAAATTCACTGTTTCTAAGGAAATGGGAACACACTGAGGAGACACTTGTGGGAGCTACTGTGACTAAACCTGAGCTTCCCTACGCACAGGGAAGCAAGAGAAATGCTGATTTCATCAAGCCCAGTTACATACTCAGAATCTGTACTACTGCCCAAATAGGCATGTCTCTGTAGGCAAAAAACTCATTTCTGACAAAGTTTCCCAAATGGATCTCAGAAGTGTGCAACTTGTTCCCTGAGTTAGAAAACGTCGAGAAACGTTCGTTTTTGCTAGCGCTGTGCTTCTACACATGTATTTGCTGAACGGTGAAAGCGCACAGTAATGCACTTTTCTCCCAGCAAATACACTGTTTCTAAGGAAATGGGAACACACTGAGGAGACACTTGTGGGAGCTACTGGGACTAAAACTGAGCTTCCCTACGCACAGGGAAGCAAGAGAAATGCTGATTTCATCAAGCCCAGTTACATACTCAGAATCTGTACTACTGCGCAAATAGGCATGTCTCTGTAGGCAAAAAACTCATTTCTGACAAAGTTGCCCAAATGCATCTCAGAAGTGTGCCACTTGTTCCCTGAGTTAGAAAACGTCGAGAAACGGTCGTTTCAGCTAGCGCTGTGCTTCTACAGATGTATTTGCTGAACGGTGAAAGCGCACAGTAATGCACTTTTCTCCCAGCAAATACACTGTTTCTAAGGAAATGGGAACACACTGAGGAGACATTTGTGGGAGCTACTGGGACTTAAACTGAGCTTCCCTACGCTCAGGGAAGTAAGAGAAATGCTGATTTCATCAAGCCCAGTTACATACTCAGAATCTGTACTACTGCGCAAATAGGCATGTCTCTGTAGGCAAAAAACTCATTTCTGACAAAGTTGCCCAAATGCATCTCAGAAGTGTGCAACTTGTTCCCTGAGTTAGAAAACATCGAGAAACGTTCGTTTCTGCTAGCGCTGTGCTTCTACACATGTATTTGCTGAACGGTGAAAGCGCACAGTAATGCACTTTTCTCCCAGCAAATACACTGTTTCTAAGGAAATGGGAACACACTGAGGAGACACTTGTGGGAGCTACTGTGACTAAAACTGAGCTTCCCTACGCACAGGGAAGCAAGAGAAATGCTGATTTCATCAAGCCCAGTTACATACTCAGAATCTGTACTACTGCGCAAATAGGCATGTCTCTGTAGGCAAAAAACTCATTTCTGACAAAGTTGCCCAAATGCATCTCAGAAGTGTGCCACTTGTTCCCTGAGTTAGAAAACGTCGAGAAACGTTCGTTTCTGCTAGCGCTGTGCTTCTACACATGTATTTGCTGAACGGTGAAAGCGCACAGTAATGCACTTTTCTCCCAGCAAATTCACTGTTTCTAAGGAAATGGGAACACACTGAGGAGACACTTGTGGGAGCTACTGGGACTAAAACTGAGCTTCCCTACGCACAGGGAAGCAAGAGAAATGCTGATTTCATCAAGCCCAGTTACATACTCAGAATCTGTACTACTGCGCAAATAGACATGTCTCTGTAGGCAAAAAACTCATTTCTGACAAAGTTGCCCAAATGCATCTCAGAAGTGTGCCACTTGTTCCCTGAGTTAGAAAACGTCGAGAAACGGTCGTTTGCTGAACGGTGAAAGCGCACAGTAATGCACTTTTCTCCCAGCAAATACACTGTTTCTAAGGAAATGGGAACACACTGAGGAGACACTTGTGGGAGCTACTGTGACTTAAAATGAGCTTCCCTACGCACAGGGAAGCAAGAGAAATGCTGATTTCATCAAGCCCAGTTACATACTCAGAATCTGTACTACTGCGCAAATAGGCATGTCTCTGTAGGCAAAAAACTCATTTCTGACAAAGTTGTCCAAATGCATCCCAGAATTGTGCCACTTGTTCCCTGAGTTAGAAAACGTTGAGAAACGTTCGTTTCTGCTAGCGCTGTGCTTCTACACATGTATTTGCTGAACGGTGAAAGCGCACAGTAATGCACTTTTCTCCCAGCAAATACACTGTTTCTAAGGAACTGGGAACACACTGAGGAGACACTTGTGGGAGCTACTGTGACTAAAACTGAGCTTCCCTACGCACAGGGAAGCAAGAGAAATGCTGATTTCATCAAGCCCAGTTACATACTCAGAATCTGTACTACTGCGCAAATAGGCATGTCTCTGTAGGCAAAAAACTCATTTCTGACAAAGTTGCCCAAATGCATCTCAGAAGTGTGCCACTTGTTCCCTGAGTTAGAAAACGTCGAGAAACGTTCATTTCTGCTAGCGCTGTGCTTCTACACATGTATTTGCTGAACGGTGAAAGCGCACAGTAATGCACTTTTCTCCCAGCAAATTCACTGTTTCTAAGGAAATGGGAACACACTGAGGAGACATTTGTGGGAGCTACTGGGACTAAAACTGAGCTTCCCTACGCTCAGGGAAGCAAGAGAAATGCTGATTTCATCAAGCCCAGTTACATACTCAGAATCTGTACTACTGCGCAAATAGGCATGTCTCTGTAGGCAAAAAACTCATTTCTGACAAAGTTGCCCAAATGCATCTCAGAAGTGTGCAACTTGTTCCCTGAGTTAGAAAACATCGAGAAACGTTCGTTTCTGCTAGCGCTGTGCTTCTACACATGTATTTGCTGAACGGTGAAAGCGCACAGTAATGCACTTTTCTCCCAGCAAATACACTGTTTCTAAGGAAATGGGAACACACTGAGGAGACACTTGTGGGAGCTACTGGGACTAAAATTGAGCTTCCCTACGCACAGGGAAGCAACAGAAATGCTGATTTCATCAAGCCCAGTTACATACTCAGAATCTGTACTACTGCGCAAATAGGTATGTCTCTTTAGGCAAAAAACTCATTTCTGAGAAAGTTGCCCAAATGCATCTCAGAAGTGTGCAACTTGTTCCCTGAGTTAGAAAACGTCGAGAAACGGTCGTTTGCTGAACGGTGAAAGCGCACAGTAATGGACTTTTCTCCCAGCAAACACACTGTTTCTAAGGAACTGGGAACA
Organism: Acomys minous; assembly: GCF_964271855.1. Lineage (NCBI taxonomy): Eukaryota > Metazoa > Chordata > Mammalia > Rodentia > Muridae > Acomys > Acomys minous. The sequence goes on along the minus strand of NW_028182171.1, from coordinate 2,196,575 downwards.
CACTGAGGAGACACTTGTGGGAGCTACTGTGACTAAAACTGAGCTTCCCTACGCACAGGGAAGCAAGAGAAATGCTGATTTCATCAAGCCCAGTTACCTACTCAGAATCTGTACTACTGCGCAAATAGGCATGTCTCTGTAGGCAAAAAACTCATTCCTGACAAAGTTGCCCAAATGCATCTCAGAAGTGTTCAACTTGTTCCCTGAGTTAGAAAACGTTGAGAAACGTTCGTTTCTGCTAGCGCTGTTCTTCTACACATGTATTTGCTGAACGGTGAAAGCGCACAGTAATGCACTTTTCTCCCAGCAAATACACTGTTTCTAAGGAACTGGGAACACACTGAGGAGACACTTGTGGGAGCTACTGGGACTTAAACTGAGCTTCCCTACGCACAGGGAAGCAAGAGAAATGCTGATTTCATCAAGCCCAGTTACATACTCAGAATCTGTACTACTGCGCAAATAGGCATGTCTCTGTAGGCAAAAAACTCATTTCTGACAAAGTTGCCCAAATGCATCTCAGAAGTGTGCAACTTGTTCCCTGAGTTAGAAAACGTCGAGAAACGTTCGTTTCTGCTAGCGCTGTGCTTCTACACATGTATTTGCTGAACGGTGAAAGCGCACAGTAATGCACTTTTCTCCCAGCAAATACACTGTTTCTAAGGAAATGGGAACACACTGAGGAGACATTTGTAGGAGCTACTGGGACTAAAACTGAGCTTCCCTACGCACAGGGAAGCAAGAGAAATGCTGATTTCATCAAGCCCAGTTACATACTCAGAATCTGTACTACTGCGCAAATAGGCATGTCTCTCTAGGCAAAAAACTCATTTCTGACAAAGTTGCCCAAATGCATCTCAGAAGTGTGCAACTTGTTCCCTGAGTTAGAAACCGTCGAGAATCGTTCGTTTCTGCTAGCTCTGTGCTTCTACACATGTATTTGCTGAACGGTGAAAGCGCACAGTAATGCACTTTTCTCCCAGCAAATACAGTTTCTAAGGAAATGGGAACACACTGAGGAGACACTTGTGGGAGCTATTGGGACTAAAATTGAGCTTCCCTACGCACAGGGATGTAAGAGAAATGCTGATTTCATCAAGCCCAGTTACATACTCAGAATCTGTACTACTGCGCAAATAGGCATGTCTCTGTAGGCAAAAAACTCATTTCTGACAAAGTTGCCCAAATGCATCTCAGAAGTGTGCAACTTGTTCCCTGAGTTAGAAAACGTCGAGAAACGGTCATACCTGATAACGGTGTGCTTCTACACATGTATTTGCTGAATGGTGAAAGCGCACAGTAATGCACTTTTCTCCCAGCAAATACACTGTTTCTAAGGAAATGGGAACACACTGAGGAGACACTTGTGGGAGCTACTGTGACTAAAACTGAGCTTCCCTACGCACAGGGAAGCAAGAGAAATGCTGATTTCATCAAGCCCAGTTACATACTCAGAATCTGTACTACTGCGCAAATAGGCATGTCTCTGTAGGCAAAAAACTCATTTCTGACAAGGTTGCCCAACTGCATCTCAGAAGTGTGCAACTTGTTTCCTGAGTTAGAAAACGTCGAGAAACGGTCATATCTGCTACCGCTGTGCTTCTACACATGTATTTGCTGAACGGTGAAAGCGCACAGTAATGCACTTTTCTCCCAGCAAATACACTGTTTCTAAGGAAATGGGAACACACTGAGGAGACACTTGTGGGAGCTACTGTGACTAAAACTGAGCTTCCCTACGCACAGGGAAGCAAGAGAAATGCTGATTTCATCAAGCCCAGTTACATACTCAGAATCTGAACTACTGCGCAAATAGGCATGTCTCTGTAGGCAAAAAACTCATTTCTGACAAAGTTGCCCAAATGGATCTCAGAAGTGTGCAACTTGTTCCCTGAGTTAGAAAACGTCGAGAAACGTTCGTTTCTGCTAGCGCTGTGCTTCTACACATGTATTTCCTGAACAGTGAAAGCGCACAGTAATGCACCTTTCTCCCAGCAAATACACTGTTTCTGAGGAACTGGGAACACACTGAGGAGACACTTGTGGGAGCTACTGTGACTAAAACTGAGCTTCCCTACGCACAGGGAAGCAAGAGAAATGCTGATTTCATCAAGCCCAGTTACATACTCAGAATCTGTACTACTGCACAAATAGGCATGAATCTGTAGGCAAAAAACTCATTTCTGACAAAGTTGCCCAAATGCATCTCAGAAGTGTGCAACTTGTTCCCTGAGTTAGAAAACATCGAGAAACGGTCGTTTGCTGAACGGCGAAAGCGCACAGTAATGCACTTTTCTCCCAGCAAATACACTGTTTCTAAGGAAATGGGAACACACTGAGGAGACACTTGTGGGAGCTACTGTGACTTAAACTGAGCTTCCCTACACACAGGGAAGCAAGAGAAATGCTGATTTCATCAAGCCCAGTTACATACTCAGAATGTGTACTACTGCGCAAATAGGCATGTCTCTGTAGGCAAAAACTCATTTCTGACAAAGTTGTCCAAATGCATCCCAGAAGTGTGCCACTTGTTCCCTGAGTTAGAAAACGTTGAGAAACGTTCGTTTCTGCTAGCGCTGTGCTTCTACACATGTATTTGCTGAACGGTGAAAGCGCACAGTAATGCACTTTTCTCCCAGCAAATACACTGTTTCTAAGGAACTGGGAACACACTGAGGAGACACTTGTGGGAGCTACTGTGACTAAAACTGAGCTTCCCTACGCACAGGGAAGCAAGAGAAATGCTGATTTCATCAAGCCCAGTTACATACTCAGAATCTGTACTATTGCGCAAATAGGCATGTCTCTGTAGGCAAAAAACTCATTTCTGACAAAGTTGCCCAAATGCATCTCAGAAGTGTGCAACTTGTTCCCTGAGTTAGAAAACGTCGAGAAACGTTCGTTTCTGCTAGCGCTGTGCTTCTACACATGTATTTGCTGAACGGTGAAAGCGCACAGTAATGCACTTTTCTCCCAGCAAATACACTGTTTCTAAGGAAATGGGAACACACTGAGGAGACAATTGTGGGAGCTACTGGGACTAAAACTGAGCTTCCCTACGCACAGGGAAGCAAGAGAAATGCTGATTTCATCAAGCCCAGTTACATACTCAGAATCTGTACTACTGCGCAAATAGGCATGTCTCTGTAGGCAAAAAACTCATTTCTGACAAAGTTGCCCAAATGCATCTCAGAAGTGTGCCACTTGTTCCCTGAGTTAGAAAACGTCGAGAAACGTTCGTTTCTGCTAGCGCTGTGCTTCTACACATGTATTTGCTGAACGGTGAAAGCGCACAGTAATGCACTTTTCTCCCAGCAAATTCACTGTTTCTAAGGAAATGGGAACACACTGAGGAGACACTTGTGGGAGCTACTGTGACTAAACCTGAGCTTCCCTACGCACAGGGAAGCAAGAGAAATGCTGATTTCATCAAGCCCAGTTACATACTCAGAATCTGTACTACTGCCCAAATAGGCATGTCTCTGTAGGCAAAAAACTCATTTCTGACAAAGTTTCCCAAATGGATCTCAGAAGTGTGCAACTTGTTCCCTGAGTTAGAAAACGTCGAGAAACGTTCGTTTTTGCTAGCGCTGTGCTTCTACACATGTATTTGCTGAACGGTGAAAGCGCACAGTAATGCACTTTTCTCCCAGCAAATACACTGTTTCTAAGGAAATGGGAACACACTGAGGAGACACTTGTGGGAGCTACTGGGACTAAAACTGAGCTTCCCTACGCACAGGGAAGCAAGAGAAATGCTGATTTCATCAAGCCCAGTTACATACTCAGAATCTGTACTACTGCGCAAATAGGCATGTCTCTGTAGGCAAAAAACTCATTTCTGACAAAGTTGCCCAAATGCATCTCAGAAGTGTGCCACTTGTTCCCTGAGTTAGAAAACGTCGAGAAACGGTCGTTTCAGCTAGCGCTGTGCTTCTACACATGTATTTGCTGAACGGTGAAAGCGCACAGTAATGCACTTTTCTCCCAGCAAATACACTGTTTCTAAGGAAATGGGAACACACTGAGGAGACATTTGTGGGAGCTACTGGGACTAAAACTGAGCTTCCCTACGCACAGGGAAGCAAGAGAAATGCTGATTTCATCAAGCCCAGTTACATACTCAGAATCTGTACTACTGCGCAAATAGGCATGTCTCTGTAGGCAAAAAACTCATTTCTGACAAAGTTGCCCAAATGCATCTCAGAAGTGTGCAACTTGTTCCCTGAGTTAGAAAACATCGAGAAACGTTCGTTTCTGCTAGCGCTGTGCTTCTACACATGTATTTGCTGAACGGTGAAAGCGCACAGTAATGCACTTTTCTCCCAGCAAATACACTGTTTCTAAGGAAATGGGAACACACTGAGGAGACACTTGTGGGAGCTACTGGGACTAAAATTGAGCTTCCCTACGCACAGGGAAGCAACAGAAATGCTGATTTCAATAAGCCCAGTTACATACTCAGAATCTGTACTACTGCGCAAATAGGTATGTCTCTGTAGGCAAAAAACTCATTTCTGAGAAAGTTGCCCAAATGCATCTCAGAAGTGTGCAACTTGTTCCCTGAGTTAGAAAACGTCGAGAAACGGTCGTTTGCTGAACGGTGAAAGCGCACAGTAATGCACTTTTCTCCCAGCAAACACACTGTTTCTAAGGAACTGGGAACACACTGAGGAGACACTTGTGGGAGCTACTGTGACTAAAACTGAGCTTCCCTACGCACAGGGAAGCAAGAGAAATGCTGATTTCATCAAGCCCAGTTACCTACTCAGAATCTGTACTACTGCGCAAATAGGCATGTCTCTGTAGGCAAAAAACTCATTTCTGACAAAGTTGCCCAAATGCATCTCAGAAGTGTGCAACTTGTTCCCTGAGTTAGAAAACGTTGAGAAACGTTCGTTTCTGCTAGCGCTGTTCTTCTACACATGTATTTGCTGAACGGTGAAAGCGCACAGTAATGCACTTTTCTCCCAGCAAATACACTGTTTCTAAGGAAAGGGGAACACACTGAGGAGACACTTGTGGGAGCTATTGGGACTAAAATTGAGCTTCCCTACGCACAGGGATGTAAGAGAAATGCTGATTTCATCAAGCCCAGTTACATACTCAGAATCTGTACTACTGCGCAAATAGGCATGTCTCTGTAGGCAAAAAACTCATTTCTGACAAAGTTGCCCAAATGCATCTCAGAAGTGTGCAACTTGTTCCCTGAGTTAGAAAACGTCGAGAAACGTTCGTTTCTTCTAGAGCTGTGCTTCTACACATGTATTTGCTGAACGGTGAAAGCGCACAGTAATGCACTTTTCTCCCAGCAAATACACTGTTTCTAAGGAAATGGGAACACACTGAGGAGACACTTGTAGGAGCTACTGGGACTAAAACTGAGCTTCCCTACGCACAGGGAAGCAAGAGAAATGCTGATTTCATCAAGCCCAGTTACATACTCAGAATCTGTACTACTGTGCAAATAGGCATGTCTCTCTAGGCAAAAAACTCATTTCTGACAAAGTTGCCCAAATGCATCTCAGAAGTGTGCAACTTGTTCCCTGAGTTAGAAACCGTCGAGAATCGTTCGTTTCTGCTAGCTCTGTGCTTCTACACATGTATTTGCTGAACGGTGAAAGCGCACAGTAATGCACTTTTCTCCCAGCAAATACAGTTTCTAAGGGAATGGGAACACACTGAGGAGACACTTGTGGGAGCTATTGGGACTAAAATTGAGCTTCCCTACGCACAGGGATGTAAGAGAAATGCTGATTTCATCAAGCCCAGTTACATACTCAGAATCTGTACTACTGCGCAAATAGGCATGTCTCTGTAGGCAAAAAACTCATTTCTGACAAAGTTGCCCAAATGCATCTCAGAAGTGTGCAACTTGTTCCCTGAGTTAGAAAACGTCGAGAAACGGTCATACCTGATAACGGTGTGCTTCTACACATGTATTTGCTGAATGGTGAAAGCGCACAGTAATGCACTTTTCTCCCAGCAAATACACTGTTTCTAAGGAAATGGGAACACACTGAGGAGACACTTGTGGGAGCTACTGTGACTAAAACTGAGCTTCCCTACGCACAGGGAAGCAAGAGAAATGCTGATTTCATCAAGCCCAGTTACATACTCAGAATCTGTACTACTGCGCAAATAGGCATGTCTCTGTAGGCAAAAAACTCATTTCTGACAAAGTTGCCCAACTGCATCTCAGAAGTGTGCAACTTGTTCCCTGAGTTAGAAAACGTCGAGAAACGGTCATATCTGCTACCGCTGTGCTTCTACACATGTATTTGCTGAACGGTGAAAGCGCACAGTAATGCACTTTTCTCCCAGCAAATACACTGTTTCTAAGGAAATGGGAACACACTGAGGAGACACTTGTGGGAGCTACTGTGACTAAAACTGAGCTTCCCTACGCACAGGGAAGCAAGAGAAATGCTGATTTCATCAAGCCCAGTTACATACTCAGAATCTGTACTACTGCGCAAATAGGCATGTCTCTGTAGGCAAAAAACTCATTTCTGACAAAGTTGCCCAAATGGATCTCAGAAGTGTGCAACTTGTTCCCTGAGTTAGAAAACGTCGAGAAACGTTCGTTTCTGCTAGCGCTGTGCTTCTACACATGTATTTCCTGAACGGTGAAAGCGCACAGTAATGCACCTTTCTCCCAGCAAATACACTGTTTCTGAGGAACTGGGAACACACTGAGGAGACACTTGTGGGAGCTACTGTGACTAAAACTGAGCTTCCCTACGCACAGGGAAGCAAGAGAAATGCTGATTTCATCAAGCCCAGTTACATACTCAGAATCTGTACTACTGCGCAAATAGGCATGTCTCTGTAGGCAAAAAACTCATTTCTGACAAAGTTGCCCAAATGCATCTCAGAAGTGTGCAACTTGTTCTCTGAGTTAGAAAACGTCGAGAAGCGGTCTTTTCTGCTAGCGCTGTGCTTCTACACATGTATTTGCTGAACGGTGAAAGCGCACAGTAATGCACTTTTCTCCCAGCAAATACACTGTTTCTAAGGAAATGGGAACACACTGAGGAGACACTTGTGGGAGCTACTGTGACTAAAACTGAGCTTCCCTACGCACAGGGAAGCAAGAGAAATGCTGATTTCATCCAGCCCAGTTACATACTCAGAATCTGTACTACTGCGCAAATAGGCATGTCTCTGTAGGCAAAAAACTCATTTCTGACAAAGTTGCCCAAATGGATCTCAGAAGTGTGCAACTTGTTCCCTGAGTTAGAAAACGTCGAGAAACGTTCGTTTCTGCTAGCGCTGTGCTTCTACACATGTATTTGCTGAACGGTGAAAGCGCACAGTAATGCACTTTTCTCCCAGCAAATACACTGTTTCTAAGGAAATGGGAACACACTGAGGAGACACTTGTGGGAGCTACTGTGACTAAAACTGAGCTTCCCTACACACAGGGAAGCAAGAGAAATGCTGATTTCATCAAGCCCAGTTACATACTCAGAATCTGTACTACTGCGCAAAAAGGCATGTCTCTGTAGGCAAAAAACTCATTTCTGACAAAGTTGCCCAAATGCATCTCAGAAGTGTGCAACTTGTTCCCTGAGTTAGAAAACGTCGAGAAACGTTCGTTTCTGAAGCGCTGTGCTTCTACACATGTATTTCCTGAACGGTGAAAGCGCACAGTAATGCACCTTTCTCCCAGCAAATACACTGTTTCTGAGGAACTGGGAACACACTGAGGAGACACTTGTGGGAGCTACTGTGACTAAAACTGAGCTTCCCTACGCAAAGGGAAGCAAGAGAAATGCTGATTTCATCAAGCCCAGTTACATACTCAGAATCTGTACTACTGCACAAATAGGCATGAATCTGTAGGCAAAAAACTCATTTCTGACAAAGTTGCCCAAATGCATCTCAGAAGTGTGCAACTTGTTCTCTGAGTTAGAAAACGTCGAGAAGCGGTCTTTTCTGCTAGCGCTGTGCTTCTACACATGTATTTGCTGAACGGTGAAAGCGCACAGTAATGCACTTTTCTCCCAGCAAATACACTGTTTCTAAGGAAATGGGAACACACTGAGGAGACACTTGTGGGAGCTACTGTGACTAAAACTGAACTTCCCTACGCACAGGGAAGCAAGAGAAATGCTGATTTCTTCCAGCCCAGTTACATACTCAGAATCTGTACTACTGCGCAAATAGGCATGTGTCTGTAGGCAAAAAACTCATTTCTGACAAAGTTGCCCAAATGCATCTCAGAAGTGTGCAACTTGTTCCCTGAGTTAGAAAACGTCGAGAAACGTTCGTTTCTGCTAGCGCTGTGCTTCTACACATGTATTTGCTGAGCGGTGAAAGCGCACAGTAATGCACTTTTCTCCCAGCAAATACACTGTTTCTAAGGAAATGGGAACACACTGAGGAGACACTTGTGGGAGCTACTGTGACTTAAACTGAGCTTCCCTACGCACAGGGAAGCAAGAGAAATGCTGATTTCATCAAGCCCAGTTACATACTCAGAATCTGTACTACTGCGCAAATAGGCATGTCTCTGTAGGCAAAAAACTCATTTCTGACAAAGTTGTCCAAATGCATCCCAGAAGTGTGCCACTTGTTCCCTGAGTTAGAAAACGTTGAGAAACGTTCGTTTCTGCTAGCGCTGTGCTTCTACACATGTATTTGCTGAACGGTGAAAGCGCACAGTAATGCACTTTTCTCCCAGCAAATACACTGTTTCTAAGGAACTGGGAACACACTGAGGAGACACTTGTGGGAGCTACTGTGACTAAAACTGAGCTTCCCTACGCACAGGGAAGCAAGAGAAATGCTGATTTTATCAAGCCCAGTTACATACTCAGAATCTGTACTACTGCGCAAATAGGCATGTCTCTGTAGGCAAAAAACTCATTTCTGACAAAGTTGCCCAAATGCATCTCAGAAGTGTGCCACTTGTTCCCTGAGTTAGAAAACGTCGAGAAACGTTCGTTTCTGCTAGCGCTGTGCTTCTACACATGTATTTGCTGAACGGTGAAAGCGCACAGTAATGCACTTTTCTCCCAGCAAATTCACTGTTTCTAAGGAAATGGGAACACACTGAGGAGACACTTGTGGGAGCTACTGTGACTAAACCTGAGCTTCCCTACGCACAGGGAAGCAAGAGAAATGCTGATTTCATCAAGCCCAGTTACATACTCAGAATCTGTACTACTGCCCAAATAGGCATGTCTCTGTAGGCAAAAAACTCATTTCTGACAAAGTTTTTCAAATGGATCTCAGAAGTGTGCAACTTGTTCCCTGAGTTAGAAAACGTCGAGAAACGTTCGTTTTTGCTAGCGCTGTGCTTCTACACATGTATTTGCTGAACGGTGAAAGCGCACAGTAATGCACTTTTCTCCCAGCAAATACACTGTTTCTAAGGAAATGGGAACACACTGAGGAGACACTTGTGGGAGCTACTGGGACTAAAACTGAGCTTCCCTACGCACAGGGAAGCAAGAGAAATGCTGATTTCATCAAGCCCAGTTACATACTCAGAATCTGTACTACTGCGCAAATAGGCATGTCTCTGTAGGCAAAAAACTCATTTCTGACAAAGTTGCCCAAATGCATCTCAGAAGTGTGCCACTTGTTCCCTGAGTTAGAAAACGTCGAGAAACGGTCGTTTCAGCTAGCGCTGTGCTTCTACACATGTATTTGCTGAACGGTGAAAGCGCACAGTAATGCACTTTTCTCCCAGCAAATACACTGTTTCTAAGGAAATGGGAACACACTGAGGAGACATTTGTGGGAGCTACTGGGACTAAAACTGAGCTTCCCTACGCACAGGGAAGCAAGAGAAATGCTGATTTCATCAAGCCCAGTTACATACTCAGAATCTGTACTACTGCGCAAATAGGCATGTCTCTGTAGGCAAAAAACTCATTTCTGACAAAGTTGCCCAAATGCATCTCAGAAGTGTGCAACTTGTTCCCTGAGTTAGAAAACATCGAGAAACGTTCGTTTCTGCTAGCGCTGTGCTTCTACACATGTATTTGCTGAACGGTGAAAGCGCACAGTAATGCACTTTTCTCCCAGCAAATACACTGTTTCTAAGGAAATGGGAACACACTGAGGAGACACTTGTGGGAGCTACTGGGACTAAAATTGAGCTTCCCTACGCACAGGGAAGCAACAGAAATGCTGATTTCAATAAGCCCAGTTACATACTCAGAATCTGTACTACTGCGCAAATAGGTATGTCTCTGTAGGCAAAAAACTCATTTCTGAGAAAGTTGCCCAAATGCATCTCAGAAGTGTGCAACTTGTTCCCTGAGTTAGAAAACGTCGAGAAACGGTCGTTTGCTGAACGGTGAAAGCGCACAGTAATGCACTTTTCTCCCAGCTAACACACTGTTTCTAAGGAACTGGGAACACACTGAGGAGACACTTGTGGGAGCTACTGTGACTAAAACTGAGCTTCCCTACGCACAGGGAAGCAAGAGAAATGCTGATTTCATCAAGCCCAGTTACCTACTCAGAATCTGTACTACTGCGCAAATAGGCATGTCTCTGTAGGCAAAAAACTCATTTCTGACAAAGTTGCCCAAATGCATCTCAGAAGTGTGCAACTTGTTCCCTGAGTTAGAAAACGTTGAGAAACGTTCGTTTCTGCTAGCGCTGTTCTTCTACACATGTATTTGCTGAACGGTGAAAGCGCACAGTAATGCACTTTTCTCCCAGCAAATACACTGTTTCTAAGGAAAGGGGAACACACTGAGGAGACACTTGTAGGAGCTACTGGGACTAAAACTGAGCTTCCCTACGCACAGGGAAGCAAGAGAAATGCTGATTTCATCAAGCCCAGTTACATACTCAGAATCTGTACTACTGCGCAAATAGGCATGTCTCTCTAGGCAAAAAACTCATTTCTGACAAAGTTGCCCAAATGCATCTCAGAAGTGTGCAACTTGTTCCCTGAGTTAGAAACCGTCGAGAATCGTTCGTTTCTGCTAGCTCTGTGCTTCTACACATGTATTTGCTGAACGGTGAAAGCGCACAGTAATGCACTTTTCTCCCAGCAAATACAGTTTCTAAGGGAATGGGAACACACTGAGGAGACACTTGTGGGAGCTATTGGGACTAAAATTGAGCTTCCCTACGCACAGGGATGTAAGAGAAATGCTGATTTCATCAAGCCCAGTTACATACTCAGAATCTGTACTACTGCGCAAATAGGCATGTCTCTGTAGGCAAAAAACTCATTTCTGACAAAGTTGCCCAAATGCATCTCAGAAGTGTGCAACTTGTTCCCTGAGTTAGAAAACGTCGAGAAACGGTCATACCTGATAACGGTGTGCTTCTACACATGTATTTGCTGAATGGTGAAAGCGCACAGTAAAGCACTTTTCTCCCAGCAAATACACTGTTTCTAAGGAAATGGGAACACACTGAGGAGACACTTGTGGGAGCTACTGTGACTAAAACTGAGCTTCCCTACGCACAGGGAAGCAAGAGAAATGCTGATTTCATCAAGCCCAGTTACATACTCAGAATCTGTACTACTGCGCAAATAGGCATGTCTCTGTAGGCAAAAAACTCATTTCTGACAAAGTTGCCCAACTGCATCTCAGAAGTGTGCAACTTGTTCCCTGAGTTAGAAAACGTCGAGAAACGGTCATATCTGCTACCGCTGTGCTTCTACACATGTATTTGCTGAACGGTGAAAGCGCACAGTAATGCACTTTTCTCCCAGCAAATACACTGTTTCTAAGGAAATGGGAACACACTGAGGAGACACTTGTGGGAGCTACTGTGACTAAAACTGAGCTTCCCTACGCACAGGGAAGCAAGAGAAATGCTGATTTCATCAAGCCCAGTTACATACTCAGAATCTGTACTACTGCGCAAATAGGCATGTCTCTGTAGGCAAAAAACTCATTTCTGACAAAGTTGCCCAAATGGATCTCAGAAGTGTGCAACTTGTTCCCTGAGTTAGAAAACGTCGAGAAACGTTCGTTTCTGCTAGCGCTGTGCTTCTACACATGTATTTCCTGAACGGTGAAAGCGCACAGTAATGCACCTTTCTCCCAGCAAATACACTGTTTCTGAGGAACTGGGAACACACTGAGGAGACACTTGTGGGAGCTACTGTGACTAAAACTGAGCTTCCCTACGCACAGGGAAGCAAGAGAAATGCTGATTTCATCAAGCCCAGTTACATACTCAGAATCTGTACTACTGCACAAATAGGCATGAATCTGTAGGCAAAAAACTCATTTCTGACAAAGTTGCCCAAATGCATCTCAGAAGTGTGCAACTTGTTCTCTGAGTTAGAAAACGTCGAGAAGCCGTCTTTTCTGCTAGCGCTGTGCTTCTACACATGTATTTGCTGAACGGTGAAAGCACACAGTAATGCACTTTTCTCCCAGCAAATACACTGTTTCTAAGGAAATGGGAACACACTGAGGAGACACTTGTGGGAGCTACTGTGACTAAAACTGAGCTTCCCTACGCACAGGGAAGCAAGAGAAATGCTGATTTCATCCAGCCCAGTTACATACTCAGAATCTGTACTACTGCGCAAATAGGCATGTCTCTGTAAGCAAAAAACTCATTTCTGACAAAGTTGCCCAAATGCATCTCAGAAGTGTGCAACTTGTTCCCTGAGTTAGAAAACGTCGAGAAACGTTCGTTTCTGCTAGCGCTGTGCTTCTACACATGTATTTGCTGAACGGTGAAAGCGCACAGTAATGCACTTTTCTCCCAGCAAATACACTGTTTCTAAGGAAATGGGAACACACTGAGGAGACACTTGTGGGAGCTACTGTGACTAAAACTGAGCTTCCCTACGCACAGGGAAGCAAGAGAAATGCTGATTTCATCAAGCCCAGTTACATACTCAGAATCTGTACTACTGCGCAAAAAGGCATGTCTCTGTAGGCAAAAAACTCATTTCTGACAAAGTTGCCCAAATGCATCTCAGAAGTGTGCAACTTGTTCCCTGAGTTAGAAAACGTCGAGAAACGTTCGTTTCTGCTAGCGCTGTGCTTCTACACATGTATTTCCTGAACGGTGAAAGCGCACAGTAATGCACCTTTCTCCCAGCAAATACACTGTTTCTGAGGAACTGGGAACACACTGAGGAGACACTTGTGGGAGCTACTGTGACTAAAACTGAGCTTCCCTACGCAAAGGGAAGCAAGAGAAATGCTGATTTCATCAAGCCCAGTTACATACTCAGAATCTGTACTACTGCACAAATAGGCATGAATCTGTAGGCAAAAAACTCATTTCTGACAAAGTTGCCCAAATGCATCTCAGAAGTGTGCAACTTGTTCTCTGAGTTAGAAAACGTCGAGAAGCGGTCTTTTCTGCTAGCGCTGTGCTTCTACACATGTATTTGCTGAACGGTGAAAGCGCACAGTAATGCACTTTTCTCCCAGCAAATACACTGTTTCTAAGGAAATGGGAACACACTGAGGAGACACTTGTGGGAGCTACTGTGACTAAAACTGAACTTCCCTACGCACAGGGAAGCAAGAGAAATGCTGATTTCTTCCAGCCCAGTTACATACTCAGAATCTGTACTACTGCGCAAATAGGCATGTGTCTGTAGGCAAAAAACTTATTTCTGACAAAGTTGCCCAAATGCATCTCAGAAGTGTGCAACTTGTTCCCTGAGTTAGAAAACGTCGAGAAACGTTCGTTTCTGCTAGCGCTGTGCTTCTACACATGTATTTGCTGAACGGTGAAAGCGCACAGTAATGCACTTTTCTCCCAGCAAATACACTGTTTCTAAGGAAATGGGAACACACTGAGGAGACACTTGTGGGAGCTACTATGACTAAAACTGAGCTTCCCTACGCACAGGGAAGCAAGAGAAATGCTGATTTCATCAAGCCCAGTTACCTACTCAGAATCTGTACTACTGCGCAAATAGGCATGTCTCTGTAGGCAAAAAACTCATTTCTGACAAAGTTGCCCAAATGCATCTCAGAAGTGTGCAACTTGTTCCCTGAGTTAGAAAACGTTGAGAAACGTTCGTTTCTGCTAGCGCTGTTCTTCTACACATGTATTTGCTGAACGGTGAAAGCGCACAGTAATGCACTTTTCTCCCAGCAAATACACTGTTTCTAAGGAAAGGGGAACACACTGAGGAGACACTTGTGGGAGCTATTGGGACTAAAATTGAGCTTCCCTACGCACAGGGATGTAAGAGAAATGCTGATTTCATCAAGCCCAGTTACATACTCAGAATCTGTACTACTGCGCAAATAGGCATGTCTCTGTAGGCAAAAAACTCATTTCTGACAAAGTTGCCCAAATGCATCTCAGAAGTGTGCAACTTGTTCCCTGAGTTAGAAACCGTCGAGAATCGTTCGTTTCTGCTAGCTCTGTGCTTCTACACATGTATTTGCTGAACGGTGAAAGCGCACAGTAATGCACTTTTCTCCCAGCAAATACAGTTTCTAAGGGAATGGGAACACACTGAGGAGACACTTGTGGGAGCTATTGGGACTAAAATTGAGCTTCCCTACGCACAGGGATGTAAGAGAAATGCTGATTTCATCAAGCCCAGTTACATACTCAGAATCTGTACTACTGCGCAAATAGGCATGTCTCTGTAGGCAAAAAACTCATTTCTGACAAAGTTGCCCAAATGCATCTCAGAAGTGTGCAACTTGTTCCCTGAGTTAGAAAACGTCGAGAAACGGTCATACCTGATAACGGTGTGCTTCTACACATGTATTTGCTGAATGGTGAAAGCGCACAGTAATGCACTTTTCTCCCAGCAAATACACTGTTTCTAAGGAAATGGGAACACACTGAGGAGACACTTGTGGGAGCTACTGTGACTAAAACTGAGCTTCCCTACGCACAGGGAAGCAAGAGAAATGCTGATTTCATCAAGCCCAGTTACATACTCAGAATCTGTACTACTGCGCAAATAGGCATGTCTCTGTAGGCAAAAAACTCATTTCTGACAAAGTTGCCCAAATGGATCTCAGAAGTGTGCAACTTGTTCCCTGAGTTAGAAAACGTCGAGAAACGTTCGTTTCTGCTAGCGCTGTGCTTCTACACATGTATTTGCTGAACGGTGAAAGCGCACAGTAATGCACCTTTCTCCCAGCAAATACACTGTTTCTGAGGAACTGGGAACACACTGAGGAGACACTTGTGGGAGCTACTGTGACTAAAACTGAGCTTCCCTACGCACAGGGAAGCAAGAGAAATGCTGATTTCATCAAGCCCAGTTACATACTCAGAATCTGTACTACTGCACAAATAGGCATGAATCTGTAGGCAAAAAACTCATTTCTGACAAAGTTGCCCAAATGCATCTCAGAAGTGTGCAACTTGTTCTCTGAGTTAGAAAACGTCGAGAAGCGGTCTTTTCTGCTAGCGCTGTGCTTCTACACATGTATTTGCTGAACGGTGAAAGCGCACAGTAATGCACTTTTCTCCCAGCAAATACACTGTTTCTAAGGAAATGGGAACACACTGAGGAGACACTTGTGGGAGCTACTGTGACTAAAACTGAGCTTCCCTACGCACAGGGAAGCAAGAGAAATGCTGATTTCATCCAGCCCAGTTACATACTCAGAATCTGTACTACTGCGCAAATAGGCATGTCTCTGTAGGCAAAAAACTCATTTCTGACAAAGTTGCCCAAATGGATCTCAGAAGTGTGCAACTTGTTCCCTGAGTTAGAAAACGTCGAGAAACGTTCGTTTCTGCTAGCGCTGTGCTTCTACACATGTATTTGCTGAACGGTGAAAGCGCACAGTAATGCACTTTTCTCCCAGCAAATACACTGTTTCTAAGGAAATGGGAACACACTGAGGAGACACTTGTGGGAGCTACTGTGACTAAAACTGAGCTTCCCTACGCACAGGGAAGCAAGAGAAATGCTGATTTCATCAAGCCCAGTTACATACTCAGAATCTGTACTACTGCGCAAAAAGGCATGTCTCTGTAGGCAAAAAACTCATTTCTGACAAAGTTGCCCAAATGCATCTCAGAAGTGTGCAACTTGTTCCCTGAGTTAGAAAACGTCGAGAAACGTTCGTTTCTGCTAGCGCTGTGCTTCTACACATGTATTTCCTGAACGGTGAAAGCGCACAGTAATGCACTTTTCTCCCAGCAAATACACTGTTTCTAAGGAAATGGGAACACACTGAGGAGACACTTGTGGGAGCTACTGTGACTAAAACTGAGCTTCCCTACGCACAGGGAAGCAGGAGAAATGCTGATTTCATTTAGCCCAGTTACATACTCAGAATCTGTACTACTGAGCAAATAGGCATGTCTCTGTAGGCAAAAAACTCATTTCTGACAAAGTTGCCCAAATGCATCTCAGAAGTGTGCAACTTGTTCCCTGAGTTAGAAAACGTCGAGAAACGGTCATACCTGATAACGGTGTGCTTCTACACATGTATTTGCTGAATGGTGAAAGCGCACAGTAATGCACTGTTCTCCCAGCAAATACACTGTTTCTAAGGAAATGGGAACACACTGAGGAGACACTTGTGGGAGCTACTGTGACTAAAACTGAGCTTCCCTACGCACAGGGAAGCAAGAGAAATGCTGATTTCATCAAGCCCAGTTACATACTCAGAATCTGTACTACTGCGCAAATAGGCATGTCTCTGTAGGCAAAAAACTCATTTCTGACAAAGTTGCCCAAATGGATCTCAGAAGTGTGCAACTTGTTCCCTGAGTTAGAAAACGTCGAGAAACGTTCGTTTCTGCTAGCGCTGTGCTTCTACACATGTATTTCCTGAACGGTGAAAGTGCACAGTAATGCACCTTTCTCCCAGCAAATACACTGTTTCTGAGGAACTGGGAACACACTGAGGAGACACTTGTGGGAGCTACTGTGACTAAAACTGAGCTTCCCTACGCACAGGGAAGCAAGAGAAATGCTGATTTCATCAAGCCCAGTTACATACTCAGAATCTGTACTACTGCACAAATAGGCATGAATCTGTAGGCAAAAAACTCATTTCTGACAAAGTTGCCCAAATGCATCTCAGAAGTGTGCAACTTGTTCTCTGAGTTAGAAAACGTCGAGAAGCGGTCTTTTCTGCTAGCGCTGTGCTTCTACACATGTATTTGCTGAACGGTGAAAGGGCACAGTAATGCACTTTTCTCCCAGCAAATACACTGTTTCTAAGGAAATGGGAACACACTGAGGAGACACTTGTGGGAGCTACTGTGACTAAAACTGAGCTTCCCTACGCACAGGGACGCAAGAGAAATGCTGATTTCTTCCAGCCCAGTTACATACTCAGAATCTGTACTACTGCGCAAATAGGCATGTCTCTTTAAGCAAAAAACTCTTTTCTGACAAAGTTGCCCAAATGCATCTCAGAAGTGTGCAACTTGTTCCCTGAGTTAGAAAACGTCGAGAAACGGTCGTTTCTGCTAGCGCTGTGCTTCTACACATGTATTTGCTGAACGGTGAAAGCGCACAGTAATGCACTTTTCTTTCAGCAAATACACTGTTTCTAAGGAAATGGGAACACACTGAGGAGACACTTGTGGGAGCTACTGTGACTAAAACTGAGCTTCCCTACGCACATGGAGGCAGGAGAAATGCTGATTTCATTTAGCCCAGTTACATACTCAGAATCTGTACTACTGAGCAAATAGGCATGTGTCTGTAGGCAAAAAACTCATTTCTGAAAAAGTTGCCCAAATGCATCTCAGAAGTGTGCAACTTGTTCCCTGAGTTAGAAAACGTCGAGAAACGTAAGTTTCTGCTAGCGCTGTGCTTCTACACATGTATTTGCTGAACGGTGAAAGCGCACAGTAATGCACTTTTCTCCCAGCAAATACACTGTTTTTAAGGAAATGGGAACACACTGAGGAAACACTTGTGGGACCTACTGTGACTAAAACTGAGCTTCCCTACGCACAGGGAAGCAAGAGAAATGCTGATTTCATCCAGCCCAGTTACATACTCAGAATCTGTACTACTGCGCAAATAGGCATGTCTCTGTAGGCAAAAAACTCATTTCTGACAAAGTTGCCCAAATGCATCTCAGAAGTGTGCAACTTGTTCCCTGAGTTAGAAAACGTCGAGGAATGGCCGTTTCTGCTAGCACTGTGCTTCTACACATGTATTTGCTGTACGGTGAAAGCACACAGTAAAGAACTTTTCTCCCAGCAAATACACTGTTTCTAAGGAAATGGGAACACACTGAGGAGACACTTGTGGGAGCTACTGTGACTAAAACTGAGCTTCCCTACGCACAGGGAAGCAAGAGAAATGCTGATTTCATCAAGCCCAGTTACATAAGCAAAATCTGTACTACTGCGCAAATAGGCATGAATCTGTAGGCAAAACCCTCATTTCTGACAAAGTTGCCCAAATGCATCTCAGAAGTGTGCAACTTGTTCCCTGAGTTAGAAAACGTCGAGAAACGGTCGTTTCTGCTAGCGGTGTGCTTCTACACATGTATTTGCTGAACAGTGAAAGCGCACAGTAATGTACTTTTCTCCCAGCAAATACACTGTTTCTAAGGAACTGGGAACACACTGAGGAGACACTTGTGGGAGCTACTGTGACTAAAACTGAGCTTCCCTACGCACAGGGAAGCAAGAGAAATGCTGATTTCATCAAGCCCAGTTAAATACTCAGAATCTGTACTACTGCGCAAATAGGCATGTCTCTGTAGGAAAAAAACTCATTTCTGACAAAGTTGCCCAAATGCATCTCAGAAGTGTGCAACTTGTTCCCTGAGTTAGAAAACGTCGAGAAACGGTCGTTTCTGCTAGCGCTGTGCTTCTACACATGTATTTGCTGAACGGTGAAAGCGCACAGTAATGCACTTTTCTCCCAGCAAATACACTGTTTCTAAGGAAATGGGAACACACTCAGGAGACACTTGTGGGAGCTACTGTGACTAAAACTGAGCTTCCCTACACACAGGGAAGCAAGAGAAATGCTGATTTCTTCCAGCCCAGTTATATACTCAGAATCTGTACTACTGCGCAAATAGGCATGTCTCTTTAAGCAAAAAACTCTTTTCTGACAAAGTTGCCCAAATGCATCTCAGAAGTGTGCAACTTGTTCCCTGAGTTAGAAAACGTCGAGAAACGGTCGTTTCTGCTAGCGCTGTGCTTCTACACATGTATTTGCTGAACGGTGAAAGCGCACAGTAATGCACCTTTCTCCCAGCAAATACACTGTTTCTGAGGAACTGGGAACACACTGAGGAGACACTTGTGGGAGCTACTGTGACTAAAACTGAGCTTCCCTACGCACAGGGAAGCAAGAGAAATGCTGATTTCATCAAGCCCAGTTACATACTCAGAATCTGTACTACTGCACAAATAGGCATGAATCTGTAGGCAAAAAACTCATTTCTGACAAAGTTGCCCAAATGCATCTCAGAAGTGTGCAACTTGTTCTCTGAGTTAGAAAACGTCGAGAAGCGGTCTTTTCTGCTAGCGCTGTGATTCTACACATGTATTTGCTGAACGGTGAAAGCGCACAGTAATGCACTTTTCTCCCAGCAAATACACTGTTTCTAAGGAAATGGGAACACACTGAGGAGACACTTGTGGGAGCTACTGTGACTAAAACTGAACTTCCCTACGCACAGGGAAGCAAGAGAAATGCTGATTTCTTCCAGCCCAGTTACATACTCAGAATCTGTACTACTGCGCAAATAGGCATGTGTCTGTAGGCAAAAAACTCATTTCTGACAAAGTTGCCCAAATGCATCTCAGAAGTGTGCAACTTGTTCCCTGAGTTAGAAAACGTCGAGAAACGGTCGTTTCTGCTAGCGCTGTGCTTCTACACATGTATTTGCTGAACGGTGAAAGCGCACAGTAATGCACTCTTCTCCCAGCAAATACACTGTTTCTAAGGAAATAGGAACACACTGAGGAGACACTTGTGGGAGCTACTGTGACTAAAACTGAGCTTCCCTACGCACAGGGAAGCAGGAGAAATGCTGATTTCATTTAGCCCAGTTACATACTCAGAATCTGTACTACTGAGCAAATAGGCATGTCTCTGTAGGCAAAAAACTCATTTCTGACAAAGTTGCCCAAATGCATCTCAGAAGTGTGCAACTTGTTCCCTGAGTTAGAAAACGTCGAGAAACGGTCATACCTGATAACGGTGTGCTTCTACACATGTATTTGCTGAATGGTGAAAGCGCACAGTAATGCACTTTTCTCCCAGCAAATACACTGTTTCTAAGGAAATGGGAACACACTGAGGAGACACTTGTGGGAGCTACTGTGACTAAAACTGAGCTTCCCTACGCACAGGGAAGCAAGAGAAATGCTGATTTCATCAAGCCCAGTTACATACTCAGAATCTGTACTACTGCGCAAATAGGCATGTCTCTGTAGGCAAAAAACTCATTTCTGACAAAGTTGCCCAAATGGATCTCAGAAGTGTGCAACTTGTTCCCTGAGTTAGAAAACGTCGAGAAACGTTCGTTTCTGCTAGCGCTGTGCTTCTACACATGTATTTCCTGAACGGTGAAAGCGCACAGTAATGCACCTTTCTCCCAGCAAATACACTGTTTCTAAGGAACTGGGAACACACTGAGGAGACACTTGTGGGAGCTACTGTGACTAAAACTGAGCTTCCCTACGCACAGGGAAGCAAGAGAAATGCTGATTTCATCAAGCCCAGTTACATACTCAGAATCTGTACTACTGCACAAATAGGCATGAATCTGTAGGCAAAAAACTCATTTCTGACAAAGTTGCCCAAATGCATCTCAGAAGTGTGCAACTTGTTCTCTGAGTTAGAAAACGTCGAGAAGCGGTCTTTTCTGCTAGCGCTGTGCTTCTACACATGTATTTGCTGAACGGTGAAAGGGCACAGTAATGCACTTTTCTCCCAGCAAATACACTGTTTCTAAGGAAATGGGAACACACTGAGGAGACACTTGTGGGAGCTACTGTGACTAAAACTGAGCTTCCCTACGCACAGGGAAGCAAGAGAAATGCTGATTTCTTCCAGCCCAGTTACATACTCAGAATCTGTACTACTGCGCAAATAGGCATGTCTCTTTAAGCAAAAAACTCTTTTCTGACAAAGTTGCCCAAATGCATCTCAGAAGTGTGCAACTTGTTCCCTGAGTTAGAAAACGTCGAGAAACGGTCGTTTCTGCTAGCGCTGTGCTTCTACACATGTATTTGCTGAACGGTGAAAGCGCACAGTAATGCACTTTTCTTTCAGCAAATACACTGTTTCTAAGGAAATGGGAACACACTGAGGAGACACTTGTGGGAGCTACTGTGACTAAAACTGAGCTTCCCTACGCACATGGAGGCAGGAGAAATGCTGATTTCATTTAGCCCAGTTACATACTCAGAATCTGTACTACTGAGCAAATAGGCATGTGTCTGTAGGCAAAAAACTCATTTCTGAAAAAGTTCCCCAAATGCATCTCAGAAGTGTGCAACTTGTTCCCTGAGTTAGAAAACGTCGAGAAACGGTCGTTTCTGCTAGCGCTGTGCTTCTACACATGTATTTGCTGAACGGTGAAAGCGCACAGTAATGCACTTTTCTCCCAGCAAATACACTGTTTTTAAGGAAATGGGAACACACTGAGGAAACACTTGTGGGACCTACTGTGACTAAAACTGAGCTTCCCTACGCACAGGGAAGCAAGAGAAATGCTGATTTCATCCAGCCCAGTTACATACTCAGAATCTGTACTACTGCGCAAATAGGCATGTCTCTGTAGGCAAAAAACTCATTTCTGACAAAGTTGCCCAAATGCATCTCAGAAGTGTGCAACTTGTTCCCTGAGTTAGAAAACGTCGAGGAATGGCCGTTTCTGCTAGCACTGTGCTTCTACACATGTATTTGCTGTACGGTGAAAGCACACAGTAAAGAACTTTTCTCCCAGCAAATACACTGTTTCTAAGGAAATGGGAACACACTGAGGAGACACTTGTGGGAGCTACTGTGACTAAAACTGAGCTTCCCTACGCACAGGGAAGCAAGAGAAATGCTGATTTCATCAAGCCCAGTTACATAAGCAAAATCTGTACTACTGCGCAAATAGGCATGAATCTGTAGGCAAAACCCTCATTTCTGACAAAGTTGCCCAAATGCATCTCAGAAGTGTGCAACTTGTTCCCTGAGTTAGAAAACGTCGAGAAACGGTCGTTTCTGCTAGCGGTGTGCTTCTACACATGTATTTGCTGAACAGTGAAAGCGCACAGTAATGTACTTTTCTCCCAGCAAATACACTGTTTCTAAGGAACTGGGAACACACTGAGGAGACACTTGTGGGAGCTACTGTGACTAAAACTGAGCTTCCCTACGCACAGGGAAGCAAGAGAAATGCTGATTTCATCAAGCCCAGTTAAATACTCAGAATCTGTACTACTGCGCAAATAGGCATGTCTCTGTAGGAAAAAAACTCATTTCTGACAAAGTTGCCCAAATGCATCTCAGAAGTGTGCAACTTGTTCCCTGAGTTAGAAAACGTCGAGAAACGGTCATTTCTGCTAGCGCTGTGCTTCTACACATGTATTTGCTGAACGGTGAAAGCGCACAGTAATGCACTTTTCTCCCAGCAAATACACTGTTTCTAAGGAAATGGGAACACACTGAGGAGACACTTGTGGGAGCTACTGTGACTAAAACTGAGCTTCCCTACGCACAGGGAAGCAAGAGAAATGCTGATTTCTTCCAGCCCAGTTATATACTCAGAATCTGTACTACTGCGCAAATAGGCATGTCTCTTTAAGCAAAAAACTCTTTTCTGACAAAGTTGCCCAAATGCATCTCAGAAGTGTGCAACTTGTTCCCTGAGTTAGAAAACGTCGAGAAACGGTCGTTTCTGCTAGCGCTGTGCTTCTACACATGTATTTGCTGAACGGTGAAAGCGCACAGTAATGCACCTTTCTCCCAGCAAATACACTGTTTCTGAGGAACTGGGAACACACTGAGGAGACACTTGTGGGAGCTACTGTGACTAAAACTGAGCTTCCCTACGCACAGGGAAGCAAGAGAAATGCTGATTTCATCAAGCCCAGTTACATACTCAGAATCTGTACTACTGCACAAATAGGCATGAATCTGTAGGCAAAAAACTCATTTCTGACAAAGTTGCCCAAATGCATCTCAGAAGTGTGCAACTTGTTCTCTGAGTTAGAAAACGTCGAGAAGCGGTCTTTTCTGCTAGCGCTGTGCTTCTACACATGTATTTGCTGAACGGTGAAAGCGCACAGTAATGCACTTTTCTCCCAGCAAATACACTGTTTCTAAGGAAATGGGAACACACTGAGGAGACACTTGTGGGAGCTACTGTGACTAAAACTGAACTTCCCTACGCACAGGGAAGCAAGAGAAATGCTGATTTCTTCCAGCCCAGTTACATACTCAGAATCTGTACTACTGCGCAAATAGGCATGTCTCTTTAAGCAAAAAACTCTTTTCTGACAAAGTTGCCCAAATGCATCTCAGAAGTGTGCAACTTGTTCCCTGAGTTAGAAAACGTCGAGAAACGGTCGTTTCTGCTAGCGCTGTGCTTCTACACATGTATTTGCTGAACGGTGAAAGCGCACAGTAATGCACTTTTCTTTCAGCAAATACACTGTTTCTAAGGAAATGGGAACACACTGAGGAGACACTTGTGGGAGCTACTGTGACTAAAACTGAGCTTCCCTACGCACATGGAGGCAGGAGAAATGCTGATTTCATTTAGCCCAGTTACATACTCAGAATCTGTACTACTGAGCAAATAGGCATGTGTCTGTAGGCAAAAAACTCATTTCTGAAAAAGTTCCCCAAATGCATCTCAGAAGTGTGCAACTTGTTCCCTGAGTTAGAAAACGTCGAGAAACGGTCGTTTCTGCTAGCGCTGTGCTTCTACACATGTATTTGCTGAACGGTGAAAGCGCACAGTAATGCACTTTTCTCCCAGCAAATACACTGTTTTTA
Source organism: Acomys minous (assembly GCF_964271855.1). NCBI lineage: Eukaryota > Metazoa > Chordata > Mammalia > Rodentia > Muridae > Acomys > Acomys minous. Next base: position 2,172,694 of record NW_028182171.1, on the reverse strand, counting down.
AGGAAATGGGAACACACTGAGGAAACACTTGTGGGACCTACTGTGACTAAAACTGAGCTTCCCTACGCACAGGGAAGCAAGAGAAATGCTGATTTCATCCAGCCCAGTTACATACTCAGAATCTGTACTACTGCGCAAATAGGCATGTCTCTGTAGGCAAAAAACTCATTTCTGACAAAGTTGCCCAAATGCATCTCAGAAGTGTGCAACTTGTTCCCTGAGTTAGAAAACGTCGAGGAATGGCCGTTTCTGCTAGCACTGTGCTTCTACACATGTATTTGCTGTACGGTGAAAGCACACAGTAAAGAACTTTTCTCCCAGCAAATACACTGTTTCTAAGGAAATGGGAACACACTGAGGAGACACTTGTGGGAGCTACTGTGACTAAAACTGAGCTTCCCTACGCACAGGGAAGCAAGAGAAATGCTGATTTCATCAAGCCCAGTTACATAAGCAAAATCTGTACTACTGCGCAAATAGGCATGAATCTGTAGGCAAAACCCTCATTTCTGACAAAGTTGCCCAAATGCATCTCAGAAGTGTGCAACTTGTTCCCTGAGTTAGAAAACGTCGAGAAACGGTCGTTTCTGCTAGCGGTGTGCTTCTACACATGTATTTGCTGAACAGTGAAAGCGCACAGTAATGTACTTTTCTCCCAGCAAATACACTGTTTCTAAGGAACTGGGAACACACTGAGGAGACACTTGTGGGAGCTACTGTGACTAAAACTGAGCTTCCCTACGCACAGGGAAGCAAGAGAAATGCTGATTTCATCAAGCCCAGTTAAATACTCAGAATCTGTACTACTGCGCAAATAGGCATGTCTCTGTAGGAAAAAAACTCATTTCTGACAAAGTTGCCCAAATGCATCTCAGAAGTGTGCAACTTGTTCCCTGAGTTAGAAAACGTCGAGAAACGGTCATTTCTGCTAGCGCTGTGCTTCTACACATGTATTTGCTGAACGGTGAAAGCGCACAGTAATGCACTTTTCTCCCAGCAAATACACTGTTTCTAAGGAAATGGGAACACACTGAGGAGACACTTGTGGGAGCTACTGTGACTAAAACTGAGCTTCCCTACGCACAGGGAAGCAAGAGAAATGCTGATTTCTTCCAGCCCAGTTATATACTCAGAATCTGTACTACTGCGCAAATAGGCATGTCTCTTTAAGCAAAAAACTCTTTTCTGACAAAGTTGCCCAAATGCATCTCAGAAGTGTGCAACTTGTTCCCTGAGTTAGAAAACGTCGAGAAACGGTCGTTTCTGCTAGCGCTGTGCTTCTACACATGTATTTGCTGAACGGTGAAAGCGCACAGTAATGCACCTTTCTCCCAGCAAATACACTGTTTCTGAGGAACTGGGAACACACTGAGGAGACACTTGTGGGAGCTACTGTGACTAAAACTGAGCTTCCCTACGCACAGGGAAGCAAGAGAAATGCTGATTTCATCAAGCCCAGTTACATACTCAGAATCTGTACTACTGCACAAATAGGCATGAATCTGTAGGCAAAAAACTCATTTCTGACAAAGTTGCCCAAATGCATCTCAGAAGTGTGCAACTTGTTCTCTGAGTTAGAAAACGTCGAGAAGCGGTCTTTTCTGCTAGCGCTGTGCTTCTACACATGTATTTGCTGAACGGTGAAAGCGCACAGTAATGCACTTTTCTCCCAGCAAATACACTGTTTCTAAGGAAATGGGAACACACTGAGGAGACACTTGTGGGAGCTACTGTGACTAAAACTGAACTTCCCTACGCACAGGGAAGCAAGAGAAATGCTGATTTCTTCCAGCCCAGTTACATACTCAGAATCTGTACTACTGCGCAAATAGGCATGTGTCTGTAGGCAAAAAACTCATTTCTGACAAAGTTGCCCAAATGCATCTCAGAAGTGTGCAACTTGTTCCCTGAGTTAGAAAACGTCGAGAAACGGTCGTTTCTGCTAGCGCTGTGCTTCTACACATGTATTTGCTGAACGGTGAAAGCGCACAGTAATGCACTCTTCTCCCAGCAAATACACTGTTTCTAAGGAAATAGGAACACACTGAGGAGACACTTGTGGGAGCTACTGTGACTAAAACTGAGCTTCCCTACGCACAGGGAAGCAGGAGAAATGCTGATTTCATTTAGCCCAGTTACATACTCAGAATCTGTACTACTGAGCAAATAGGCATGTCTCTGTAGGCAAAAAACTCATTTCTGACAAAGTTGCCCAAATGCATCTCAGAAGTGTGCAACTTGTTCCCTGAGTTAGAAAACGTCGAGAAACGGTCATACCTGATAACGGTGTGCTTCTACACATGTATTTGCTGAATGGTGAAAGCGCACAGTAATGCACTTTTCTCCCAGCAAATACACTGTTTCTAAGGAAATGGGAACACACTGAGGAGACACTTGTGGGAGCTACTGTGACTAAAACTGAGCTTCCCTACGCACAGGGAAGCAAGAGAAATGCTGATTTCATCAAGCCCAGTTACATACTCAGAATCTGTACTACTGCGCAAATAGGCATGTCTCTGTAGGCAAAAAACTCATTTCTGACAAAGTTGCCCAAATGGATCTCAGAAGTGTGCCACTTGTTCCCTGAGTTAGAAAACGTCGAGAAACGTTCGTTTCTGCTAGCGCTGTGCTTCTACACATGTATTTCCTGAACGGTGAAAGCGCACAGTAATGCACCTTTCTCCCAGCAAATACACTGTTTCTGAGGAACTGGGAACACACTGAGGAGACACTTGTGGGAGCTACTGTGACTAAAACTGAGCTTCCCTACGCACAGGGAAGCAAGAGAAATGCTGATTTCATCAAGCCCAGTTACATACTCAGAATCTGTACTACTGCACAAATAGGCATGAATCTGTAGGCAAAAAACTCATTTCTGACAAAGTTGCCCAAATGCATCTCAGAAGTGTGCAACTTGTTCTCTGAGTTAGAAAACGTCGAGAAGCGGTCTTTTCTGCTAGCGCTGTGCTTCTACACATGTATTTGCTGAACGGTGAAAGGGCACAGTAATGCACTTTTCTCCCAGCAAATACACTGTTTCTAAGGAAATGGGAACACACTGAGGAGACACTTGTGGGAGCTACTGTGACTAAAACTGAGCTTCCCTACGCACAGGGAAGCAAGAGAAATGCTGATTTCTTCCAGCCCAGTTACATACTCAGAATCTGTACTACTGCGCAAATAGGCATGTCTCTTTAAGCAAAAAACTCTTTTCTGACAAAGTTGCCCAAATGCATCTCAGAAGTGTGCAACTTGTTCCCTGAGTTAGAAAACGTCGAGAAACGGTCGTTTCTGCTAGCGCTGTGCTTCTACACATGTATTTGCTGAACGGTGAAAGCGCACAGTAATGCACTTTTCTTTCAGCAAATACACTGTTTCTAAGGAAATGGGAACACACTGAGGAGACACTTGTGGGAGCTACTGTGACTAAAACTGAGCTTCCCTACGCACATGGAGGCAGGAGAAATGCTGATTTCATTTAGCCCAGTTACATACTCAGAATCTGTACTACTGAGCAAATAGGCATGTGTCTGTAGGCAAAAAACTCATTTCTGAAAAAGTTGCCCAAATGCATCTCAGAAGTGTGCAACTTGTTCCCTGAGTTAGAAAACGTCGAGAAACGGTCGTTTCTGCTAGCGCTGTGCTTCTACACATGTATTTGCTGAACGGTGAAAGCGCACAGTAATGCACTTTTCTCCCAGCAAATACACTGTTTTTAAGGAAATGGGAACACACTGAGGAAACACTTGTGGGACCTACTGTGACTAAAACTGAGCTTCCCTACGCACAGGGAAGCAAGAGAAATGCTGATTTCATCCAGCCCAGTTACATACTCAGAATCTGTACTACTGCGCAAATAGGCATGTCTCTGTAGGCAAAAAACTCATTTCTGACAAAGTTGCCCAAATGCATCTCAGAAGTGTGCAACTTGTTCCCTGAGTTAGAAAACGTCGAGGAATGGCCGTTTCTGCTAGCACTGTGCTTCTACACATGTATTTGCTGTACGGTGAAAGCACACAGTAAAGAACTTTTCTCCCAGCAAATACACTGTTTCTAAGGAAATGGGAACACACTGAGGAGACACTTGTGGGAGCTACTGTGACTAAAACTGAGCTTCCCTACGCACAGGGAAGCAAGAGAAATGCTGATTTCATCAAGCCCAGTTACATACTCAGAATCTGTACTACTGCACAAATAGGCATGAATCTGTAGGCAAAAAACTCATTTCTGACAAAGTTGCCCAAATGCATCTCAGAAGTGTGCAACTTGTTCTCTGAGTTAGAAAACGTCGAGAAGCGGTCTTTTCTGCTAGCGCCGTGCTTCTACACATGTATTTGCTGAACGGTGAAAGCGCACAGTAATGCACTTTTCTCCCAGCAAATACACTGTTTCTAAGGAAATGGGAACACACTGAGGAGACACTTGTGGGAGCTACTGTGACTAAAACTGAACTTCCCTACGCACAGGGAAGCAAGAGAAATGCTGATTTCTTCCAGCCCAGTTACATACTCAGAATCTGTACTACTGCGCAAATAGGCATGTGTCTGTAGGCAAAAAACTCATTTCTGACAAAGTTGCCCAAATGCATCTCAGAAGTGTGCAACTTGTTCCCTGAGTTAGAAAACGTCGAGAAACGGTCGTTTCTGCTAGCGCTGTGCTTCTACACATGTATTTGCTGAACGGTGAAAGCGCACAGTAATGCACTCTTCTCCCAGCAAATACACTGTTTCTAAGGAAATAGGAACACACTGAGGAGACACTTGTGGGAGCTACTGTGACTAAAACTGAGCTTCCCTACGCACAGGGAAGCAAGAGAAATGCTGATTTCATCAAGCCCAGTTACATACTCAGAATCTGTACTACTGCGCAAATAGGCATGTCTCTGTAGGCATAAAACTCATTTCTGACAAAGTTGCCCAAATGCATCTCAGAAGTGTGCAACTTGTTCCCTGAGTTAGAAAACGTCGAGAAACGTTCGTAGCTGCTAGCGCTGTGCTTCTACACATGTATTTGCTGTACGGTGAAAGCGCACAGTAATGCACTTTTCTCCCAGCAAATACACTGTTTCTAAGGAAATGGGAACACACTGAGGAGACACTTGTGGGAGCTATTGTGACTAAAACTGATCTTCCCTACGCACAGGGAAGCAAGAGAAATGCTGATTTCATCAAGTCCAGTTACATACTCAGAATCTGTACTACTGCGCAAATAGGCATGTCTCTTTAGGCAAAAAACTCATTTCTGACAAAGTTGCCCAAATGGATCTCAGAAGTGTGCAACTTGTTCCCTGAGTTAGAAAACGTCGAGAAACGTTCGTTTCTGCTAGCGCTGTGCTTCTACACATGTATTTCCTGAACGGTGAAAGCGCACAGTAATGCACCTTTCTCCCAGCAAATACACTGTTTCTGAGGAACTGGGAACACACTGAGGAGACACTTGTGGGAGCTACTGTGACTAAAACTGAGCTTCCCTACGCACAGGGAAGCAAGAGAAATGCTGATTTCATCAAGCCCAGTTACATACTCAGAATCTGTACTACTGCACAAATAGGCATGAATCTGTAGGCAAAAAACTCATTTCTGACAAAGTTGCCCAAATGCATCTCAGAAGTGTGCAACTTGTTCTCTGAGTTAGAAAACGTCGAGAAGCGGTCTTTTCTGCTAGCGCTGTGCTTCTACACATGTATTTGCTGAACGGTGAAAGGGCACAGTAATGCACTTTTCTCCCAGCAAATACACTGTTTCTAAGGAAATGGGAACACACTGAGGAGACACTTGTGGGAGCTACTGTGACTAAAACTGAGCTTCCCTACGCACAGGGAAGCAAGAGAAATGCTGATTTCTTCCAGCCCAGTTACATACTCAGAATCTGTACTACTGCGCAAATAGGCATGTCTCTTTAAGCAAAAAACTCTTTTCTGACAAAGTTGCCCAAATGCATCTCAGAAGTGTGCAACTTGTTCCCTGAGTTAGAAAACGTCGAGAAACGGTCGTTTCTGCTAGCGCTGTGCTTCTACACATGTATTTGCTGAACGGTGAAAGCGCACAGTAATGCACTTTTCTTTCAGCAAATACACTGTTTCTAAGGAAATGGGAACACACTGAGGAGACACTTGTGGGAGCTACTGTGACTAAAACTGAGCTTCCCTACGCACATGGAGGCAGGAGAAATGCTGATTTCATTTAGCCCAGTTACATACTCAGAATCTGTACTACTGAGCAAATAGGCATGTGTCTGTAGGCAAAAAACTCATTTCTGAAAAAGTTGCCCAAATGCATCTCAGAAGTGTGCAACTTGTTCCCTGAGTTAGAAAACGTCGAGAAACGGTCGTTTCTGCTAGCGCTGTGCTTCTACACATGTATTTGCTGAACGGTGAAAGCGCAGAGTAATGCACTATTCTCCCAGCAAAGACACTGTTTCTAAGGAAATGGGAACACACTGAGGAGACACTTGTGGGAGCTACTGTGACTAAAACTGAGCTTCCCTACGCACAGGGAAGCAAGAGAAATGCTGATTTCATTTAGCCCAGTTACATACTCAGAATCTGTACTACTGCGCAAATAGGCATGTCTCTTTAGGCAAAAAACTCATTTCTGACATAGTTGCCCAAATGCATCTCAGAAGTGTGCAACTTGTTCCCTGAGTTAGAAAACGTCGAGAAATGTTCATTTCTGCTAGCGCTGTGCTTCTACACATGTATTTGCTGAACGGTGAAAGCGCACAGTAATGAACTTTTCTCCCAGCAAATACACTGTTTCTAAGGAAATGGGAACACACTGAGGAGACACTTGTGGGAGCTACTGTGACTAAAACCGAGCTTCCCTACGCACAGGGAAGCAAGAGAAATGCTGATTTCATCAAGCCCAGTTACATACTCAGAATCTGTACTACTGCGCAAATAGGCATGTGTCTGTAGGCAAAAAACTCATTTCTGACAAGGTTGCCCAAATGCATCTCAGAAGTGTGCAACTTGTTCCCTGAGTTCGAAAACGTTGAGAAACGGTCATATCTGCTAACGCTGTGCTTCTACACATGTATTTGCTGAACGGTGAAAGCGCACAGTAATGCACTTTTCTCCCAGCAAATACACTGTTTCTAAGGAAATGGGAACACACTGAGGAGACACTTGTGGGAGCTACTGTGACTAAAACTGAGCTTCCCTAAGCACAGGGAAGCAAGAGAAATGCTGATTTCATCAAGCCCAGTTACATACTCAGAATCTGTACTACTGCGCAAATAGGATTTGTCTCTGTAGGCAAAAAACTCATTTCTGACAAAGTTGCCCAAATGCATCTCAGAAGTGTGCAACTTGTTCCCTGAGTTAGAAAACATCGAGAAACGGTCGTATCTGCTAGCGCTGTGCTTCTACACATGTATTTGGTGAACGGTGAAAGCGCACAGTAATGCACTATTCTCCCAGCAAATACACTGTTTCTAAGGAAATGGGAACACATTGAGGAGACACTTGTGGGAGCTACTGTGACTAAAACTGAGCTTCCCTACGCACAGGGAAGCAAGAGAAATGCTGATTTCATCAAGCCCAGTTACATACTCAGAATCTGTACTACTGCGCAAATAGGCATGTCTCTGTAGGCAAAAAACTCATTTCTGACAAAGTTGCCCAAATGCATCTCAGAAGTGTGCAACTTGTTCCCTGAGTTAGAAAACGTCGAGAAACGTTCATTTCTGCTAGCGCTGTGCTTCTACACATGTATTTGCTGAACTGTGAAAGCGCACAGTAATGCACTTTTCTCCCAGCAAATACACTGTTTCTAAGGAAATGGGAACACACTGAGGAGACAATTGTGGGAGCTACTGTGACTAAAACCCAGCTTCCCTACGCACAGGGAAGCAAGAGAAATGCTGATTTCATCAAGCCCAGTTACATACTCAGAATCTGTACTACTGCGCAAATAGGATTTGTCTCTGTAGGCAAAAAACTCATTTCTGACAAAGTTGCCCAAATGCATCTCAGAAGTGTGCAACTTGTTCCCTGAGTTAGAAAACATCGAGAAACGGTCGTATCTGCTAGCGCTGTGCTTCTACACATGTATTTGCTGAACGGTGAAAGCGCACAGTAATGCACTTTTCTCCCAGCAAAGACACTGTTTCTAAGGAAATCGGAACACACTGAGGAGACACTTGTGGGAGCTACTGTGACTAAAACTGAGCTTCCCTATGCACAGGGAAGCAAGAGAAATGCTGATTTCATCAAGCCCAGTTACATACTCAGAATCTGTACTACTGCGCAAATAGGCATGTCTCTGTAGGCAAAAAACTCATTTCTGACAAAGTTGCCCAAATGCATCTCAGAAGTGTGCAACTTGTTCCCTGAGTTAGAAAACATCGAGAAACGGTCGTATCTGCTAGCGCTGTGCTTCTACACATGTATTTGCTGAACGGTGAAAGCGCAGAGTAATGCACTATTCTCCCAGCAAAGACACTGTTTCTAAGGAAATGGGAACACACTGAGGAGACACTTGTGGGAGCTACTGTGACTAAAACTGAGCTTCCCTACGCACAGGGAAGCAAGAGAAATGCTGATTTCATTTAGCCCAGTTACATACTCAGAATCTGTACTACTGCGCAAATAGGCATGTCTCTTTAGGCAAAAAACTCATTTCTGACATAGTTGCCCAAATGCATCTCAGAAGTGTGCAACTTGTTCCCTGAGTTAGAAAACGTCGAGAAATGTTCATTTCTGCTAGCGCTGTGCTTCTACACATGTATTTGCTGAACGGTGAAAGCGCACAGTAATGAACTTTTCTCCCAGCAAATACACTGTTTCTAAGGAAATGGGAACACACTGAGGAGACACTTGTGGGAGCTACTGTGACTAAAACTGAGCTTCCCTACGCACAGGGAAGCAAGAGAAATGCTGATTTCATCAAGCCCAGTTACATACTCAGAATCTGTACTACTGCGCAAATAGGCATGTGTCTGTAGGCAAAAAACTCATTTCTGACAAGGTTGCCCAAATGCATCTCAGAAGTGTGCAACTTGTTCCCTGAGTTCGAAAACGTTGAGAAACGGTCATATCTGCTAACGCTGTGCTTCTACACATGTATTTGCTGAACGGTGAAAGCGCACAGTAATGCACTTTTCTCCCAGCAAATACACTGTTTCTAAGGAAATGGGAACACACTGAGGAGACACTTGTGGGAGCTACTGTGACTAAAACTGAGCTTCCCTACGCACAGGGAAGCAAGAGAAATGCTGATTTCATCAAGCCCAGTTATATAATCAGAATCTGTACTACTGCGCAAATAGGCATGTCTCTGTAGGAAAAAAACTCATTTCTGACAAAGTTGCCCAAATGCATCTCAGAAGTGTGCAACTTGTTCCCTGAGTTAGAAAACGTCGAGAAACGTTCGTTTCTGCTAGCGCTGTGCTTCTACACATGTATTTGCTGAACGGTGAAAGCGCACAGTAATGCACTTTTCTCCCAGCAAAGACACTGTTTCTAAGGAAATGGGAACACACTGAGGAGACACTTGTGGGAGCTACTGTGACTAAAACTGAGCTTCCCTACGCACAGGGAAGCAAGAGAAATGCTGATTTCATCAAGCCCAGTTACATACTCAGAATCTGTACTACTGCGCTAATAGGATTTGTCTCTGTAGGCAAAAAACTCATTTCTGACAAAGTTGCCCAAATGCATCTCAGAAGTGTGCAACTTGTTCCATGAGTTAGAAAACATCGAGAAACGGTCGTATCTGCTAGCGCTGTGCTTCTACACATGTATTTGCTGAACGGTGAAAGCGCACAGTAATGCACTTTTCTCCCAGCAAATACACTGTTTCTTAGGAAATGGGAACACACTGAGGAGACACTTGTGGGAGCTACTGTGACTAAAACTGAGCTTCCCTACGCACAGGGAAGCAAGAGAAATGCTGATTTCATCAAGCCCAGTTACATACTCAGAATCTGTACTACTGCGCAAATAGGCATGTCTCTGTAGGCAAAAAACTCATTTCTGACAAAGTTGCCCAAATGCATCTCAGAAGTGTGCAACTTGTTCCCTGAGTTAGAAAACGTCGAGAAACGTTCATTTCTGCTAGCGCTGTGCTTCTACACATGTATTTGCTGAACTGTGAAAGCGCACAGTAATGCACTTTTCTCCCAGCAAATACACTGTTTCTAAGGAAATGGGAACACACTGAGGAGACACTTGTGGGAGCTACTGTGACTAAAACCCAGCTTCCCTACGCACAGGGAAGCAAGAGAAATGCTGATTTCATCAAGCCCAGTTACATACTCAGAATCTGTACTACTGCGCAAATAGGTTTTGTCTCTGTAGGCAAAAAACTCATTTCTGACAAAGTTGCCCAAATGCATCTCAGAAGTGTGCAACTTGTTCCCTGAGTTAGAAAACATCGAGAAACGGTCGTATCTGCTAGCGCTGTGCTTCTACACATGTATTTGCTGAACGGTGAAAGCGCACAGTAATGCACTATTCTCCCAGCAAAGACACTGTTTCTAAGGAAATGGGAACACACTGAGGAGACACTTGTGGGAGCTACTGTGACTAAAACTGAGCTTCCCTATGCACAGGGAAGCAAGAGAAATGCTGATTTCATCAAGCCCAGTTACATACTCAGAATCTGTACTACTGCGCAAATAGGCATGTCTCTGTAGGCAAAAAACTCATTTCTGACAAAGTTGCCCAAATGCATCTCAGAAGTGTGCAACTTGTTCCCTGAGTTAGAAAACGTCGAGAAACGTTCATTTCTGCTAGCGCTGTGCTTCTACACATGTATTTGCTGAACTGTGAAAGCGCACAGTAATGAACTTCTCTCCCAGCAAATACACTGTTTCTAAGGAAATGGGAACACACTGAGGAGACACTTGTGGGAGCTACTGTGACTAAAACTGAGCTTCCCTACGCACAGGGAAGCAAGAGAAATGCTGATTTCATCAAGCCCAGTTACATACTCAGAATCTGTACTACTGCGCAAATAGGATTTGTCTCTGTAGGCAAAAAACTCATTTCTGACAAAGTTGCCCAAATGCATCTCAGAAGTGTGCAACTTGTTCCCTGAGTTAGAAAACATCGAGAAACGGTCGTATCTGCTAGCGCTGTGCTTCTACACATGTATTTGCTGAACGGTGAAAGCGCAGAGTAATGCACTATTCTCCCAGCAAAGACACTGTTTCTAAGGAAATGGGAACACACTGAGGAGACACTTGTGGGAGCTACTGTGACTAAAACTGAGCTTCCCTACGCACAGGGAAGCAAGAGAAATGCTGATTTCATTTAGCCCAGTTACATACTCAGAATCTGTACTACTGCCCAAATAGGCATGTCTCTTTAGGCAAAAAACTCATTTCTGACATAGTTGCCCAAATGCATCTCAGAAGTGTGCAACTTGTTCCCTGAGTTAGAAAATGTCGAGAAATGTTCATTTCTGCTAGCGCTGTGCTTCTACACATGTATTTGCTGAATGGTGAAAGCGCACAGTAATGAACTTTTCTCCCAGCAAATACACTGTTTCTAAGGAAATGGGAACACACTGAGGAGACACTTGTGGGAGCTACTGTGACTAAAACCGAGCTTCCCTACGCACACGGAAGCAAGAGAAATGCTGATTTCATCAAGCCCAGTTACATACTCAGAATCTGTACTACTGCGCAAATAGGCATGTGTCTGTAGGCAAAAAACTCATTTCTGACAAGGTTGCCCAAATGCATCTCAGAAGTGTGCAACTTGTTCCCTGAGTTCGAAAACGTTGAGAAACGGTCATATCTGCTAACGCTGTGCTTCTACACATGTATTTGCTGAACGGTGAAAACGCACAGTAATGAAGTTTTCTCCCAGCAAATACACTGTTTCTAAGGAAATGGGAACACACTGAGGAGACACTTGTGGGAGCTACTGTGACTAAAACTGAGCTTCCCTACGCACAGGGAAGCAAGAGAAATGCTGATTTCATCAAGCCCAGTTATATAATCAGAATCTGTACTACTGCGCAAATAGGCATGTCTCTGTAGGAAAAAAACTCATTTCTGACAAAGTTGCCCAAATGCATCTCAGAAGTGTGCAACTTGTTCCCTGAGTTAGAAAACGTCGAGAAACGTTCGTTTCTGCTAGCGCTGTGCTTCTACACATGTATTTGCTGAACGGTGAAAGCGCACAGTAATGCACTTTTCTCCCAGCAAATACACTGTTTCTAAGGAAATGGGAACACACTGAGGAGACACTTGTGGGAGCTACTGTGACTAAAACTGAGCTTCCCTACGCACAGGGAAGCAAGAGAAATGCTGATTTCATCCAGCCCAGTTACATACTCAGAATCTGTACTACTGCGCTAATAGGATTTGTCTCTGTAGGCAAAAAACTCATTTCTGACAAAGTTGCCCAAATGCATCTCAGAAGTGTGCAACTTGTTCCCTGAGTTAGAAAACATCGAGAAACGGTCGTATCTGCTAGCGCTGTGCTTCTACACATGTATTTGCTGAACGGTGAAAGCGCACAGTAATGCACTTTTCTCCCAGCAAATACACTGTTTCTTAGGAAATGGGAACACACTGAGGAGACACTTGTGGGAGCTACTGTGACTAAAACTGAGCTTCCCTACGCACAGGGAAGCAAGAGAAATGCTGATTTCATCAAGCCCAGTTACATACTCAGAATCTGTACTACTGCGCAAATAGGCATGTCTCTCTAGGAAAAAAACTCATTTCTGACAAAGTTGCCCAAATGCATCTCAGAAGTGTGTAACTTGTTCCCTGAGTTAAAAAACGTCGAGAAACGTTCGTTTCTGCTAGCGCTGTGCTTCTACACATGTATTTGCTGAACAGTGAAAGCGCACAGTAATGCACTTTTCTCCCAGCAAATACACTGTTTCTAAGGATATGGGAACACACTGAGAAGACACTTGTGGGAGCTACTGTGACTAAAACCGAGCTTCCCTACGCACAGGGAAGCAAGAGAAATGCTGATTTCATCAAGCCCAGTTACATACTCAGAATCTGTACTACTGCGCAAATAGGATTTGTCTCTGTAGGCAAAAAACTCATTTCTGACAAAGTTGCCCAAATGCATCTCAGAAGTGTGCAACTTGTTCCCTGAGTTAGAAAACATCGAGAAACGGTCGTATCTGCTAGCGCTGTGCTTCTACACATGTATTTGCTGAACGGTGAAAGCGCACAGTAATGCACTTTTCTCCCAGCAAATACACTGTTTCTAAGGAAATGGGAACACACTGAGGAGACACTTGTGGGAGCTACTGTGACTAAAACCCAGCTTCCCTACGCACAGGGAAGCAAGAGAAATGCTGATTTCATCAAGCCCAGTTACATACTCAGAATCTGTACTACTGCGCAAATAGGATTTGTCTCTGTAGGCAAAAAACTCATTTCTGACAAAGTTGCCCAAATGCATCTCAGAAGTGTGCAACTTGTTCCCTGAGTTAGAAAACATCGAGAAACGGTCGTATCTGCTAGCGCTGTGCTTCTACACATGTATTTGCTGAACGGTGAAAGCGCACAGTAATGCACTTTTCTCCCAGCAAATACACTGTTTCTTAGGAAATGGGAACACACTGAGGAGACACTTGTGGGAGCTACTGTGACTAAAACTGAGCTTCCCTAAGCACAGGGAAGCAAGAGAAATGCTGATTTCATCAAGCCCAGTTACATACTCAGAATCTGTACTACTGCGCAAATAGGATTTGTCTCTGTAGGCAAAAAACTCATTTCTGACAAAGTTGCCCAAATGCATCTCAGAAGTGTGCAACTTGTTCCCTGAGTTAGAAAACATCGAGAAACGGTCGTATCTGCTAGCGCTGTGCTTCTACACATGTATTTGCTGAACGGTGAAAGCGCACAGTAATGCACTATTCTCCCAGCAAAGACACTGTTTCTAAGGAAATGGGAACACACTGAGGAGACACTTGTGGGAGCTACTGTGACTAAAACTGAGCTTCCCTACGCACAGGGAAGCAAGAGAAATGCTGATTTCATCAAGCCCAGTTACATACTCAGAATCTGTACTACTGCGCAAATAGGCATGTCTCTGTAGGCAAAAAACTCATTTCTGACAAAGTTGCCCAAATGCATCTCAGAAGTGTGCAACTTGTTCCCTGAGTTAGAAAACGTCGAGAAACGTTCATTTCTGCTAGCGCTGTGCTTCTACACATGTATTTGCTGAACTGTGAAAGCGCACAGTAATGCACTTTTCTCCCAGCAAATACACTGTTTCTAAGGAAATGGGAACACACTGAGGAGACACTTGTGGGAGCTACTGTGACTAAAACCCAGCTTCCCTACGCACAGGGAAGCAAGAGAAATGCTGATTTCATCAAGCCCAGTTACATACTCAGAATCTGTACTACTGCGCAAATAGGATTTGTCTCTGTAGGCAAAAAACTCATTTCTGACAAAGTTGCCCAAATGCATCTCAGAAGTGTGCAACTTGTTCCCTGAGTTAGAAAACATCGAGAAACGGTCGTATCTGCTAGCGCAGTGCTTCTACACATGTATTTGCTGAACGGTGAAAGCGCACAGTAATGCACTATTCTCCCAGCAAAGACACTGTTTCTAAGGAAATGGGAACACACTGAGGAGACACTTGTGGGAGCTACTGTGACTAAAACTGAGCTTCCCTACGCACAGGGAAGCAAGAGAAATGCTGATTTCATCATGCCCAGTTACATACTCAGAATCTGTACTACTGCGCAAATAGGCATGTCTCTGTAGGCAAAAAACTCATTTCTGACAAAGTTGCCCAAATGCATCTCAGAAGTGTGCAACTTGTTCCCTGAGTTAGAAAACGTCGAGAAACGTTCATTTCTGCTAGCGCTGTGCTTCTACACATGTATTTGCTGAACTGTGAAAGCGCACAGTAATGCACTTTTCTCCCAGCAAATACACTGTTTCTAAGGAAATGGGAACACACTGAGGAGACACTTGTGGGAGCTACTGTGACTAAAACCCAGCTTCCCTACGCACAGGGAAGCAAGAGAAATGCTGATTTCATCAAGCCCAGTTACATACTCAGAATCTGTACTACTGCGCAAATAGGATTTGTCTCTGTAGGCAAAAAACTCATTTCTGACAAAGTTGCCCAAATGCATCTCAGAAGTGTGCAACTTGTTCCCTGAGTTAGAAAACATCGAGAAATGGTCGTTTCTGCTAGCGCTGTGCTTCTACACATGTATTTGCTGAACGGTGAAAGCGCAGAGTAATGCACTATTCTCCCAGCAAAGACACTGTTCCTAAGGAAATGGGAACACACTGAGGAGACACTTGTGGGAGCTACTGTGACTAAAACTGAGCTTCCCTACGCACAGGGAAGCAAGAGAAATGCTGATTTCATTTAGCCCAGTTACATACTCAGAATCTGTACTACTGCGCAAATAGGCATGTCTCTTTAGGCAAAAAACTCATTTCTGACATAGTTGCCCAAATGCATCTCAGAAGTGTGCAACTTGTTCCCTGAGTTAGAAAACGTCGAGAAATGTTCATTTCTGCTAGTGCTGTGCTTCTACACATGTATTTGCTGAACGGTGAAAGCGCACAGTAATGCACTTTTCTCCCAGCAAATACACTGTTTCTAAGGAAATGGGAACACACTGAGGAGACACTTGTGGGAGCTACTGTGACTAAAACCGAGCTTCCCTACGCACAGGGAAGCAAGAGAAATGCTGATTTCATCAAGCCCAGTTACATACTCAGAATCTGTACTACTGCGCAAATAGGCATGTGTCTGTAGGCAAAAAACTCATTTCTGACAAGGTTGCTCAAATGCATCTCAGAAGTGTGCAACTTGTTCCCTGAGTTCGAAAACGTTGAGAAACGGTCATATCTGCTAGCGCTGTGCTTCTACACATGTATTTGCTGAACGGTGAAAGCGCACAGTAATGCACTTTTCTCCCAGCAAATACACTGTTTCTAAGGAAATGGGAACACACTGAGGAGACACTTGTGGGAGCTACTGTGACTAAAACTGAGCTTCCCTACGCACAGGGAAGCAAGAAAATGCTGATTTCATCAAGCCCAGTTATATAATCAGAATCTGTACTACTGCGCAAATAGGCATGTCTCTGTAGGAAAGAAACTCATTTCTGACAAAGTTGCCCAAATGCATCTCAGAAGTGTGCAACTTGTTCCCTGAGTTAGAAAACGTCGAGAAACGTTCGTTTCTGCTAGCGCTGTGCTTCTACACATGTATTTGCTGAACGGTGAAAGCGCACAGTAATGCACTTTTCTCCCAGCAAATACACTGTTTCTAAGGAAATGGGAACACACTGAGGAGACACTTGTGGGAGCTACTGTGACTAAAACTGAGCTTCCCTAAGCACAGGGAAGCAAGAGAAATGCTGATTTCATCAAGCCCAGTTACATACTCAGAATCTGTACTACTGCGCAAATAGGATTTGTCTCTGTAGGCAAAAAACTCATTTCTGACAAAGTTGCCCAAATGCATCTCAGAAGTGTGCAACTTGTTCCCTGAGTTAGAAAACATCGAGAAACGGTCGTATCTGCTAGCGCTGTGCTTCTACACATGTATTTGCTGAACGGTGAAAGCGCACAGTAATGCACTATTCTCCCAGCAAAGACACTGTTTCTAAGGAAATGGGAACACACTGAGGAGACACTTGTGGGAGCTACTGTGACTAAAACTGAGCTTCCCTACGCACAGGGAAGCAAGAGAAATGCTGATTTCATCAAGCCCAGTTACATACTCAGAATCTGTACTACTGCGCAAATAGGCATGTCTCTGTAGGCAAAAAACTCATTTCTGACAAAGTTGCCCAAATGCATCTCAGAAGTGTGCAACTTGTTCCCTGAGTTAGAAAACGTCGAGAAACGTTCATTTCTGCTAGCGCTGTGCTTCTACACATGTATTTGCTGAACTGTGAAAGCGCACAGTAATGCACTTTTCTCCCAGCAAATACACTGTTTCTTAGGAAATGGGAACACACTGAGGAGACACTTGTGGGAGCTACTGTGACTAAAAGCCAGCTTCCCTACGCACAGGGAAGCAAGAGAAATGCTGATTTCATCAAGCCCAGTTACATACTCAGAATCTGTACTACTGCGCAAATAGGATTTGTCTCTGTAGGCAAAAAACTCATTTCTGACAAAGTTGCCCAAATGCATCTCAGAAGTGTGCAACTTGTTCCCTGAGTTAGAAAACATCGAGAAACGGTCGTATCTGCTAGCGCTGTGCTTCTACACATGTATTTGCTGAACGGTGAAAGCGCACAGTAATGCACTATTCTCCCAGCAAAGACACTGTTTCTAAGGAAATGGGAACACACTGAGGAGACACTTGTGGGAGCTACTGTGACTAAAACTGAGCTTCCCTACGCACAGGGAAGCAAGAGAAATGCTGATTTCATCAAGCCCAGTTACATACTCAGAATCTGTACTACTGCGCAAATAGGCATGTCTCTGTAGGCAAAAAACTCATTTCTGACAAAGTTGCCCAAATGCATCTCAGAAGTGTGCAACTTGTTCCCTGAGTTAGAAAACGTCGAGAAACGTTCATTTCTGCTAGCGCTGTGCTTCTACACATGTATTTGCTGAACTGTGAAAGCGCACAGTAATGCACTTTTCTCCCAGCAAAGACACTGTTTCTAAGGAAATGGGAACACACTGAGGAGACACTTGTGGGAGCTACTGTGACTAAAACTGAGCTTCCCTACGCACAGGGAAGCAAGAGAAATGCTGATTTCATCAAGCCCAGTTACATACTCAGAATCTGTACTACTGCGCAAATAGGCATGTCTCTGTAGGCAAAAAACTCATTTCTGACAAAGTTGCCCAAATGCATCTCAGAAGTGTGCAACTTGTTCCCTGAGTTAGAAAACGTCGAGAAACGTTCATTTCTGCTAGCGCTGTGCTTCTACACATGTATTTGCTGAACTGTGAAAGCGCACAGTAATGCACTTTTCTCCCAGCAAATACACTGTTTCTAAGGAAATGGGAACACACTGAGGAGACACTTGTGGGAGCTACTGTGACTAAAACCCAGCTTCCCTACGCACAGGGAAGCAAGAGAAATGCTGATTTCATCAAGCCCAGTTACATACTCAGAATCTGTACTACTGCGCAAATAGGATTTGTCTCTGTAGGCAAAAAACTCATTTCTGACAAAGTTGCCCAAATGCATCTCAGAAGTGTGCAACTTGTTCCCTGAGTTAGAAAACATCGAGAAACGGTCGTATCTGCTAGCGCTGTGCTTCTACACATGTATTTGCTGAACGGTGAAAGCGCAGAGTAATGCACTATTCTCCCAGCAAAGACACTGTTTCTAAGGAAATGGGAACACACTGAGGAGACACTTGTGGGAGCTACTGTGACTAAAACTGAGCTTCCCTACGCACAGGGAAGCAAGAGAAATGCTGATTTCATTTAGCCCAGTTACATACTCAGAATCTGTACTACTGCGCAAATAGGCATGTCTCTTTAGGCAAAAAACTCATTTCTGACATAGTTGCCCAAATGCATCTCAGAAGTGTGCAACTTGTTCCCTGAGTTAGAAAACGTCGAGAAATGTTCATTTCTGCTAGCGCTGTGCTTCTACACATATATTTGCTGAACGGTGAAAGCGCACAGTAATGCACTTTTCTCCCAGCAAATACACTGTTTCTAAGGAAATGGGAACACACTGAGGAGACACTTGTGGGAGCTACTGTGACTAAAACCGAGCTTCCCTACGCACAGGGAAGCAAGAGAAATGCTGATTTCATCAAGCCCAGTTACATACTCAGAATCTGTACTACTGCGCAAATAGGCATGTGTCTGTAGGCAAAAAACTCATTTCTGACAAGGTTGCTCAAATGCATCTCAGAAGTGTGCAACTTGTTCCCTGAGTTCGAAAACGTTGAGAAACGGTCATATCTGCTAACGCTGTGCTTCTACACATGTATTTGCTGAACGGTGAAAGCGCACAGTAATGCACTTTTCTCCCAGCAAATACACTGTTTCTAAGGAAATGGGAACACACTGAGGAGACACTTGTGGGAGCTACTGTGACTAAAACTGAGCTTCCCTACGCACAGGGAAGCAAGAGAAATGCTGATTTCATCAAGCCCAGTTAAATACTCAGAATCTGTACTACTGCGCAAATAGGCATGTCTCTGTAGGAAAAAAACTCATTTCTGACAAAGTTGCCCAAATGCATCTCAGAAGTGTGCAACTTGTTCCCTGAGTTAGAAAACGTCGAGAAACGTTCGTTTCTGCTAGCGCTGTGCTTCTACACATGTATTTGCTGAACGGTGAAAGCGCACAGTAATGCACTTTTCTCCCAGCAAATACACTGTTTCTAAGGAAATGGGAACACACTGAGGAGACACTTGTGGGAGCTACTGTGACTAAAACTGAGCTTCCCTACGCACAGGGAAGCAAGAGAAATGCTGATTTCATCCAGCCCAGTTACATACTCAGAATCTGTACTACTGCGCAAATAGGATTTGTCTCTGTAGGCAAAAAACTCATTTCTGACAAAGTTGCCCAAATGCATCTCAGAAGTGTGCAACTTGTTCCCTGAGTTAGAAAACATCGAGAAACGGTCGTATCTGCTAGCGCTGTGCTTCTACACATGTATTTGCTGAACGGTGAAAGCGCACAGTAATGCACTTTTCTCCCAGCAAATACACTGTTTCTTAGGAAATGGGAACACACTGAGGAGACACTTGTGGGAGCTACTGTGACTAAAACTGAGCTTCCCTACGCACAGGGAAGCAAGAGAAATGCTGATTTCATCAAGCCCAGTTACATACTCAGAATCTGTACTACTGCGCAAATAGGATTTGTCTCTGTAGGCAAAAAACTCATTTCTGACAAAGTTGCCCAAATGCATCTCAGAAGTGTGCAACTTGTTCCCTGAGTTAGAAAACATCGAGAAACGGTCGTATCTGCTAGCGCTGTGCTTCTACACATGTATTTGCTGAACGGTGAAAGCGCACAGTAATGCACTTTTCTCCCAGCAAATACACTGTTTCTTAGGAAATGGGAACACACTGAGGAGACACTTGTGGGAGCTACTGTGACTAAAACTGAGCTTCCCTAAGCACAGGGAAGCAAGAGAAATGCTGATTTCATCAAGCCCAGTTACATACTCAGAATCTGTACTACTGCGCAAATAGGATTTGTCTCTGTAGGCAAAAAACTCATTTCTGACAAAGTTGCCCAAATGCATCTCAGAAGTGTGCAACTTGTTCCCTGAGTTAGAAAACATCGAGAAACGGTCGTATCTGCTAGCGCTGTGCTTCTACACATATATTTGCTGAACGGTGAAAGCGCACAGTAATGCACTATTCTCCCAGCAAAGACACTGTTTCTAAGGAAATGGGAACACACTGAGGAGACACTTGTGGGAGCTACTGTGACTAAAACTGAGCTTCCCTACGCACAGGGAAGCAAGAGAAATGCTGATTTCATCAAGCCCAGTTACATACTCAGAATCTGTACTACTGCGCAAATAGGCATGTCTCTGTAGGCAAAAAACTCATTTCTGACAAAGTTGCCCAAATGCATCTCAGAAGTGTGCAACTTGTTCCCTGAGTTAGAAAACGTCGAGAAACGTTCATTTCTGCTAGCGCTGTGCTTCTACACATGTATTTGCTGAACTGTGAAAGCGCACAGTAATGCACTTTTCTCCCAGCAAATACACTGTTTCTAAGGAAATGGGAACACACTGAGGAGACACTTGTGGGAGCTACTGTGACTAAAACCCAGCTTCCCTACGCACAGGGAAGCAAGAGAAATGCTGATTTCATCAAGCCCAGTTACATACTCAGAATCTGTACTACTGCGCAAATAGGATTTGTCTCTGTAGGCAAAAAACTCATTTCTGACAAAGTTGCCCAAATGCATCTCAGAAGTGTGCAACTTGTTCCCTGAGTTAGAAAACATCGAGAAACGGTCGTATCTGCTACCGCTGTGCTTCTACACATGTATTTGCTGAACGGTGAAAGCGCACAGTAATGCACTATTCTCCCAGCAAAGACACTGTTTCTAAGGAAATGGGAACACACTGAGGAGACACTTGTGGGAGCTACTGTGACTAAAACTGAGCTTCCCTACGCACAGGGAAGCAAGAGAAATGCTGATTTCATCAAGCCCAGTTACATACTCAGAATCTGTACTACTGCGCAAATAGGCATGTCTCTGTAGGCAAAAAACTCATTTCTGACAAAGTTGCCCAAATGCATCTCAGAAGTGTGCAACTTGTTCCCTGAGTTAGAAAACGTCGAGAAACGTTCATTTCTGCTAGCGCTGTGCTTCTACACATGTATTTGCTGAACTGTGAAAGCGCACAGTAATGCACTTTTCTCCCAGCAAATACACTGTTTCTAAGGAAATGGGAACACACTGAGGAGACACTTGTGGGAGCTACTGTGACTAAAACTGAGCTTCCCTACGCACAGGGAAGCAAGAGAAATGCTGATTTCATCCAGCCCAGTTACATACTCAGAATCTGTACTACTGCGCAAATAGGATTTGTCTCTGTAGGCAAAAAACTCATTTCTGACAAAGTTGCCCAAATGCATCTCAGAAGTGTGCAACTTGTTCCCTGAGTTAGAAAACATCGAGAAACGGTCGTATCTGCTAGCGCTGTGCTTCTACACATGTATTTGCTGAACGGTGAAAGCGCACAGTAATGCACTTTTCTCCCAGCAAATACACTGTTTCTTAGGAAATGGGAACACACTGAGGAGACACTTTGGGAGCTACTGTGACTAAAACTGAGCTTCCCTAAGCACAGGGAAGCAAGAGAAATGCTGATTTCATCAAGCCCAGTTACATACTCAGAATCTGTACTACTGCGCAAATAGGATTTGTCTCTGTAGGCAAAAAACTCATTTCTGACAAAGTTGCCCAAATGCATCTCAGAAGTGTGCAACTTGTTCCCTGAGTTAGAAAACATCGAGAAACGGTCGTATCTGCTAGCGCTGTGCTTCTACACATGTATTTGCTGAACGGTGAAAGCGCACAGTAATGCACTATTCTCCCAGCAAAGACACTGTTTCTAAGGAAATGGGAACACACTGAGGAGACACTTGTGGGAGCTACTGTGACTAAAACTGAGCTTCCCTACGCACAGGGAAGCAAGAGAAATGCTGATTTCATCAAGCCCAGTTACATATTCAGAATCTGTACTACTGCGCAAATAGGCATGTCTCTGTAGGCAAACAACTCATTTCTGACATAGTTGCCCAAATGCATCTCAGAAGTGTGCAACTTGTTCCCTGAGTTAGAAAACGTCGAGAAACGTTCATTTCTGCTAGCGCTGTGCTTCTACACATGTATTTGCTGAACTGTGAAAGCGCACAGTAATGCACTTTTCTCCCAGCAAATACACTGTTTCTAAGGAAATGGGAACACACTGAGGAGACACTTGTGGGAGCTACTGTGACTAAAACCCAGCTTCCCTACGCACAGGGAAGCAAGAGAAATGCTGATTTCATCAAGCCCAGTTACATACTCAGAATCTGTACTACTGCGCAAATAGGATTTGTCTCTGTAGGCAAAAAACTCATTTCTGACAAAGTTGCCCAAATGCATCTCAGAAGTGTGCAACTTGTTCCCTGAGTTAGAAAACATCGAGAAACGGTCGTATCTGCTAGCGCTGTGCTTCTACACATGTATTTGCTGAACGGTGAAAGCGCACAGTAATGCACTTTTCTCCCAGCAAATACACTGTTTCTTAGGAAATGGGAACACACTGAGGAGACACTTGTGGGAGCTACTGTGACTAAAACTGAGCTTCCCTAAGCACAGGGAAGCAAGAGAAATGCTGATTTCATCAAGCCCAGTTACATACTCAGAATCTGTACTACTGCGCAAATAGGATTTGTCTCTGTAGGCAAAAAACTCATTTCTGACAAAGTTGCCCAAATGCATCTCAGAAGTGTGCAACTTGTTCCCTGAGTTAGAAAACATCGAGAAACGGTCGTATCTGCTAGCGCTGTGCTTCTACACATGTATTTGCTGAACGGTGAAAGCGCACAGTAATGCACTATTCTCCCAGCAAAGACACTGTTTCTAAGGAAATGGGAACACACTGAGGAGACACTTGTGGGAGCTACTGTGACTAAAACTGAGCTTCCCTACGCACAGGGAAGCAAGAGAAATGCTGATTTCATCAAGCCCAGTTACATACTCAGAATCTGTACTACTGCGCAAATAGGATTTGTCTCTGTAGGCAAAAAACTCATTTCTGACAAAGTTGCCCAAATGCATCTCAGAAGTGTGCAACTTGTTCCCTGAGTTAGAAAACATCGAGAAACGGTCGTATCTGCTACCGCTGTGCTTCTACACATGTATTTGCTGAACCGTGAAAGCGCACAGTAATGCACTATTCTCCCAGCAAAGACACTGTTTCTAAGGAAATGGGAACACACTGAGGAGACACTTGTGGGAGCTACTGTGACTAAAACTGAGCTTCCCTACGCACAGGGAAGCAAGAGAAATGCTGATTTCATCAAGCCCAGTTACATACTCAGAATCTGTACTACTGCGCAAATAGGCATGTCTCTGTAGGCAAAAAACTCATTTCTGACAAAGTTGCCCAAATGCATCTCAGAAGTGTGCAACTTGTTCCCTGAGTTAGAAAACGTCGAGAAACGTTCATTTCTGCTAGCGCTGTGCTTCTACACATGTATTTGCTGAACTGTGAAAGCGCACAGTAATGCACTTTTCTCCCAGCAAATACACTGTTTCTAAGGAAATGGGAACACACTGAGGAGACACTTGTGGGAGCTACTGTGACTAAAACTGAGCTTCCCTACGCACAGGGAAGCAAGAGAAATGCTGATTTCATCCAGCCCAGTTACATACTCAGAATCTGTACTACTGCGCAAATAGGATTTGTCTCTGTAGGCAAAAAACTCATTTCTGACAAAGTTGCCCAAATGCATCTCAGAAGTGTGCAACTTGTTCCCTGAGTTAGAAAACATCGAGAAACGGTCGTATCTGCTAGCGCTGTGCTTCTACACATGTATTTGCTGAACGGTGAAAGCGCACAGTAATGCACTTTTCTCCCAGCAAATACACTGTTTCTTAGGAAATGGGAACACACTGAGGAGACACTTGTGGGAGCTACTGTGACTAAAACTGAGCTTCCCTACGCACAGGGAAGCAAGAGAAATGCTGATTTCATCAAGCCCAGTTACATACTCAGAATCTGTACTACTGCGCAAATAGGATTTGTCTCTGTAGGCAAAAAACTCATTTCTGACAAAGTTGCCCAAATGCATCTCAGAAGTGTGCAACTTGTTCCCTGAGTTAGAAAACATCGAGAAACGGTCGTATCTGCTAGCGCTGTGCTTCTACACATGTATTTGCTGAACGGTGAAAGCGCACAGTAATGCACTTTTCTCCCAGCAAATACACTGTTTCTTAGGAAATGGGAACACACTGAGGAGACACTTGTGGGAGCTACTGTGACTAAAACTGAGCTTCCCTAAGCACAGGGAAGCAAGAGAAATGCTGATTTCATCAAGCCCAGTTACATACTCAGAATCTGTACTACTGCGCAAATAGGATTTGTCTCTGTAGGCAAAAAACTCATTTCTGACAAAGTTGCCCAAATGCATCTCAGAAGTGTGCAACTTGTTCCCTGAGTTAGAAAACATCGAGAAACGGTCGTATCTGCTAGCGCTGTGCTTCTACACATGTATTTGCTGAACGGTGAAAGCGCACAGTAATGCACTATTCTCCCAGCAAAGACACTGTTTCTAAGGAAATGGGAACACACTGAGGAGACACTTGTGGGAGCTACTGTGACTAAAACTGAGCTTCCCTACGCACAGGGAAGCAAGAGAAATGCTGATTTCATCAAGCCCAGTTACATATTCAGAATCTGTACTACTGCGCAAATAGGCATGTCTCTGTAGGCAAACAACTCATTTCTGACATAGTTGCCCAAATGCATCTCAGAAGTGTGCAACTTGTTCCCTGAGTTAGAAAACGTCGAGAAACGTTCATTTCTGCTAGCGCTGTGCTTCTACACATGTATTTGCTGAACTGTGAAAGCGCACAGTAATGCACTTTTCTCCCAGCAAATACACTGTTTCTAAGGAAATGGGAACACACTGAGGAGACACTTGTGGGAGCTACTGTGACTAAAACCCAGCTTCCCTACGCACAGGGAAGCAAGAGAAATGCTGATTTCATCAAGCCCAGTTACATACTCAGAATCTGTACTACTGCGCAAATAGGATTTGTCTCTGTAGGCAAAAAACTCATTTCTGACAAAGTTGCCCAAATGCATCTCAGAAGTGTGCAACTTGTTCCCTGAGTTAGAAAACATCGAGAAACGGTCGTATCTGCTAGCGCTGTGCTTCTACACATGTATTTGCTGAACGGTGAAAGCGCACAGTAATGCACTATTCTCCCAGCAAAGACACTGTTTCTAAGGAAATGGGAACACACTGAGGAGACACTTGTGGGAGCTACTGTGACTAAAACTGAGCTTCCCTACGCACAGGGAAGCAAGAGAAATGCTGATTTCATCAAGCCCAGTTACATACTCAGAATCTGTACTACTGCGCAAATAGGCATGTCTCTGTAGGCAAAAAACTCATTTCTGACAAAGTTGCCCAAATGCATCTCAGAAGTGTGCAACTTGTTCCCTGAGTTAGAAAACGTCGAGAAACGTTCATTTCTGCTAGCGCTGTGCTTCTACACATGTATTTGCTGAACTGTGAAAGCGCACAGTAATGCACTTTTCTCCCAGCAAATACACTGTTTCTAAGGAAATGGGAACACACTGAGGAGACACTTGTGGGAGCTACTGTGACTAAAACCCATCTTCCCTACGCACAGGGAAGCAAGAGAAATGCTGATTTCATCAAGCCCAGTTACATACTCAGAATCTGTACTACTGCGCAAATAGGATTTGTCTCTGTAGGCAAAAAACTCATTTCTGACAAAGTTGCCCAAATGCATCTCAGAAGTGTGCAACTTGTTCCCTGAGTTAGAAAACATCGAGAAACGGTCGTATCTGCTAGCGCTGTGCTTCTACACATGTATTTGCTGAACGGTGAAATCGCAGAGTAATGCACTATTCTCCCAGCAAAGACACTGTTTCTAAGGAAATGGGAACACACTGAGGAGACACTTGTGGGAGCTACTGTGACTAAAACTGAGCTTCCCTACGCACAGGGAAGCAAGAGAAATGCTGATTTCAT
Source organism: Acomys minous (assembly GCF_964271855.1). NCBI lineage: Eukaryota > Metazoa > Chordata > Mammalia > Rodentia > Muridae > Acomys > Acomys minous. The sequence continues at coordinate 2,146,544 of NW_028182171.1, read as the reverse complement.
TTAGCCCAGTTACATACCCAGAATCTGTACTACTGCGCAAATAGGCATGTCTCTTTAGGCAAAAAACTCATTTCTGACATAGTTGCCCAAATGCATCTCAGAAGTGTGCAACTTGTTCCCTGAGTTAGAAAACGTCGAGAAATGTTCATTTCTGCTAGCGCTGTGCTTCTACACATGTATTTGCTGAACTGTGAAAGCGCACAGTAATGCACTTTTCTCCCAGCAAATACACTGTTTCTAAGGAAATGGGAACACACTGAGGAGACACTTGTGGGAGCTACTGTGACTAAAACCGAGCTTCCCTACGCACAGGGAAGCAAGAGAAATGCTGATTTCATCAAGCCCAGTTACATACTCAGAATCTGTACTACTGCGCAAATAGGCATGTGTCTGTAGGCAAAAAACTCATTTCTGACAAGGTTGCTCAAATGCATCTCAGAAGTGTGCAACTTGTTCCCTGAGTTCGAAAACGTTGAGAAACGGTCATATCTGCTAACGCTGTGCTTCTACACATGTATTTGCTGAACGGTGAAAGCGCACAGTAATGCACTTTTCTCCCAGCAAATACACTGTTTCTAAGGAAATGGGAACACACTGAGGAGACACTTGTGGGAGCTACTGTGACTAAAACTGAGCTTCCCTACGCACAGGGAAGCAAGAGAAATGCTGATTTCATCCAGCCCAGTTACATACTCAGAATCTGTACTACTGCGCAAATAGGATTTGTCTCTGTAGGCAAAAAACTCATTTCTGACAAAGTTGCCCAAATGCATCTCAGAAGTGTGCAACTTGTTCCCTGAGTTAGAAAACATCGAGAAACGGTCGTATCTGCTAGCGCTGTGCTTCTACACATGTATTTGCTGAACGGTGAAAGCGCACAGTAATGCACTTTTCTCCCAGCAAATACACTGTTTCTTAGGAAATGGGAACACACTGAGGAGACACTTGTGGGAGCTACTGTGACTAAAACTGAGCTTCCCTACGCACAGGGAAGCAAGAGAAATGCTGATTTCATCAAGCCCAGTTACATACTCAGAATCTGTACTACTGCGCAAATAGGATTTGTCTCTGTAGGCAAAAAACTCATTTCTGACAAAGTTGCCCAAATGCATCTCAGAAGTGTGCAACTTGTTCCCTGAGTTAGAAAACATCGAGAAACGGTCGTATCTGCTAGCGCTGTGCTTCTACACATGTATTTGCTGAACGGTGAAAGCGCACAGTAATGCACTATTCTCCCAGCAAAGACACTGTTTCTAAGGAAATGGGAACACACTGAGGAGACACTTGTGGGAGCTACTGTGACTAAAACTGAGCTTCCCTACGCACAGGGAAGCAAGAGAAATGCTGATTTCATCAAGCCCAGTTACATACTCAGAATCTGTACTACTGCGCAAATAGGCATGTCTCTGTAGGCAAAAAACTCATTTCTGACAAAGTTGCCCAAATGCATCTCAGAAGTGTGCAACTTGTTCCCTGAGTTAGAAAACGTCGAGAAACGTTCATTTCTGCTAGCGCTGTGCTTCTACACATGTATTTGCTGAACTGTGAAAGCGCACAGTAATGCACTTTTCTCCCAGCAAATACACTGTTTCTAAGGAAAGGGGAACACACTGAGGAGACACTTGTGGGAGCTATTGGGACTAAAATTGAGCTTCCCTACGCACAGGGATGTAAGAGAAATGCTGATTTCATCAAGCCCAGTTACATACTCAGAATCTGTACTACTGCGCAACTAGGCATGTCTCTGTAGGCAAAAAACTCATTTCTGACAAAGTTGCCCAAATGCATCTCAGAAGTGTGCAACTTGTTCCCTGAGTTAGAAAACATCGAGAAACGGTCGTATCTGCTAGCGCTGTGCTTCTACACATGTATTTGCTGAACGGTGAAAGCGCACAGTAATGCACTATTCTCCCAGCAAAGACACTGTTTCTAAGGAAATGGGAACACACTGAGGAGACACTTGTGGGAGCTACTGTGACTAAAACTGAGCTTCCCTACGCACAGGGAAGCAAGAGAAATGCTGATTTCATCCAGCCCAGTTACATACTCAGAATCTGTACTACTGCGCAAATAGGCATGTCTCTGTAGGCAAAAAACTCATTTCTGACAAAGTTGCCCAAATGCATCTCAGAAGTGTGCAACTTGTTCCCTGAGTTAGAAAACATCGAGAAACGGTCGTTTCTGCTAGCGCTGTGCTTCTACACATGTATTTCCTGAACGGTGAAAGCGCACAGTAATGAACTTCTCTCCCAGCAAATACACTGTTTCTAAGGAAATGGGAACACACTGAGGAGACACTTGTGGGAGCTACTGTGACTAAAACTGAGCTTCCCTAAGCACAGGGAAGCAAGAGAAATGCTGATTTCATCCAGCCCAGTTACATACTCAGAATCTGTACTACTGCGCAAATAGGCATGTCTCTGTAGGCAAAAAACTCATTTCTGACAAAGTTGCCCAAATGCATCTCAGAAGTGTGCAACTTGTTCCCTGAGTTAGAAAACGTCGAAAAACGTTCGTTTCTGCTAGCGCTGTGCTTCTACACATGTATTTGCTGAACGGTGAAAACGCACAGTAATGAAGTTTTCTCCCAGCAAATACACTGTTTCTAAGGAAATGGGAACACACTGAGGAGACACTTGTGGGAGCTACTGTGACTAAAACTGAGCTTCCCTACGCACAGGGAAGCAAGAGAAATGCTGATTTCATCAAGCCCAGTTACATAATCAAAATCAGTACTACTGCGCAAATAGGCATGAATCTCTAGGCAAAAAACTCATTTCTGACAAAGTTGCCCAAATGCATCTCAGAAGTGTGCAACTTGTTCCCTGAGTTAGAAAACGTCGAGAAACGTTCATTTCTGCTAGCGCTGTGCTTCTACACATGTATTTGCTGAACTGTGAAAGCGCACAGTAATGCACTTTTCTCTCAGCAAATACACTGTTTCTAAGGAAATGGGAACACACTGAGGAGACACTTGTGGGAGCTACTGTGACTAAAACCCAGCTTCCCTACGCACAGGGAAGCAAGAGAAATGCTGATTTCATCAAGCCCAGTTACATACTCAGAATCTGTACTACTGCGCAAATAGGATTTGTCTCTGTAGGCAAAAAACTCATTTCTGACAAAGTTGCCCAAATGCATCTCAGAAGTGTGCAACTTGTTCCCTGAGTTAGAAAACATCGAGAAACGGTCGTATCTGCTAGCGCTGTGCTTCTACACATGTATTTGCTGAACGGTGAAAGCGCACAGTAATGCACTTTTCTCCCAGCAAAGACACTGTTTCTAAGGAAATGGGAACACACTGAGGAGACACTTGTGGGAGCTACTGTGACTAAAACTGAGCTTCCCTACGCACAGGGAAGCAAGAGAAATGCTGATTTCATTTAGCCCAGTTACATACTCAGAATCTGTACTACTGCGCAAATAGGCATGTCTCTTTAGGCAAAAAACTCATTTCTGACATAGTTGCCCAAATGCATCTCAGAAGTGTGCAACTTGTTCCCTGAGTTAGAAAACGTCGAGAAATGTTCATTTCTGCTAGCGCTGTGCTTCTACACATGTATTTGCTGAACGGTGAAAGCGCACAGTAATGCACTTTTCTCCCAGCAAATACACTGTTTCTAAGGAAATGGGAACACACTGAGGAGACACTTGTGGGAGCTACTGTGACTAAAACCGAGCTTCCCTACGCACATGGAAGCAAGAGAAATGCTGATTTCATCAAGCCCAGTTACATACTCAGAATCTGTACTACTGCGCAAATAGGCATGTGTCTGTAGGCAAAAAACTCATTTCTGACAAGGTTGCTCAAATGCATCTCAGAAGTGTGCAACTTGTTCCCTGAGTTCGAAAACGTTGAGAAACGGTCATATCTGCTAACGCTGTGCTTCTACACATGTATTTGTTGAACGGTGAAAGCGCACAGTAATGCACTTTTCTCCCAGCAAATACACTGTTTCTAAGGAAATGGGAACACACTGAGGAGACACTTGTGGGAGCTACTGTGACTAAAACTGAGCTTCCCTACGCACAGGGAAGCAAGAGAAATGCTGATTACATCCAGCCCAGTTACATACTCAGAATCTGTACTACTGCGCAAATAGGATTTGTCTCTGTAGGCAAAAAACTCATTTCTGACAAAGTTGCCCAAATGCATCTCAGAAGTGTGCAACTTGTTCCCTGAGTTAGAAAACATCGAGAAACGGTCGTATCTGCTAGCGCTGTGCTTCTACACATGTATTTGCTGAACGGTGAAAGCGCACAGTAATGCACTTTTCTCCCAGCAAATACACTGTTTCTTAGGAAATGGGAACACACTGAGGAGACACTTGTGGGAGCTACTGTGACTAAAACTGAGCTTCCCTACGCACAGGGAAGCAAGAGAAATGCTGATTTCATCAAGCCCAGTTACATACTCAGAATCTGTACTACTGCGCAAATAGGATTTGTCTCTGTAGGCAAAAAACTCATTTCTGACAAAGTTGCCCAAATGCATCTCAGAAGTGTGCAACTTGTTCCCTGAGTTAGAAAACATCGAGAAACGGTCGTATCTGCTAGCGCTGTGCTTCTACACATGTATTTGCTGAACGGTGAAAGCGCACAGTAATGCACTATTCTCCCAGCAAAGACACTGTTTCTAAGGAAATGGGAACACACTGAGGAGACACTTGTGGGAGCTACTGTGACTAAAACTGAGCTTCCCTACGCACAGGGAAGCAAGAGAAATGCTGATTTCATCAAGCCCAGTTACATACTCAGAATCTGTACTACTGCGCAAATAGGATTTGTCTCTGTAGGCAAAAAACTCATTTCTGACAAAGTTGCCCAAATGCATCTCAGAAGTGTGCAACTTGTTCCCTGAGTTAGAAAACATCGAGAAACGGTCGTATCTGCTAGCGCTGTGCTTCTACACATGTATTTGCTGAACGGTGAAAACGCACAGTAATGAAGTTTTCTCCCAGCAAATACACTGTTTCTAAGGAAATGGGAACACACTGAGGAGACACTTGTGGGAGCTACTGTGACTAAAACCCAGCTTCCCTACGCACAGGGAAGCAAGAGAAATGCTGATTTCATCAAGCCCAGTTACATACTCAGAATCTGTACTACTGCGCAAATAGGATTTGTCTCTGTAGGCAAAAAACTCATTTCTGACAAAGTTGCCCAAATGCATCTCAGAAGTGTGCAACTTGTTCCCTGAGTTCAAAAACGTCGAGAAACGGTCATATCTGCTAACGCTGTGCTTCTACACATGTATTTGCTGAACGGTGAAAGCGCACAGTAATGCACTTTTCTCCCAGCAAATACACTGTTTCTAAGGAAATGGGAACACACTGAGGAGACACTTGTGGGAGCTACTGTGACTAAAACTGAGCTTCCCTACGCACAGGGAAGCAAGAGAAATGCTGATTTCATCAAGCCCAGTTATATAATCAGAATCTGTACTACTGCGCAAATAGGCATGTCTCTGTAGGAAAAAAACTCATTTCTGACAAAGTTGCCCAAATGCATCTCAGAAGTGTGCAACTTGTTCCCTGAGTTAGAAAACGTCGAGAAACGTTCGTTTCTGCTAGCGCTGTGCTTCTACACATGTATTTGCTGAACGGTGAAAGCGCACAGTAATGCACTTTTCTCCCAGCAAATACACTGTTTCTAAGGAAATGGGAACACACTGAGGAGACACTTGTGGGAGCTACTGTGACTAAAACCGAGCTTCCCTACGCACAGGGAAGCAAGAGAAATGCTGATTTCATCAAGCCCAGTTACATACTCAGAATCTGTACTACTGCGCAAATAGGCATGTGTCTGTAGGCAAAAAACTCATTTCTGACAAGGTTGCCCAAATGCATCTCAGAAGTGTGCAACTTGTTCCCTGAGTTAGAAAACATCGAGAAACGGTCGTATCTGCTAGCGCTGTGCTTCTACACATGTATTTCCTGAACGGTGAAAGCGCACAGTAATGAACTTCTCTCCCAGCAAATACACTGTTTCTAAGGAAATGGGAACACACTGAGGAGACACTTGTGGGAGCTACTGTGACTAAAACTGAGCTTCCCTAAGCACAGGGAAGCAAGAGAAATGCTGATTTCATCCAGCCCAGTTACATACTCAGAATCTGTACTACTGCGCAAATAGGCATGTCTCTGTAGGCAAAAAACTCATTTCTGACAAAGTTGCCCAAATGCATCTCAGAAGTGTGCAACTTGTTCCCTGAGTTAGAAAACGTCGAGAAACCTTCGTTTCTGCTAGCGCTGTGCTTCTACACATGTATTTGCTGAACGGTGAAAACGCACAGTAATGAAGTTTTCTCCCAGCAAATACACTGTTTCTAAGGAAATGGGAACACACTGAGGAGACACTTGTGGGAGCTACTGTGACTAAAACTGAGCTTCCCTACGCACAGGGAAGCAAGAGAAATGCTGATTTCATCAAGCCCAGTTACATAATCAAAATCAGTACTACTGCGCAAATAGGCATGAATCTCTAGGCAAAAAACTCATTTCTGACAAAGTTGCCCAAATGCATCTCAGAAGTGTGCAACTTGTTCCCTGAGTTAGAAAACGTCGAGAAACGTTCATTTCTGCTAGCGCTGTGCTTCTACACATGTATTTGCTGAACTGTGAAAGCGCACAGTAATGCACTTTTCTCCCAGCAAATACACTGTTTCTAAGGAAATGGGAACACACTGAGGAGACACTTGTGGGAGCTACTGTGACTAAAACCCAGCTTCCCTACGCACAGGGAAGCAAGAGAAATGCTGATTTCATCAAGCCCAGTTACATACTCAGAATCTGTACTACTGCGCAAATAGGATTTGTCTCTGTAGGCAAAAAACTCATTTCTGACAAAGTTGCCCAAATGCATCTCAGAAGTGTGCAACTTGTTCCCTGAGTTAGAAAACATCGAGAAACGGTCGTATCTGCTAGCGCTGTGCTTCTACACATGTATTTGCTGAACGGTGAAAGCGCACAGTAATGCACTATTCTCCCAGCAAAGACACTGTTTCTAAGGAAATGGGAACACACTGAGGAGACACTTGTGGGAGCTACTGTGACTAAAACTGAGCTTCCCTACGCACAGGGAAGCAAGAGAAATGCTGATTTCATCCAGCCCAGTTACATACTCAGAATCTGTACTACTGCGCAAATAGGCATGTCTCTGTAGGCCAAAAACTCATTTCTGACAAAGTTGCCCAAATGCATCTCAGAAGTGTGCAACTTGTTCCCTGAGTTAGAAAACATCGAGAAACGGTCGTTTCTGCTAGCGCTGTGCTTCTACACATGTATTTCCTGAACGGTGAAAGCGCACAGTAATGAACTTCTCTCCCAGCAAATACACTGTTTCTAAGGAAATGGGAACACACTGAGGAGACACTTGTGGGAGCTACTGTGACTAAAACTGAGCTTCCCTAAGCACAGGGAAGCAAGAGAAATGCTGATTTCATCCAGCCCAGTTACATACTCAGAATCTGTACTACTGCGCAAATAGGCATGTCTCTGTAGGCAAAAAACTCATTTCTGACAAAGTTGCCCAAATGCATCTCAGAAGTGTGCAACTTGTTCCCTGAGTTAGAAAACGTCGAGAAACGTTCGTTTCTGCTAGCGCTGTGCTTCTACACATGTATTTGCTGAACGGTGAAAACGCACAGTAATGAAGTTTTCTCCCAGCAAATACACTGTTTCTAAGGAAATGGGAACACACTGAGGAGACACTTGTGGGAGCTACTGTGACTAAAACTGAGCTTCCCTACGCACAGGGAAGCAAGAGAAATGCTGATTTCATCAAGCCCAGTTACATAATCAAAATCAGTACTACTGCGCAAATAGGCATGAATCTCTAGGCAAAAAATTCATTTCTGACAAAGTTGCCCAAATGCATCTCAGAAGTGTGCAACTTGTTCCCTGAGTTAGAAAACGTCGAGAAACGTTCATTTCTGCTAGCGCTGTGCTTCTACACATGTATTTGCTGAACTGTGAAAGCGCACAGTAATGCACTATTCTCCCAGCAAAGACACTGTTTCTAAGGAAATGGGAACACACTGAGGAGACACTTGTGGGAGCTACTGTGACTAAAACTGAGCTTCCCTACGCACAGGGAAGCAAGAGAAATGCTGATTTCATCCAGCCCAGTTACATACTCAGAATCTGTACTACTGCGCAAATAGGCATGTCTCTGTAGGCAAAAAACTCATTTCTGACAAAGTTGCCCAAATGCATCTCAGAAGTGTGCAACTTGTTCCCTGAGTTAGAAAACATCGAGAAACGGTCGTTTCTGCTAGCGCTGTGCTTCTACACATGTATTTCCTGAACGGTGAAAGCGCACAGTAATGAACTTCTCTCCCAGCAAATACACTGTTTCTAAGGAAATGGGAACACACTGAGGAGACACTTGTGGGAGCTACTGTGACTAAAACTGAGCTTCCCTACACACAGGGAAGCAAGAGAAATGCTGATTTCATCAAACCCAGTTACATAATCAAAATCTGTACTACTGCGCAAATTGGCATGTATCTATAGGCAAAAAACTCATTTCTGACAAAGTTGCCCAAATGCATCTCAGAAGTGTGCAACTTGTTCCCTGAGTTAGAAAACGTCGAGAAACGTTCGTTTCTGCTAGCGCTGTGCTTCTACACATGTATTTGCTGAACGGTGAAAACGCACAGTAATGAAGTTTTCTCCCAGCAAATACACTGTTTCTAAGGAAATGGGAACACACTGAGGAGACACTTGTGGGAGCTACTGTGACTAAAACTGAGCTTCCCTACGCACAGGGAAGCAAGAGAAATGCTGATTTCATCCAGCCCAGTTACATACTCAGAATCTGTACTACTGCGCAAATAGGCATGTCTCTGTAGGCAAAAAACTCATTTCTGACAAGGTTGCCCAAATGCATCTCAGAAGTGTGCAACTTGTTCCCTGAGTTAGAAAACATCGAGAAACGGTCGTATGTGCTAGCTCTGTGCTTCTACACATGTATTTGCTGAACGGTGAAAGCGCACAGTAATGCACTATTCTCCCAGCAAATACACTGTTTCTAAGGAAATGGGAACACACTGAGGAGACACTTGTGGGAGCTACTGTGACTAAAACTGAGCTTCCCTACACGCAGGGAAGCAAGAGAAATGCTGATTTCATCACGCCCAGTTACATAATCAAAATCTGTACTACTGCGCAAATTGGCATGTATGTATAGGCAAAAAACTCATTTCTGACAAAGTTGCCCAAATGCATCTCAGAAGTGTGCAACTTGTTCCCTGAGTTGGAAAACATCGAGAAACGGTCGTATCTGCTAGCGCTGTGCTTCTACACATGTATTTGCTGAACGGTGAAAGCGCACAGTAATGCACTATTCTCCCAGCAAAGACACTGTTTCTAAGGAAATGGGAACACACTGAGGAGACACTTGTGGGAGCTACTGTGACTAAAACCGAGCTTCCCTACGCACAGGGAAGCAAGAGAAATGCTGATTTCATCAAGCCCAGTTACATACTCAGAATCTGTACTACTGCGCAAATAGGCATGTGTCTGAGGGCAAAAAACTCATTTCTGACGAAGTTGCCCAAATGCATCTCAGAAGTGTGCAACTTGTTCCCTGAGTTAGAAAACGTCGAGAAACGTTCGTTTCTGCTAGCGCTGTGCTTCTACACATGTATTTGCTGAACGGTGAAAGCGCACAGTAATGCACTATTCTCCCAGCAAATACACTGTTTCTAAGGAAATGGGAACACACTGAGGAGACACTTGTGGGAGCTACTGTGACTAAAACTGAGCTTCCCTACGCACAGGGAAGCAAGAGAAATGCTGATTTCATCAATCCCAGTTACATACTCAGAATCTGTACTACTGCGCAAATAGGCATGTCTCTGTAGGCAAAAAACTCATTTCTGACAAAGTTGCCCAAATGCATCACAAAAGTGTGCAACTTGTTCCCTGATTTAAAAAACGCCGAGAAACGGTCGTTTCTGCTAGCGCTGTGCTTCTACACATGTATTTGCTGAACGGTGAAAGCGCACAGTAATGCACTTTTCTCCCACAAATACACTGTTTCTAAGGAAATGGGAACACACTGAGGAGAAACTTGTGGGAGCTACTGTGACTAAAACTGAGCTTCCCTACGCACAGGGAAGCAAGAGAAATGCTGATTTCATCCAGCCCAGTTACATACTCAGAATCTGTACTACTGCGCAAATAGGCATGAATCTGTAGGCAAAAAACTCATTTCTGACAAAGTTGCCCAAATGCATCTCAGAAGTGTGCAACTTGTTCCCTGAGTTAGAAAACGTGGAGAAACGTTCGTTTCTGCTAGCGCTGTGCTTCTACACATGTATTTGACGAACGGTGCAAGCGCACAGTAATGCAATTTTCTCCCAGCAAATACACTGTTTCTAAGGAAATGGGAACACACTGAGGAGACACTTGTGGGAGCTACTGTGACTAAAACTGAGCTTCCCTACGCACAGGGAAGCAAGAGAAATGCTGATTTCATCCAGCCCAGTTACATACTCAGAATCTGTACTACTGCGCAAATAGGCATGTCTCTTTAGGCAAAAAACTCATTTCTGACAAAGTTGCCCAAATGCATCTCAGAAGTGTGCAACTTGTTCCCTGAGTTAGAAAACGTGGAGAAACGTTCGTTTCTGCTAGCGCTGTGCTTCTACACATGTATTTGCTGAACGGTGAAAGCGCACAGTAATGCACTTTTCTCCCAGCAAATGCACTGTTTCTAAGGAAATGGGAACACACTGAGGAGACACTTGTGGGAGCTACTGTGACTGAAACTGAGCTTCCCTACGCACATGGAAGCAAGAGAAATGCTGATTTCATCAAGCCCAGTTACATACTCAGAATCTGTACTACTGCGCAAATAGGCATGTCTCTTTAGGCAAAAAACTCATTTCTGACAAAGTTGCCCAAATGCATCTCAGAAGTGTGCAACTTGTTCCCTGAGTTAGAAAACGTCGAGAAACGGTCGTTTCTGCTAGCGCTGTGCTTCTACACATGTATTTGCTGAACGGTGAAAGCGCACAGTAATGCACTTTTCTCCCAGCAAATACACTGTTTCTAAGGAACTGGGAACACACTGAGGAGACACTTTTGGGAGCTACTGTGACTAAAACTGAGCTTCCCTACGCACAGGGAAGCAAGAGAAATGCTAATTTCATCAAGCCCAGTTACATACTCAGAATCTGTACTACTGCGCAAATAGGCATGTCCTGTAGGCAAAAAACTCATTTCTGACAAAGTTGCCCAAATGCATCTCAGAAGTGTGCAACTTGTTCCCTGAGTTAGAAAACGTCGAGAAACGTTCGTTTCTGCTAGCGCTGTGCTTCTACACATGTATTTGCTGAACGGTGAAAGTGCACAGTAATGCACTTTTCTCCCAGCAAATACACTGTTTCTAAGGAAATGGAACACACTGGGGAGACACTTGTGGGAGCTACTGTGACTAAAACTGAGCTTTCCTACACACAGGGAAGCAAGAGAAATGCTGATTTCATCAAGCCCAGTTACATACTCAGAATCTGTACTACTGGGCAAATAGACATGTCCATTTAGGCAAAGAACTCATTTCTGACAAAGTTGCCCAAATGAATCTCAGAAGTGTGCAACTTGTTCTCTGAGTTAGAAAACGTCGAGGAACGGTATTTTCTGCTAGCGCTGTGCTTCTACACATGTATTTGCTGAACGGTGAAAGCGCACAGTAATGCACTTTTCTCCCAGCAAATACACTGCTTCTAAGGAACTGGGAACACACTGAGAAGACACTTGTGGGAGCTACTGTGACTAAAACTGAGCTTCCCTATGCACAGGGAAGCAAGAGAAATGCTGATTTCATCAAGCCCAGTTGCATACTCAGAATCTGTACTACTGCGCAAATAAGCATGTCTCTGTAGGCAAAAAACTCATTTCTGACAAAGTTGCGCAAATGCATTTCAGAAGTGTGCAACTTGTTCTCTGAGTTAGAAAACGTCGAGAAACGGTCTTTTCTGATAGCGCTGTGCTTCTACACATGTACTTGCTGAACGGTGAAAGCGCACAGTAATGAACTTTTCTCCCAGCAAATACACTGTTTCTAACGAAATGGGAACACGTTGAGGAGACACTTGTGGGAGCTACTGTGACTAAAACTGAGCTTCCCTACGTACCGGGAAGCAAGAGAAATGCTGATTTCATCAAGCCCAGTTACATACTCAGAATCTGTACCACTGCTCAAATAGGCATGTCTCTGCAGTCAAAAAACTCATTTCTGACAAAGTTGCCCAAATGCATATCAGAAGTGTGCAACTTGTTCCCTGAGTTAGAAAACGTCGAGAAACGTTCATTTTTGCTTGCGCTGTGCTTCTACACATGTATTTGCTGAATGGTGAAAGTGCACAGTAATGCACTTTTCTCCCAGCAAATACACTGCTTATAAGGAACTGGGAACACACTGAGGAGACACTTGTGGGAGCTACTGTGACTAAAACTGAGCTTCCCTACGCACAGGGAAGCAAGAGAAATGCTGATTTCAACAAGCTCAGTTGCATACTCAGAATCTGTACTACTGCGCAAATAGGCATGTCTCTGTAGGCAAAAAACTCATTTCTGACAAAGTTTCCCAAATGCATCTCAGAAGTGTGCAACTTGTTCTCTGAGTTAGAAAACGTCGAGAAACGGTCTTTTCTGCTAGCGCTGTGCTTCTACACATGTACTTGCTGAACGGTGAAAGCGCACAGTAATGAACTTTTCTCCCAGCAAATACACTGTTTCTAACGAAATAAGAACACACTGAGGAGACACTTGTGGGAGCTACTGTGACTAAAACTGAGCTTCCCTACGTACCGGGAAGCAAGAGAAATGCTGATTTCATCAAGCCCAGTTACATACTCAGAATCTGTACTACTGCGCAAATAGGCATGTCTCTGCAGGCAAAAAACTCATTTCTGACAAAGTTGCCCAAATGCATCTCAGAAGTGTGCAACTTGTTCCCTGAGTTAGAAAACGTCGAGAAACGTTCGTTTCTGCTAGCGCTGTGCTTCTACACATGTATTTGCTGAACGGTGAAAGCGCACAGTAATGAACTTCTCTCCCAGCAAATACACTGTTTCTAAGGAAATGGGAACACACTGAGGAGACACCTGTCGGAGCTACTGTGACTAAAACTGAGCTTCCCTACACACAGGGAAGCAAGAGAAATGCTGATTTCATCACGCCCAGTTACATAATCAAAATCTGTACTACTGCGCAAATTGGCATGTATCTATAGGCAAAAAACTCATTTCTGACAAAGTTGCCCAAATGCATCTCAGAAGTGTGCAACTTGTTCCCTGAGTTAGAAAACATCGAGAAACGGTCGTATCTGCTAGCGCTGTGCTTCTACACATGTATTTGCTGAACGGTGAAAGCGCACAGTAATGCACTATTCTCCCAGCAAAGACACTGTTTCTAAAAAAATGGGAACACACTGAGGAGACACTTGTGGGAGCTACTGTGACTAAAACCGAGCTTCCCTACGCACAGGGAAGCAAGAGAAATGCTGATTTCATCAAGCCCAGTTACATACTCAGAATCTGTACTACTGCGCAAATAGGCATGTCTCTGTAGGCAAAAAACTCATTTCTGACAAAGTTGCCCAAATGCATATCAGAAGTGTGCAACTTGTTCCCTGAGTTAGAAAACGTCGAGAAACGTTCGTTTCTGCTAGCGCTGTGCTTCTACACATGTATTTGCTGAACGGTGAAAGCGCACAGTAATGCACTATTCTCCCAGCAAAGACACTGTTTCTAAGGAAATGGGAACACACTGAGGAGACACTTGTGGGAGCTACTGTGACTAAAACTGAGCTTCCCTACGCACAGGGAAGCAAGAGAAATGCTGATTTCATCAAGCCCAGTTACATACTCAGAATCTGTACTACTGCGCAAATAGGCATGTCTCTGTAGGCAAAAAACTCATTTCTGACAAAGTTGCCCAAATGCATCTCAAAAGTGTGCAACTTCTTCCCTGAGTTAAAAAACGTCGAGAAACGTTCGTTTCTGCTAGCGCTGTGCTTCTACACATGTATTTGCTGAACGGTGAAAGCGCACAGTAATGCACTTTTCTCCCAGCAAATACACTGTTTCCTAGGAAATGGGAACACACTGAGGAGAAACTTGTGGGAGCTACTGTGACTAAAACTGAGCTTCCCTACGCACAGGGAAGCAAGAGAAATGCTGATTTCATCCAGCCCAGTTACATACTCAGAATCTGTACTACTGCGCAAATAGGCATGAATCTGTAGGCAAAAAACTCATTTCTGACAAAGTTGCCCAAATGCATCTCAGAAGTGTGCAACTTGTTCCCTGAGTTAGAAAACGTGGAGAAACGTTCGGTTCTGCTAGCGCTGTGCTTCTACACATGTATTTGACGAACGGTGCAAGCGCACAGTAATGCAATTTTCTCCCAGCAAATACACTGTTTCTAAGGAAATGGGAACACACTGAGGAGACACTTGTGGGAGCTACTGTGACTAAAACTGAGCTTCCCTACGCACAGGGAAGCAAGAGAAATGCTGATTTCATCCAGCCCAGTTACATACTCAGAATCTGTACTACTGCGCAAATAGGCATGTCTCTTTAGGCAAAAAACTCATTTCTGACAAAGTTGCCCAAATGCATCTCAGAAGTGTGCAACTTGTTCCCTGAGTTAGAAAACGTCGAGAAACGTTCGTTTCTGCTAGCGCTGTGCTTCTACAAATGTATTTGCTGAACGGTGAAAGCGCACAGTAATGCACTTTTCTCCCAGCAAATACACTGTTTCTAAGGAAATGGGAACACACTGAGGAGACACTTGTGGGAGCTACTGTGACTGAAACTGAGCTTCCCTACGCACATGGAAGCAAGAGAAATGCTGATTTCATCAAGCCCAGTTACATACTCAGAATCTGTACTAATGCGCAAATAGGCATGTCTCTTTAGGCAAAAAACTCATTTCTGACAAAGTTGCCCAAATGCATCTCAGAAGTGTGCAACTTGTTCCCTGAGTTAGAAAAGGTGGAGAAACGTTCGTTTTTGCTAGCGCTGTGCTTCTACACATGTATTTGACAAACGGTGCAAGCGCACAGTAATGCAATTTTCTCCCAGCAAATACACTGTTTCTAAGGAAATGGGAACACACTGAGGAGACACTTGTGGGAGCTACTGTGACTAAAACTGAGCTTCCCTACGCACAGGGAAGCAAGAGAAATGCTGATTTCATCCAGCCCAGTTACATACTCAGAAACTGTACTACTGCGCAAATAGGCATGTCTCTTTAGGCAAAAAACTCATTTCTGACAAAGTTGCCCAAATGCATCTCAGAAGTGTGCAACTTGTTCCCTGAGTTAGAAAACGTGGAGAAACGTTCGTTTCTGCTAGCGCTGTGGTTCTACACATGTATTTGCTGAACGGTGAAAGCGCACAGTAATGCACTTTTCTCCCAGCAAATACACTGTTTCTAAGGAAATGGGAACACACTGAGGAGACACTTGTGGGAGCTACTGTGACTGAAACTGAGCTTCCCTACGCACATGGAAGCAAGAGAAATGCTGATTTCATCAAGCCCAGTTACATACTCAGAATCTGTACTAATGCGCAAATAGGCATGTCTCTTTAGGCAAAAAACTCATTTCTGACAAAGTTGCCCAAATGCATCTCAGAAGTGTGCAACTTGTTCCCTGAGTTAGAAAACGTCGAGAAACGGTCGTTTCTGCTAGCGCTGTGCTTCTACACATGTATTTGCTGAACGGTGAAAGCGCACAGTAATGCACTTTTCTCCCAGCAAATACACTGTTTCTAAGGAAATGGGAACACACTGAGGAGACACTTTTGGGAGCTACTATGACTAAAACTGAGCTTCCCTACGCTCAGGGAAGCAAGAGAAATGCTAATTTCATCAAGCCCAGTTACATACTCAGAATCTGTACTACTGCGCAAATAGGCATGTCTCTGTAAGCAAAAAACTCATTTCTGACAAAGTTGCCCAAATGCATCTCAGAAGTGTGCAACTTGTTCCCTGAGTTAGAAAACGTCGAGAAACGTTCGTTTCTGCTAGCGCTGTGCTTCTACACATGTATTTGCTGAATGGTGAAAGCGCACAGTAATGCACTGTTCTCCCAGCAAATACACTGTTTCTAAGGAAATGGGAACACACTGAGGAGACACTTGTGGGAGCTACTGTGACTAAAACTGAGCTTCCCTACGCACAGGGAAGCAAGAGAAATGCTGATTTCATCCAGCCCAGTTACATACTCAGAATCTGTACTACTGCGCAAATAGGTATGAATCTGTAGGCAAAAAACTCATTTCTGACAAAGTTGCCCAAATGCATCTCAGAAGTGTGCAACTTGTTCCCTGAGTTAGAAAACGTCGAGAAACGTTCGTTTCTGGAGCGCTGTGCTTCTACACATGTATTTGCTGAACGGTGAAAGCGCACAGTAATGCACTTTTCTCCCAGCAAATACACTGTTTCTAAGGAAATGGGAACACACTGAGGAGACACTTGTGGGAGCTACTGTGACTAAAACTGAGCTTCCCTACGCACAGGGAAGCAAGAGAAATGCTGATTTCATCCAGCCCAGTTACATACTCAGAATCTGTACTACTGCGCAAATAGGCATGTCTCTTTAGGCAAAAAACTCATTTCTGACAAAGTTGCCCAAATGCATCTCAGAAGTGTGCAACTTGTTTCCTGAGTTAGAAAACGTCGAGAAACGTTCGTTTCTGGAGCGCTGTGCTTCTACACATGTATTTGCTGAACGGTGAAAGCGCACAGTAATGCACTTTTCTCCCAGCAAATACACTGTTTCTAAGGAAATGGGAACACACTGAGGAGACACTTGTGGGAGCTACTTTGACTGAAACTGAGCTTCCCTACGCACATGGAAGCAAGAGAAATGCTGATTTCATCAAGCCCAGTTACATACTCAGAATCTGTACTAATGCGCAAATAGGCATGTCTCTTTAGGCAAAAAACTCATTTCTGACAAAGTTGCCCAAATGCATCTCAGAAGTGTGCAACTTGTTCCCTGAGTTAGAAAACGTCGAGAAACGGTCGTTTCTGCTAGCGCTGTGCTTCTACACATGTATTTGCTGAACGGTGAAAGCGCACAGTAATGCACTTTTCTCCCAGCAAATACACTGTTTCTAAGGAAATGGGAACACACTGAGGAGACACTTTTGGGAGCTACTGTGACTAAAACTGAGCTTCCCTACGCACAGGGAAGCAAGAGAAATGCTAATTTCATCAAGCCCAGTTACATACTCAGAATCTGTACTACTGCGCAAATAGGCATGTCTCTGTAGGCAAAAAACTCATTTCTGACAAAGTTGCCCAAATGCATCTCAGAAGTGTGCAACTTGTTCCCTGAGTTAGAAAACGTGGAGAAACGTTCGTTTCTGCTAGCGCTGTGCTTCTACACATGTATTTGCTGAACGGTGAAAGCGCACAGTAATGCACTTTTCTCCCAGCAAATACACTGTTTCTAAGGAAATGGGAACACAATGAGGAGAAACTTGTGGGAGCTACTGTGACTAAAACTGAGCTTCCCTACGCACAGGGAAGCAAGAGAAATGCTGATTTCATCCAGCCCAGTTACATACTCAGAATCTGTACTACTGCGCAAATAGGTATGAATCTGTAGGCAAAAAACTCATTTCTGACAAAGTTGCCCAAATGCATCTCAGAAGTGTGCAACTTGTTCCCTGAGTTAGAAAACGTGGAGAAACGTTCGTTTCTGCTAGCGCTGTGCTTCTTCACATGTATTTGACGAACGGTGCAAGCGCACAGTAATGCAATTTTCTCCCAGCAAATACACTGTTTCTAAGGAAATGGGAACACACTGAGGAGACACTTGTGGGAGCTACTGTGACTAAAACTGAGCTTCCCTACGCACAGGGAAGCAAGAGAAATGCTGATTTCATCCAGCCCAGTTACATACTCAGAATCTGTACTACTGCGCAAATAGGCATGTCTCTTTAGGCAAAAAACTCATTTCTGACAAAGTTGCCCAAATGCATCTCAGAAGTGTGCAACTTGTTCCCTGAGTTAGAAAACGTCGAGGAACATTCGTTTCTGGAGCGCTGTGCTTCTACACATGTATTTGCTGAACGGTGAAAGCGCACAGTAATGCACTTTTCTCCCAGCAAATACACTGTTTCTAAGGAAATGGGAACACACTGAGGAGACACTTGTGGGAGCTACTTTGACTGAAACTGAGCTTCCCTACGCACATGGAAGCAAGAGAAATGCTGATTTCATCAAGCCCAGTTACATACTCAGAATCTGTACTAATGCGCAAATAGGCATGTCTCTTTAGGCAAAAAACTCATTTCTGACAAAGTTGCCCAAATGCATCTCAGAAGTGTGCAACTTGTTCCCTGAGTTAGAAAACGTCGAGAAACGGTCGTTTCTGCTAGCGCTGTGCTTCTACACATGTATTTGCTGAACGGTGAAAGCGCACAGTAATGCACTTTTCTCCCAGCAAATACACTGTTTCTAAGGAACTGGGAACACACTGAGGAGACACTTTTGGGAGCTACTGTGACTAAAACTGAGCTTCCCTACGCACAGGGAAGCAAGAAAATGCTAATTTCATCAAGCCCAGTTACATACTCAGAATCTGTACTACTGCGCAAATAGGCATGTCTCTGTAGGCAAAAAACTCATTTCTGACAAAGTTGCCCAAATGCATCTCAGAAGTGTGCAACTTGTTCCCTGAGTTAGAAAACGTCGAGAAACGTTCGTTTCTGCTAGCGCTGTGCTTCTACACATGTATTTGCTGAACGGTGAAAGCGCACAGTAATGCACTTTTCTCCCAGCAAATACACTGTTTCTAAGGAAATGGGAACACACTGAGGAGACACTCGTGGGAGCTACTGTGACTAAAACTGAGCTTCCCTACGCACAGGGAAGCAAGAAAAATGCTGATTTCATCAAGCCCAGTTACATACTCAGAATCTGTACTACTGCGCAAATAGGCATGTCTTTGTAGGCAAAAAACTCATTTCTGACAATGTTGCCCAAATGCATCTCAGAAGTATGCAACTTGTTCCCTGAGTTAGAAAACGTCGAGAAACATTTGTTTCTGGTAGCGATGTGCTTCTACACATGTATTTGCTGAACGGTGAAAGCGCACAGTAATGCACTTTTCTCCCAGCAAATACACTGTTTCTAAGGAAATGGGAACACACTGAGGAGACACTTGTGGGAGCTACTGTGACTAAAACTGAGCTTCCCTACGCACAGGAAAGCAAGAGAAATGCTAATTTCATCAAGCCCAGTTACATACTCAGAATCTGTACTACTGCACAAATAGGCATGTCTCTTTAGGCAAAAAACTCATTTCTGACAAAGTTGCCCAAATGCATCTCAGAAGTGTGCAACTTGTTCCCTGAGTTAGAAAACGTCGAGAAACATTCGTTTCTGCTAGCGCTGTGCTTCTACACATGTATTTGCTGAACGGTGAAAGCGCATAGTAATGCACTTTTCTCCCAGCAAATACACTGTTTCTAAGGAAATGGGAACACACTGAGGAGACACTTGTGGGAGCTACTGTGACTAAAACTGAGCTTCCCTACGCACAGGGAAGCAAGAGAAATGCTGATTTCATCAAGCCCAGTTACATACTCAGAATCTGTACTACTGCGCAAATAGGCATGTCTTTGTAGGCAAAAAACTCATTTCTGACAAAGTTGCCCAAATGCATCTCAGAAGTGTGCAACTTGTTCCCTGAGTTAGAAAACGTCGAGAAACGTTCGTTTCTGCTAGCGCTGTGCTTCTACACATGTATTTGCTGAACGGTGAAAGCGCACAGTAATACACTTTTCTCCCAGCAAATACACTGTTTCTAAGGAACTGGGAACACACTGAGGAGACACTTGTGGGAGCTACTGTGACTAAAACTGAGCTTCCCTACGCACAGGGAAGCAAGAGAAATGCTGATTTCATCCAGCCCAGTTACATACTCAGAATCTGTACTACTGCGCAAATAGGCATGTCTCTGTACGCAAAAAACTCATTTCTGACAAAGTTGCCCAAATGCATCTCAGAAGTGTGCAACTTGTTCCCTGAGTTAGAAAACGTCGAGAAACGGTCGTTTCTGCTAGCGCTGTGCTTCTACACATGTATTTGCTGAACGGTGAAAGCTCACAGTAATGCACTTTTCTCCCAGCAAATACACTGTTTCTAAGGAAATGGGAACACACTGAGGAGACACTTGTGGGAGCTACTGTGACTAAAACTGTGCTTCCCTACGCACAGGGAAGGAAGAGAAATGGTGATTTCATCAAGCCAAGTTACATATTCCGAATCTGTACTACTGCGCAAATAGGCATGAATCTGTAGGCAAAAAACTCATTTCTGACAATGTTGCCCAAATGCATCTCAGAAGTGTGCAACTTGTTCCCTGAGTTAGAAAACGTCGAGAAACGGTCGTTTCTGCTAGCGCTGTGCTTCTACACATGTATTTGCTGAACGGTGAAAGCGCACAGTAATGCACTTTTCTCCCAGCAAATACACTGTTTCTAAGGAAATGGGAACACACTGAGGAGACACTTTTGGGAGCTACTGTGACTAAAACTGAGCTTCCCTACGCACAGGGAAGCAAAAGAAATGCTGATTTCATCAAGCCCAGTTACATACTCAGAATCTGTACTACTTCGCAAATAGGCATGAATCTGTAGGCAAAAAACTCATTTCTGACAAAGATGCCCAAATGCATCTCAGAAGTGTGCAACTTGTTCCCAGAGTTAGAAAACGTCGAGAAATGTTCTTTCTGCTAGCACTGTGCTTCTACACATGTATTTGCTGAACGGTGAAAGCGCACAGTAATGCACTTTTCTCCCAGCAAATACACTGTTTCTAAGGAAATGGGAACACACTGAGGAGACACTTGTGGGAGCTACTGTGACTAAAACTGAGCTTCCCTACGCACAGGGAAGCAAGAGAAATGCTGATTTCATCAAGCCCAGTTACATACTCAGAATCTGTACTACTGTGCAAATAGGCATGGATTTATAGGCAAAAAAATTCATTTCTGACAATGTTGCCCAAATGCATCTCAGAAGTGTGCAACTTGTTCCCTGAGTTAGAAAACGTCGAGAAACGTTCGTTTCTGCTAGCGCTGTGCTTCTACACATGTATTTGCTGAACGGTGAAAGCGCACAGTAATGCACTTTTCTCGCAGCAAATACACTGTTTCTAAGGAAATGGGAACACACTGAGGAGACACTTGTGGGAGCTACTGTGCCTAAAACTGAGCTTCCCTATGCACAGGGAAGCAAGAGAAATGCTGATTTCATCAAGCCCAGTTACATACTCAGAATCTGTACTACAGCGCAAATAGGCATGTCTCTGTAGGCAAAAAACTCATTTCTGAAAAAGTTGCCCAAATGCATCTCAGAAGTGTGCAACTTGTTCCCTGAGTTAGAAAACGTCGAGAAACGGTCATATCTGCTAACGCTGTGCTTCTACACATGTATTTGCTGAACGGTGAAAGTGCACAGTAATGCACTTTTCTCCCAGCAAATACACTGTTTCTAAGGAACTGGGAACACACTGAGGAGACACTTGTGGGAGCTACTGGGACTAAAACTGAGCTTCCCTACGCACAGGGAATCAAGAGAAATGCTGATTTCATCAAGCCCAGTTACATAATCAGAATCTGTACTACTGGGCAAATAGGCATGTCCCTTTAGGCAAAAAACTCATTTCTGACAAAGTTGCCCAAATGCATCTCAGAAGTGTGCAACTTGTTCCCTGAGTTAGAATACGTCGAGAAACGTTCGTTTTTGCTAGCGGTGTGGTTCTACACATGTATTTGCTGAACGGTGAAAGCGCACAGTAATGCACTTTTCTCCCAGCAAATACACTGTTTCTAAGGAAATGGGAACACACTGAGGAGACACTTGTGGGAGCTACTGTGACTAAAACTGATCTTCCCTACGCACAAGGAAGCAAGAGAAATGCTGATTTCATCAAGTCCAGTTACATACTCAGAATCTGTACTACTGCGCAAATAGGCATGTCTCTTTAGGCAAAAAACTCATTTCTGACAAAGTTGCCCAAATGCATCTCAGAAGTGTGCAACTTGTTCCCTGAGTTAGAAAACGTCGAGAAACGGTCGTTTGTGCTAGCGCCGTGCTTCTACACATGTATTTGCTGAACGGTGAAAGCGCATAATAATGCACTTTTTTCCCAGCAAATACACTGTTTCTAAGGAAATGGGAACACACTGAGGAGACACTTGTGGGAGCTACTGTGACTAAAACTGAGCTTCCCTACGCACAGGGAAGCAAGAGAAATGCTGATTTCATCAAGCCCATTTACATACTCAGAATCTGTACTACTGCGCAAATAGGCATGTCTCTTTAGGCAAAAAACTCATTTCTGACAAAGTTGCCCAAATGCATCTCAGAAGTGTGCAACTTGTTCCCTGAGTTAGAAATCGTCGAGAAACGGTCTTTTCTGCTAGCGCTGTGCTTCTACACATGTATTTGCTGAACGGTGAAAGCGCACAGTAATGCACTTTTCTCCCAGCAAATACACTGTTTCTAAGGAAATGGGAACACACTGAGGAGACACTTGTGGGAGCTACTGTGACTAAAACTGAGCTTCCCTACGCACAGGGAAGCAAGAGAAATGCTGATTTCATCAAGCCCAGTTACATACTCAGAATCTGTACTACTGCGCAAATAGGCATGTCTCTTTAGGCAAAAAACTCATATCTGAAAAAGTTGCCCAAATGCATCTCAGAAGTGTGCAACTTGTTCCCTGAGTTAGAAAACGTCGAGAAACGTTCGTTTCTGCTAGCGCTGTGCTTCTACACATGTATTTGCTGAACGGTGAAAGCGCACAGTAAAGCACTTTTCTTCCTGCAAATACACTGTTTCTAAGGCAATGAGAACATTGAGCAGACACTTGTGGGAGCTACTGTGACTAAAACTGAGCTTCCCTACGCACAGGGAAGCAAGAGAAATGCTGATTTCATCAAGCCCAGTTATATACTCAGAATCTGTACTACTGCGCAAATAGGCATGTCTCTTTAGGCAAAAAACTCATTTCTGACAAAGTTGCCCAAATGCATCTCAGAAGTGTGCAACTTGTTCCCTGAGTTAGAAAACGTCGAGAAACGTTCGTTTTTGCTAGCGCTGTGCTTCTACACATGTATTTGCTGAACGGTGAAAGCGCACAGTAATGCACTTTTCTCCCAGCAAATACACTGTTTCTAAGGAAATGGGAACACTGAGGAGACACTTGTGGAAGCTACTGTGACTAAAACTGAGCTTCCCTACGCACAGGGAAGCAAGAGAAATGCTGATTTCATCAAGCCCAGTTACATACTCAGAATCTGTACTACTGCGCAAATAGGCATGTCTCTTTAGGCAAAAAACTCATTTCTGACAAAGTTGCCCAAATGCATCTCAGAAGTGTGCAACTTGTTCCCTGAGTTAGAAAACGTCGAGAAACGGTCTTTTCTGCTAGCGCTGTGCTTCTACACATGTATTTGCTGAACGGTGAAAGCGCACAGTAATGCACTTTTCTCCCAGCAAATACACTGTTTCTAAGGAAATGGGAACACACTGAGGAGACACTTGTGGGAGCTACTGTGACTAAAACTGAGCTTCCCTACGCACAGGGAAGCAAGAGAAATGCTGATTTCATCAAGCCCAGTAACATACTCAGAATCTGTACTACTGCGCAAATAGGCATGTCTCTGTAGGCAAAAAACTCATTTCTGACAAAGTTGCCCAAATGCATCTCAGAAGTGTGCAACTTGTTCCCTGAGTTAGAAAACGTCGAGAAACGTTCGTTTCTGCTAGCGCTGTGATTCTACACATGTATTTGCTGGACGGTGAAAGCGCACAGTAATGCACTTTTCTCCCAGCAAATACACTGTTTCTAAGGAAATGGGAACACACTGAGGAGACACTTGTGGGAGCTATTGTGACTAAAACTGAGCTTCCCTACGCACAGGGAAGCAAGAGAAATGCTGATTTCATCAAGCCCAGTTACATACTCAGAATCTGTACTACTGCGCAAATAGGCATGTCTCTTTAGGCAAAAAACTCATTTCTGACAAAGTTGCCCAAATGCATCTCAGAAGTGTGCAACTTGTTCCCTGAGTTAGAAAACGTCGAGAAACGGTCGTTTGTGCTAGCGCCGTGCTTCTACACATGTATTTGCTGAACGGTGAAAGCGCATAGTAATGCACTTTTCTCCCAGCAAATACACTGTTTCTAAGGAAATGGGAACACACTGAGGAGACACTTGTGGGAGCTACTGTGACTAAAACTGAGCTTCCCTACGCACAGGGAAGCAAGAGAAATGCTGATTTCATCAAGCCCAGTTACATACTCAGAATCTGTACTACTGCGCAAATAGGCATGTCTCTGTAGGCAAAAAACTCATTTCTGACAAAGTTGCCCAAATGCATCTCAGAAGTGTGCAACTTGTTCCCTGAGTTAGAAAACGTCGAGAAACGTTCGTTTCTGCTAGCGCTGTGCTTCTACACATGTATTTGCTGGACGGTGAAAGCGCACAGTAATGCACTTTTCTCCCAGCAAATACACTGTTTCTAAGGAAATGGGAACACACTGAGGAGACACTTGTGCGACCTACTGTGACTAAAACTGAGCTTCCCTACGCACAGGGAAGCAAGAGAAATGCTGATTTCATCAAGCCCAGTTACATACTCAGAATCTGTACTACTGCGCAAATAGGCATGTCTCTGTAGGCATAAAACTCATTTCTGACAAAGTTGCCCAAATGCATCTCAGAAGTGTGCAACTTGTTCCCTGAGTTAGAAAACGTCGAGAAACGTTCGTAGCTGCTAGCGCTGTGCTTCTACACATGTATTTGCTGTACGGTGAAAGCGCACAGTAATGCACTTTTCTCCCAGCAAATACACTGTTTCTAAGGAAATGGGAACACACTGAGGAGACACTTGTGGGAGCTATTGTGACTAAAACTGATCTTCCCTACGCACAGGGAAGCAAGAGAAATGCTGATTTCATCAAGTCCAGTTACATACTCAGAATCTGTACTACTGCGCAAATAGGCATGTCTCTTTAGGCAAAAAACTCATTTCTGACAAAGTTGCCCAAATGCATCTCAGAAGTGTGCAACTTGTTCCCTGAGTTAGAAAACGTCGAGAAACGGTCGTTTGTGCTAGCGCCGTGCTTCTACACATGTATTTGCTGAACGGTGAAAGCGCATAATAATGCACTTTTCTCCCAGCAAATACACTGTTTCTAAGGAAATGGGAACACACTGAGGAGACACTTGTGGGAGCTACTGTGACTAAAACTGAGCTTCCCTACGCACAGGGAAGCAAGAGAAATGCTGATTTCATCAAGCCCATTTACATACTCAGAGTCTGTACTACTGCGCAAATAGGCATGTCTCTTTAGGCAAAAAACTCATTTCTGACAAAGTTGCCCAAATGCATCTCAGAAGTGTGCAACTTGTTCCCTGAGTTAGAAAACGTCGAGAAACGTTCGTAGCTGCTAGCGCTGTGCTTCTACACATGTATTTGCTGTACGGTGAAGGCGCACAGTAATGCACTTTTCTCCCAGCAAATACACTGTTTCTAAGGAAATGGGAACACACTGAGGAGACACTTGTGGGAGCTATTGTGACTAAAACTGATCTTCCCTACGCACAGGGAAGCAAGAGAAATGCTGATTTCATCAAGTCCAGTTACATACTCAGAATCTGTACTACTGCGCAAATAGGCATGTCTCTTTAGGCAAAAAACTCATTTCTGACAAAGTTGCCCAAATGCATATCAGAAGTGTGCAACTTGTTCCCTGAGTTAGAAAACGTCGAGAAACGGTCGTTTGTGCTAGCGCCGTGCTTCTACACATGTATTTGCTGAACGGTGAAAGCGCATAATAATGCACTTTTCTCCCAGCAAATACACTGTTTCTAAGGAAATGGGAACACACTGAGGAGACACTTGTGGGAGCTACTGTGACTAAAACTGAGCTTCCCTACGCACAGGGAAGCAAGAGAAATGCTGATTTCATCAAGCCCATTTACATTCTCAGAATCTGTACTACTGCGCAAATAGGCATGTCTCTTTAGGCAAAAAACTCATTTCTGACAAAGTTGCCCAAATGCATCTCAGAAGTGTGCAACTTGTTCCCTGAGTTAGAAAACGTCGAGAAACGGTCTTTTCTGCTAGCGCTGTGCTTCTACACATGTATTTGCTGAACGGTGAAAGCGCACAGTAATGCACTTTTCTCCCAGCAAATACACTGTTTCTAAGGAAATGGGAACACACTGAGGAGACACTTGTGGGAGCTACTGTGACTAAAACTGAGCTTCCCTACGCACAGGGAAGCAAGAGAAATGCTGATTTCATCAAGCCCAGTTACATACTCAGAATCTGTACTACTGCGCAAATAGGCATGTCTCTTTAGGCAAAAAACTCATATCTGCAAAAGTTGCCCAAATGCATCTCAGAAGTGTGCAACTTGTTCCCTGAGTTAGAAAACGTCGAGAAACGTTCGTTTCTGCTAGCGCTGTGCTTCTACACATGTATTTGCTGAACGGTGAAAGCGCACAGTAAAGCACTTTTCTTCCAGCAAATACACTGTTTCTAAGGCAATGGGAACATTGAGGAGACACTTGTGGGAGCTACTGTGACTAAAACTGAGCTTCCCTACGCACAGGGAAGCAAGAGAAATGCTGATTTCATCAAGCCCAGTTATATACTCAGAATCTGTACTACTGCGCAAATAGGCATGTCTCTTTAGGCAAAAAACTCATTTCTGACAAAGTTGCCCAAATGCATCTCAGAAGTGTGCAACTTGTTCCCTGAGTTAGAAAACGTCGAGAAACGTTCGTTTTTGCTAGCGCTGTGCTTCTACACATGTATTTGCTGAACGGTGAAAGCGCACAGTAATGCACTTTTCTCCCAGGAAATACACTGTTTCTAAGGAAATGGGAACACTGAGGAGACACTTGTGGAAGCTACTGTGACTAAAACTGAGCTTCCCTACGCACAGGGAAGCAAGAGAAATGCTGATTTCATCAAGCCCAGTTACATACTCAGAATCTGTACTACTGCGCAAATAGGCATGTCTCTATAGGCAAAAAACTCATTTCTGACAAAGTTGCCCAAATGCATCTCAGAAGTGTGCAACTTGTTCCCTGAGTTAGAAAACGTCGAGAAACGTTAGTTTCGGCTAGCGTTGTGCTTCTACACATGTATTTGCTGAACGGTGAAAGCGCACAGTAATGCACTTTTCTCCCAGCAAATACACTGTTTCTAAGGAAATGGGAACACACTGAGGAGACACTTGTGGGAGCTACTGTGACTAAAACTGAGCTTCCCTACGCACAGGGAAGCAAGAGAAATGCTGATTTCATCAAGCCCAGTAACATACTCAGAATCTGTACTACTGCGCAAATAGGCATGTCTCTGTAGGCAAAAAACTCATTTCTGACAAAGTTGCCCAAATGCATCTCAGAAGTGTGCAACTTGTTCCCTGAGTTAGAAAACGTCGAGAAACGTTCGTTTCTGCTAGCGCTGTGCTTCTACACATGTATTTGCTGGACGGTGAAAGCGCACAGTAATGCACTTTTCTCCCAGCAAATACACTGTTTCTAAGGAAATGGGAACACACTGAGGAGACACTTGTGCGACCTACTGTGACTAAAACTGAGCTTCCCTACGCACAGGGAAGCAAGAGAAATGCTGATTTCATCAAGCCCAGTTACATACTCAGAATCTGTACTACTGCGCAAATAGGCATGTCTCTTTAGGCAAAAAACTCATTTCTGACAAAGTTGCCCAAATGCATCTCAGAAGTGTGCAACTTGTTCCCTGAGTTAGAAAACGTCGAGAAACGGTCGTTTGTGCTAGCGCCGTGCTTCTACACATGTATTTGCTGAACGGTGAAAGCGCACAGTAATGCACTTTTCTCCCAGCAAATACACTGTTTCTAAGGAAATGGGAACACACTGAGGAGACACTTGTGGGAGCTACTGTGACTAAAACTGAGCTTCCCTACGCACAGGGAAGCAAGAGAAATGCTGATTTCATCAAGCCCAGTTACATACTCAGAATCTGTACTACTGCGCAAATAGGCATGTCTCTGTAGGCAAAAAACTCATTTCTGACAAAGTTGCCCAAATGCATCTCAGAAGTGTGCAACTTGTTCCCTGAGTTAGAAAACGTCGAGAAACGTTCGTTTCTGCTAGCGCTGTGCTTCTACACATGTATTTGCTGAACGGTGAAAGCGCACAGTAATGCACTTTTCTCCCAGCAAATACACTGTTTCTAAGGAACTGGGAACACACTGAGGAGACACTTGTGGGAGCTACTGTGACTAAAACTGAGCTTCCCTATGCACAGGGAAGCAAGAGAAATGCTGATTTCATCAAGCCCAGTTACATACTCAGAATCTGTACTACTGCGCAAATAGGAATATCTCTTTAGGCAAAAAACTCATTTCTGACAAAGTTGCCCAAATGCATCTCAGAAGTGTGCAACTTGTTCCCTGAGTTAGAAAACGTCGAGAAACGTTCATTTCTGCTAGCGCTGTGCTTCTACACATGTATTTGCTGAACGGTGAAAGCGCACAGTAATGCACTTTTCTCCCAGCAAATACACTGTTTCTAAGGAACTGGGAACACACTGAGGAGACACTTGTGGGAGCTACTGTGACTAAAACTGAGCTTCCCTACGCACAGGGAAGCAAGAGAAATGCTGATTTCATCAAGCCCAGTTACATACTCAGAATCTGTACTACTGCGCAAATAGGCATGTCTCTTTAGGCAAAAAACTCATTTCTGACAAAGTTGCCCAAATGCATCTCAGAAGTGTTCAACTTGTTCCCTGAGTTAGAAAACGTCGAGAAACGGTCTTTTCTGCTAGCGCTGTGCTTCTACACATGTATTTGCTGAACGGTGAAAGCGCACAGTAATGCACTTTTCTCCCAGCAAATACACTGTTTCTAAGGAAATGGGAACACACTGAGGAGACACTTGTGGGAGCTACTGTGACTAAAACTGAGCTTCCCTACGCACAGGGAAGCAAGAGAAATGCTGATTTCATCAAGCCCAGTTACATACTCAGAATCTGTACTACTGCGCAAATAGGCATGTCTCTGTAGGCAAAAAACTCATTTCTGACAAAGTTGCCCAAATGCATCTCAGAAGTGTGCAACTTGTTCCCTGAGTTAGAAAACGTCGAGAAACGTTCGTTTCTGCTAGCGCTGTGCTTCTACACATGTATTTGCTGGACGGTGAAAGCGCACAGTAATGCACTTTTCTCCCAGCAAATACACTGTTTCTAAGGAAATGGGAACACACTGAGGAGACACTTGTGCGACCTACTGTGACTAAAACTGAGCTTCCCTACGCACAGGGAAGCAAGAGAAATGCTGATTTCATCAAGCCCAGTTACATACTCAGAATCTGTACTACTGCGCAAATAGACATGTCTCTTTAGGCAAAAAACTCATTTCTGACAAAGTTGCCCAAATGCATCTTAGAAGTGTGCAACTTGTTCCCTGAGTTAGAAAACGTCGAGAAACGGTCGTTTGTGCTAGCGCCGTGCTTCTACACATGTATTTGCTGAACGGTGAAAGCGCATAGTAATGCACTTTTCTCCCAGCAAATACACTGTTTCTAAGGAACTGGGAACACACTGAGGAGACACTTGTGGGAGCTACTGTGACTAAAACTGAGCTTCCCTACGCACAGGGAAGCAAGAGAAATGCTGATTTCATCAAGCCCAGTTACATACTCAGAATCTGTACTACTGCGCAAATAGGCATGTCTCTTTAGGCAAAAAACTCATTTCTGACAAAGTTGCCCAAATGCATCTCAGAAGTGTGCAACTTGTTCCCTGAGTTAGAAAACGTCGAGAAACGTTCGTTTCTGCAAGCGCTGTGCTTCTACACATGTATTTGCTGAACGGTGAAAGCGCACAGTAATGCACTTTTCTCCCAGCAAATACACTGTTTCTAAGGAACTGGGAACACACTGAGGAGACACTTGTGGGAGCTACTGTGACTAAAACTGAGCTTCCCTATGCACAGGGAAGCAAGAGAAATGCGGATTTCATCAAGCCCAGTTACATACTCAGAATCTGTACTACTGCGCAAATAGGAATATCTCTTTAGGCAAAAAACTCATTTCTGACAAAGTTGCCCAAATGCATCTCAGAAGTGTGCAACTTGTTCCCTGAGTTAGAAAACGTCGAGAAACGTTCATTTCTGCTAGCGCTGTGCTTCTACACATGTATTTGCTGAACGGTGAAAGCGCACAGTAATGCACTTTTCTCCCAGCAAATACACTGTTTCTAAGGAACTGGGAACACACTGAGGAGACACTTGTGGGAGCTACTGTGACTAAAACTGAGCTTCCCTACGCACAGGGAAGCAAGAGAAATGCTGATTTCATCAAGCCCATTTACATACTCAGAATCTGTACTACTGCGCAAATAGGCATGTCTCTTTAGGCAAAAAACTCATTTCTGACAAAGTTGCCCAAATGCATCTCAGAAGTGTGCAACTTGTTCCCTGAGTTGGAAAACGTCGAGAAACGGTCGTTTCTGCTAGCACTGTGCTTCTACACATGTATTTTCTGAACGGTGAAAGCGCACAGTAATGCACTTTTCTCCCAGCAAATACACTGTTTCTAAGGAAATGGGAACACACTGAGGAGACACTTGTGGGAGCTACAGAGACTAAAACTGAGCTTCCCTGCGCACAGGGAAGCAAGAGAAATGCTGATTTCATCAAGCCCAGTTACATACTCAGAATCTGTACTACTGCGCAAATAGGCATGTCTCTTTAGGCAAAAAACTCATTTCTGACAAAGTTCCCCAAATGCATCTCAGAAGTGTGCAACTTGTTCCCTGAGTTAGAAAACGTCGAGAAATGTTCGTTTTTGCTAGCGCTGTGCTTCTACACATGTATTTGCTGAACGGTGAAAGCGCACAGTAATGCACTTTTCTCCCAGCAAATACACTGTTTCTAAGGAAATGGGAACACACTGAGGAGACACTTGTGGGAGCTACTGTGACTAAAACTGAGCTTCCCTACGCACAGGGAAGCAAGAGAAATGCTGATTTCATCAAGCCCAGTTACATACTCAGAATCTGTACTACTGCGCAAATAGGAATATCTCTTTAGGCAAAAAACTCATTTCTGACAAAGTTGCCCAAATGCATCTCAGAAGTGTGCAACTTGTTCCCTGAGTTAGAAAACGTCGAGAAACGTTCATTTCTGCTAGCGCTGTGCTTCTACACATGTATTTGCTGAACGGTGAAAGCGCACAGTAATGCACTTTTCTCCCAGCAAATACACTGTTTCTAAGGAAATGGGAACACTGAGGAGACACTTGTGGGAGCTACTGTGACTAAAACTGAGCTTCCCTACGCACAGGGAAGCAAGAGAAATGCTGATTTCATCAAGCCCAGTTACATACTCAGAATCTGTACTACTGCGCAAATAGGCATGTCTCTTTAGGCAAAAAACTCATTTCTGACAAAGTTGCCCAAATGCATCTCAGAAGTGTGCAACTTGTTCCCTGAGTCAGAAAACGTCGAGAAACGGTCCTTTCTGCTAGCGCTGTGCTTCTACACATGTATTTGCTGAACGGTGAAAGCGCACAGTAATGCACTTTTCTCCCAGCAAATACACTGTTTCTAAGGAAATGGAACACACTGAGGAGACACTTGTGGGAGCTACTGTGACTAAAACTGAGCTTCCCTACGCACAGGGAAGCAAGAGAAATGCTGATTTCATCAAGCCCAGTTACATACTCAGAATCTGTACTACTGCGCAAATAGGCATGTCTCTTTAGGCAAAATACTCATTTCTGACAAAGTTGCCCAAATGCATCTCAGAAGTGTGCAACTTGTTCCCTGAGTTAGAAAACGTCGAGAAATTTTCGTTTCTGCTAGCGCTGTGCTTCTACACATGTATTTGCTGAACGGTGAAAGCGCACAGTAATGCACTTTTCTCCCAGCAAATACACTGTTTCTAAGGAAATGGGAACACACTGAGGAGACACTTGTGGGAGCTACTGTGACTAA
The DNA here is from genome assembly GCF_964271855.1 of Acomys minous. Taxonomy (NCBI): domain Eukaryota; kingdom Metazoa; phylum Chordata; class Mammalia; order Rodentia; family Muridae; genus Acomys; species Acomys minous. Next base: position 2,114,492 of record NW_028182171.1, on the reverse strand, counting down.
AACTGAGCTTCCCTACGCACAGGGAAGCAAGAGAAATGCTGATTTCATCAAGCCCAATTACATACTCAGAATCTGTACTACTGCGCAAATAGGCATGTCTCTTTAGGCAAAAAACTCATTTCTGACAAAGTTGCCCAAATGCATCTCAGAAGTGTGCAACTTGTTCCCTGAGTCAGAAAACGTCGAGAAACGTTCATAGCTGCTAGCGCTGTGCTTCTACACATGTATTTGCTGAACGGTGAAAGCGCACATTAATGCACTTTTCTCCCAGCAAATACACTGTTTCTAAGGAAATGGGAACACACTGAGGAGACACTTGTGGGAGCTACTGTGACTAAAACTGAGCTTCCCTACGCACAGGGAAGCAAGAGAAATGCTGATTTCATCAAGCCCATTTACATACTCAGAATCTGTACTACTGCGCAAATAGGCATGTCTCTTTAGGCAAAAAACTCATTTCTGACAAAGTTGCCCAAATGCATCTCAGAAGTGTGCAACTTGTTCCCTGAGTTAGAAAACGTCGAGAAACGTTCGTTTCTGCTAGCGCTGTGCTTCTACACATGTATTTGCTGAACGGTGAAAGCGCACAGTAATGCACTTTTCTCCCAGCAAATACACTCTTTCTAGGCAATGGGAACACTGAGCAGACACTTGTGGGAGCTACTGTGACTAAAACTGAGCTTCCCTACGCACAGGGAAGCAAGAGAAATGCTGATTTCATCAAGCCCAGTTACATACTCAGAATCTGTACTACTGCGCAAATAGGCATGTCTCTTTAGGCAAAAAACTCATTTCTGACAAAGTTGCCCAAATGCATCTCAGAAGTGTGCAACATGTTCCCTGAGTTAGATAACGTCGAGAAACGTTCGTTTTTGCTAGCGCTGTGCTTCTACACATGTATTTGCTGAACGGTGAAAGCGCACGGTAATGCACTTTTCTCCCAGCAAATACACTGTTTCTAAGGAAATGGGAACACACTGAGGAGACACTTTTGGGAGCTACTGTGACTAAAACTGAGCTTCCCTACGCACAGGGAAGCAAGAGAAATGCTGATTTCATCAAGCCCAGTTACATACTCAGAATCTGTACTACTGCGCAAATAGGCATGTCTCTGTAGGCAAAAAACTCATTTCTGACAAAGTTGCCCAAATGCATCTCAGAAGTGTGCAACTTGTTCCCTGAGTTAGAAAACGTCGAGAAACGGTCGTTTCTGCTAGCGCTGTGCTTCTACACATGTATTTGCTGAACGGTGAAAGCGCACATTAATGCACTTTTCTCCCAGCAAATACACTGTTTCTAAGGAAATGGGAACACTGAGGAGACACTTGTGGGAGCAACTGTGACTAAAACTGAGCTTCCCTACGCACAGGGAAGCAAGAGAAATGCTGATTTCATCAAGCCCAGTTACATACTCAGAATCTGTACTACTACGCAAATAGGCATGTCTCTTTAGGCAAAAAACTCATTTCTGACAAAGTTGCCCAAATGCATCTCAGAAGTGTGCAACTTGTTCCCTGAGTTAGAAAACGTCGAGAAACGGTCTTTTCTGCTAGCGCTGTGCTTCTACACATGTATTTGCTGAACAGTGAAAGCGCACAGTAATGCACTTTTCTCCCAGCAAATACACTGTTTCTAAGGAAATGGGAACACACTGAGGAGACACTTGTGGGAGCTACAGAGACTAAAACTGAGCTTCCCTGCGCACAGGGAAGCAAGGGAAATGCTGATTTCATCAAGCCCAGTTACATACTCAGAATCTGTACTACTGCGCAAATAGGCATGTCTCTTTAGGCAAAAAACTCATTTCTGACAAAGTTGCCCAAATGCATCTCAGAAGTGTGCAACTTGTTCCCTGAGTTAGAAAACGTCGAGAAATGTTCGTTTCTGCTAGCGCTGTGCTTCTACACATGTATTTGCTGAACGGTGAAAGCGCACAGTAATGCACTTTTCTCCCAGCAAATACACTGTTTCTAAGGAAATGGGAACACACTGAGGAGACACTTGTGGGAGCTACTGTGACTAAAACTGAGCTTCCCTACGCACAGGGAAGCAAGAGAAATGCTGATTTCATCAAGCCCAGTTACATACTCAGAATCTGTACTACTGCGCAAATAGGAATATCTCTTTAGGCAAAAAACTCATTTCTGACAAAGTTCCCCAAATGCATCTCAGAAGTGTGCAACTTGTTCCCTGAGTTAGAAAACGTCGAGAAACGTTCATTTCTGGTAGCGCTGTGCTTCTACACATGTATTTGCTGAACGGTGAAAGCGCACAGTAATGCACTTTTCTCCCAGCAAATACACTGTTTCTAAGGAAATGGGAACACTGAGGAGACACTTGTGGGAGCTACTGTGACTAAAACTGAGCTTCCCTACGCACAGGGAAGCAAGAGAAATGCTGTTTTCATCAAGCCCAGTTACATACTCAGAATCTGTACTACTGCGCAAATAGGCATGTCTCTTTAGGCAAAAAACTCATTTCTGACAAAGTTGCCCAAATGCATCTCAGAAGTGTGCAACTTGTTCCCTGAGTCAGAAAACGTCGAGAAACGGTCCTTTCTGCTAGCGCTGTGCTTCTACACATGTATTTGCTGAACGGTGAAAGCGCACAGTAATGCACTTTTCTCCCAGCAAATACACTGTTTCTAAGGAAATGGAACACACTGAGGAGACACTTGTGGGAGCTACAGTGACTAAAACTGAGCTTCCCTACGCACAGGGAAGCAAGAGAAATGCTGATTTCATCAAGCCCAGTTACATACTCAGAATCTGTACTACTGCACAAATAGGCATGTCTCTTTAGGCAAAAAACTCATTTCTGACAAAGTTGCCCAAATGCATCTCAGAAGTGTGCAACTTGTTCCCTGAGTCAGAAAATGTCGAGAAACGTTCGTAGCTGCTAGCGCTGTGCTTCTACACATGTATTTGCTGTACGGTGAAAGCGCACATTAATGCACTTTTCTCCCAGCAAATACACTGTTTCTAAGGAAATGGGAACACACGGAGGAGACACTTGTGGGAGCTACTGTGACTAAAACTGATCTTCCCTACGCACAGGGAAGCAAGAGAAATGCTGATTTCATCAAGCCCAGTTACATACTCAGAATCTGTACTACTGCGCAAATAGGCATGTCTCTTTAGGCAAAAAACTCATTTCTGACAAAGTTGCCCAAATGCATCTCAGAAGTGTGCAACTTGTTCCCTGAGTTAGAAAACGTCGAGAAACGGTCGTTTGTGCTAGCGCCGTGCTTCTACACATGTATTTGCTGAACGGTGAAAGCGCATAATAATGCACTTTTCTCCCAGCAAATACACTGTTTCTAAGGAAATGGGAACACACTGAGGAGACACTTGTGGGAGCTACTGTGACTAAAACTGAGCTTCCCTACGCACAGGGAAGCAAGAGAAATGCTGATTTCATCAAGCCCATTTACATACTCAGAATCTGTACTACTGCGCAAATAGGCATGTCTCTGTAGGCAATAAACTCATTTCTGACAAAGTTGCCCAAATGCATCTCAGAAGTGTGCAACTTGTTCCCTGAGTTAGAAAACGTCGAGAAACGTTCGTTTCTGCTAGCGCTGTGCTTCTACACATGTATTTGCTGAACGGTGAAAGCGCACAGTAATGCACTTTTCTCCCAGCAAATACACTGTTTCTAAGGAAATGGGAACACACCGAGGAGACACTTGTGGGAGCTACTGTGACTAAAACTGAGCTTCCCTACGCACAGGGAAGCAAGAGAAATGCTGATTTCATCAAGCCCAGTTACATACTCAGAATCTGTACTACTGCGCAAATAGGCATGTCTCTGTAGGCAAAAAACTCATTTCTGACAAAGTTGCCCAAATGCATCTCAGAAGTGTGCAACTTGTTCCCTGAGTTAGAAAACGTCGAGAAACGGTCGTTTCTGCTAGCGCTGTGCTTCTACACATGTATTTGCTGAACTGTGAAAGCGCACAGTAATGCAGTTTTCTCCCAGCAAATACACTGTTTCTAAGGAAATGGGAACACTGAGGATACACTTGTGGGAGCTACTGTGACTAAAACTGAGCTTCCCTACGCACAGGGAAGCAAGAGAAATGCTGATTTCATCAAGCCCAATTACATACTCAGAATCTGTACTACTGCGCAAATAGGCATGTCTCTTTAGGCAAAAAACTCATTTCTGACAAAGTTGCCCAAATGCATCTCAGAAGTGTGCAACTTGTTCCCTGAGTCAGAAAACGTCGAGAAACGTTCGTAGCTGCTAGCGCTGTGCTTCTACACATGTATTTGCTGAACGGTGAAAGCGCACATTAATGCACTTTTCTCCCAGCAAATACACTGTTTCTAAGGAAATGGGAACACACTGAGGAGACACTTGTGGGAGCTACTGTGACTAAAACTGAGCTTCCCTAGGCACAGGGAAGCAAGAGAAATGCTGATTTCATCAAGCCCAGTTACATACTCAGAATCTGTACTACTGCGCAAATAGGCATGTCTCTTTAGGCAAAAAACTCATTTCTGACAAAGTTGCCCAAATGCATCTCAGAAGTGTGCAACTTGTTCCCTGAGTTAGAAAACGTCGAGAAACGGTCGTTTCTGCTAGCGCTGTGCTTCTACACATGTATTTGCTGAACGGTGAAAGCGCACATTAATGCACTTTTCTCCCAGCAAATACACTGTTTCTAAGGAAATGGGAACACTGAGGAGACACTTGTGGGAGCTACTGTGACTAAAACTGAGCTTCCCTACGCACAGGGAAGCAAGAGAAATGCTGATTTCATCAAGCCCAGTTACATACTCAGAATCTGTACTACTGCGCAAATAGGCATGTCTCTTTAGGCAAAAAACTCATTTCTGACAAAGTTGCCCAAATGCATCTCAGAAGTGTGCAACTTGTTCCCTGAGTTAGAAAACGTCGAGAAACGGTCTTTTCTGCTAGCGCTGTGCTTCTACACATGTATTTGCTGAACAGTGAAAGCGCACAGTAATGCACTTTTCTCCCAGCAAAGACACTGTTTCTAAGGAAATGGGAACACACTGAGGAGACACTTGTGCGACCTAATGTGACTAAAACTGAGCTTCCCTACGCACAGGGAAGCAAGAGAAATGCTGATTTCATCAAGCCCAGTTACATACTCAGAATCTGTACTACTGCGCAAATAGGCATGTCTCTTTAGGCAAAAAACTCATTTCTGACAAAGTTGCCCAAATGCATCTCAGAAGTGTGCAACTTGTTCCCTGAGTTAGAAAACGTGGAGAAACGGTCTTTTCTGCTAGCGCTGTGCTTCTACACATATATTTGCTGAACGGTGAAAGCGCACAGTAATGTACTTTTCTCCCAGCAAATACACTGTTTCTAAGGAAATGGGAACACACTGAGGAGACACTTGTGGGAGCTACTGTGACTAAAACTGAGCTTCCCTTCGCACAGGGAAGCAAGAGAAATGCTGATTTCATCAAGCCCAGTTACATACTCAGAATCTGTACTACTGCGCAAATAGGCATGTCTCTATAGGCAAAAAACTCATTTCTGACAAAGTTGCCCAAATGCATCTGAGAAGTGTGCAACTTGTTCCCTGAGTTAGAAAACGTCGAGAAACGTTCGGTTCTGCTAGCGCTGTGCTTCTATACATGTATTTGCTGAACGGTGAAAGCGCAGAGTAATGCACTTTTCTCCCAGCAAATACACTGTTTCTAAGGCAATGGGAACACTGAGCAGACACTTGTGGGAGCTACTGTGACTAAAACTGAGCTTCCCTACGCACAGGGAAGCAAGAGAAATGCTGATTTCATCAAGCCCAGTTACATACTCAGAATCTGTACTACTGCGCAAATAGGCATGTCTCTTTAGGCAAAAAACTCATTTCTGACAAAGTTGCCCAAATGCATCTCAGAAGTGTGCAACTTGTTCCCTGAGTTAGATAACGTCGAGAAACGTTCGTTTTTGCTAGCGCTGTGCTTCTACACATGTATTTGCTGAACGGTGAAAGCGCACAGTAATGCACTTTTCTCCCAGCAAATACACTGTTTCTAAGGAAATGGGAACACACTGAGTAGACACTTTTGGGAGCTACTGTGACTAAAACTGAGCTTCCCTACGCACAGGGAAGCAAGAGAAATGCTGATTTCATCAAGCCCAGTTACATACTCAGAATCTGTACTACTGCGCAAATAGGCATGTCTCTGTAGGCAAAAAACTCATTTCTGACAAAGTTGCCCAAATGCATCTCAGAAGTGTGCAACTTGTTCCCTGAGTTAGAAAACGTCGAGAAACGTTCGTTTTTGCTAGCGCTGTGCTTCTACACATGTATTTGCTGAACGGTGAAAGCGCACAGTAATGCACTTTTCTCCCAGCAAATACACTGTTTCTAAGGAAATGGGAACACTGAGGAGACACTTGTGGGAGCTACTGTGACTAAAACTGAGCTTCCCTACGCACAGGGAAGCAAGAGAAATGCTGATTTCATCAAGCCCAGTTACATACTCAGAATCTGTACTACTGCGCAAATAGGCATGTCTCTTTAGGCAAAAAACTCATTTCTGACAAAGTTGCCCAAATGCATCTCAGAAGTGTGCAACTTGTTCCCTGAGTTAGAAAACGTCGAGAAACGGTCGTTTCTGCTAGCGCTGTGCTTCTACACATGTATTTGCTGAACGGTGAAAGCGCACAGTAATGCACTTTTCTCCCAGCAAATACACTGTTTCTAAGGAAATGGGAACACACTGAGGAGACACTTGTGGGAGCTACAGTGACTAAAACTGAGCTTCCCTACGCACAGGGAAGCAAGAGAAATGCTGATTTCATCAAGCCCAGTTACATACTCAGAATCTGTACTACTGCGCAAATAGGCATGTCTCTTTAGGCAAAAAACTCATTTCTGACAAAGTTGCCCAAATGCATCTCAGAAGTGTGCAACTTGTTCCCTGAGTTAGAAAACGTCGAGAAACGTTCGTTTCTGCTAGCGCTGTGCTTCTACACATGTATTTGCTGAACGGTGAAAGCGCACAGTAATGCACTTTTCTCCCAGCAAATACACTGTTTCTAAGGAAATGGGAACACACTGAGGAGACACTTGTGGGAGCTACTGGGACTAAAACTGAGCTTCCCTACGCACAGGGAAGCAAGAGAAATGCTGATTTCATCAAGCCCAGTTACATACTCAGAATCTGTACTACTGCGCAAATAGGCATGTCTCTGTAGGCAAAAAACTCATTTCTGACAAAGTTGCCCAAATGCATCTCAGAAGTGTGCAACTTGTTCCCTGAGTTAGAAAACGTCGAGAAACGTTCGTTTCTGCTAGCGATGTGCTTCTACACATGTATTTGCTGAACAGTGAAAGCGCACAGTAATGCACTTTTCTCCCAGTAAATACACTGTTTCTAAGGAACTGGGAACACACTGAGGAGACACTTGTGGGAGCTACTGTGACTAAAACTGAGCTTCCCTACGCACAGGGAAGCAAGAGAAATGCTGATTTCATCAAGCCCAGTTACATACTCAGAATCTGTACTACTGCGCAAATAGGCATGTCTCTTTAGGCAAAAAACTCATTTCTGACAAAGTTGCCCAAATGCATCTCAGAAGTGTGCAACTTGTTCCCTGAGTTAGAAAACGTCGAGAAACGTTCGTTTATGCTAACGCTGTGCTTCTACACATGTATTTGCTGAACGGTGAAAGCGCACAGTAATGCACTTTTCTCCCAGCAAATACACTGTTTCTAAGGAACTGGGAACACACTGAGGAGACACTTGTGGGAGCTACTGTGACTAAAACTGAGCTTCCCTACGCACAGGGAAGCAAGAGAAATGCTGATTTCATCAAGCCCAGTTATATACTCAGAATCTGTACTACTGCGCAAATAGGCATGTCTCTTTAGGCAAAAAACTCATTTCTGACAATGTTACCCAAATGCATCTCAGAAGTGTGCCACTTGTTCCCTGAGTTAGAAAACGTCGAGAAACGTTCGTTACTGCTAGCGCTGTGCTTCTACACATGTATTTGCTGAACGGTGAAAGCGCACAGTAATGTACTTTTCTCCCAGCAAATACACTGTTTCTAAGGAACTGGGAACACACTGAGGAGACACTTGTGGGAGCTACTGTGACTAAAACTGAGCTTCCCTACGCACAGGGAAGCAAGAGAAATGCTGATTTCATCAAGCCCAGTTACATACTCAGAATCTGTACTACTGCGCAAATAGGCATGTCTCTGTAGGCAAAAAACTCATTTCTGACAAAGTTGCCCAAATGCATCTCAGAAGTGTGCAACTTGTTCCCTGAGTTAGAAAACATCGAGAAACATTCGTTTCTGCTAGCGCTGTGCTTCTACACATGTATTTGCTGAACGGTGAAAGCGCACAGTAATGCACTTTTCTCCCAGCAAATACACTGTTTCTAAGGAAATGGGAACACACTGAGGAGATACTTGTGGCAGCTACTGTGACTTAAACTGAGCTTCCCTACGCACAGGGAAGCAAGAGAAATGCTGATTTCATCAAGCCCAGTTACATACTCAGAATCTGTAGTACTGTGCAAATAGGCATGTCTCTGTAGGCAAAAAACTCATTTGTGACAAAGTTGCCCAAATGCATCTCAGAAGTGTGCAACTTGTTCCCTGAGTTAGAAAACGTCGAGAAACGGTCGTTTCAGCTAGCGCTGTGCTTCTACACATGTATTTGCTGAACGGTGAAAGCGCACAGTAATGCACTTTTCTCCCAGCAAATACACTGTTTCTAAGGAACTGGGAACACACTGAGGAGACACTTGTGGGAGCTACTGTGACTAAAACTGAGCATCCCTACGCACAGGGAAGCAAGAGAAATGCTGATTTCATCAAGCCCAGTTACATACTCAGTATCTGTCCTACTACGCAAATAGGCATGTCTCTGTAGGCAAAAAACTCATTTTTGAGAAAGTTACCGAAATGCATCTCAGAAGTGTGCAACTTGTTCCCTGAGTTAGAAAACGTCGAGAAACGTTCGTTACTGCTAGCGCTGTGCTTCTACACATGTATTTGCTGAACGGTGAAAGCGCACAGTAATGCACTTTTTTCCCAGCAAATACACTGTTTCTAAGGAAATGGGAACACACTGAGGAGACACTTGTGGGAGCTACTGTGACTAAAACTGAGCTTCCCTACGCACAGGGAAGCAAGAGAAATGCTGATTTCATCAAGCCCAGTTACATAATCAGAATCTGTACTACTGGGCAAATAGGCATGTCTCTGTAGGCAAAAAACTCATTTTGGACAAAGTTGCCCAAGTGCATCTCAGAAGTGTGCCACTTGTTCCCTGAGTTAGAAAACGTTGAGAAACGGTCGTTTCAGCTAGCGCTGTGCTTCTACACATGTATTTGCTGAACGGTGAAAGCGCACAGTAATGCACTTTTCTCCCAGCAAATACACTGTTTCTAAAGAAATGGGAACACACTGAGGAGACACTTGTGGGAGCTACTGTGACTAAAACTGAGCTTCCCTACACACAGGGAAGCAAGAGAAATGCTGATTTCATCAAGCCCAGTTATATACTCAGAATCTGTACTACTGCGCAAATAGGCATGTCTCTTTAGGCAAAAAACTCATTTCTGACAATGTTGCCCAAATGCATCTCAGAAGTGTGCCACTTGTTCCCTGAGTTAGATAATGTCGAGAAACGGTCGTTTCAGCTAGGGCTCTGCTTCTACACATGTATTTGCTGAACGGTGAAAGCGCACAGTAATGCACTTTTCTCCCAGCAAATACACTGTTTCTAAGGAACTGGGAACACACTGAGGAGACACTTGTGGGAGGTACTGTGACTAAAACTGAGCTTCCCTACGCACAGGGAAGCAAGAGAAATGCTGATTTCATCAAGCCCAGTTACATACTCAGTATCTGTACTACTGCGCAAATAGGCATGTCTCTGTATGCAAAAAACTCATTTTTGAGAAAGTTACCGAAATGCATCTCAGAAGTGTGCAACTTGTTCCCTGAGTTAGAAAACATCGAGAAACGTTCGTTACTGCTAGCGCTGTGCTTCTACACATGTATTTGCTGAACGGTGAAAGCGCACAGTAATGCACTTTTCTCCCAGCAAATACACTGTTTCTAAGGAAATGGGAACACACTGAGGAGACACTTGTTGGAGCTACTGGGACTAAAACTGAGCTTCCCTACGCACAGGGAAGCAAGAGAAATGCTGATTTCATCAAGCCCAGTTACATACTCAGAATCTGTACTACTGCGCAAATAGGCATGTCTCTTTAGGCAAAAAACTCATTTCTGACAAAGTTGACCAAATGCATCTCAGAAGTGTGCAACTTGCTCCCTGAGTTAGAAAACGTCGAAAAACGGTCGTTTCTGCTAGCGCTGTGCTTCTACACATGTATTTGCTGAACGGTGAAAGCGCACAGTAATGCACTTTTCTCCCAGCAAATACACTGTTTCTAAGGAAATGGGAACACACTGAGGAGACACTTGTGGGAGCTCCTGTGACTAAAACTGAGCTTCCCTACGCACAGGGAAGCAAGAGAAATGCTGATTTCATCAAGCCCAGTTACATACTCAGAATCTGTACTACTGCGCAAATAGGCATGTCTCTGTAGGCAAAAAACTCATTTCTGACAAAGTTGCCCAAATGCATCTCAGAAGTGTGCAACTTGTTCCCTGAGTTAGAAAACATCGAGAAACGGTCTTTTCTGCTAGCGCTGTGCTTCAACACATGTATTTGCTGAACGGTGAAAGCGCACAGTAATGCACTTTTCTCCCAGCAAATACACTGTTTCTAAGGAAATGGGAACACACTGAGGAGACACTTGTGGGAGCTACTGTGACTAAAACTAAGCTTCCCTACGCACAGGGAAGCAAGAGAAATGCTGATTTCATCAAGCCCAGTTACATACTCAGAATCTGTACTACTGCTCAAATTGACATGTCTCTGTAGGCAAAAAACTCATTTCTGACAAAGTTGCCCAAATGCATCTCAGAAGTGTGCAACTTGTTCCCTGAGTTAGATAACGTCGAGAAACGTTCGTTTTTGCTAGCGCTGTGCTTCTACACATGTATTTGCTGAACAGTGAAAGCGCACAGTAATGCACTTTTCTCCCAGCAAATACACTGTTTCTAAGGAAATGGGAACACACTGAGGAGACACTTGTGGGAGCTACAGTGACTAAAACTGAGCTTCCCTACGCACAGGGAAGCAAGAGAAATGCTGATTTCATCAAGCCCAGTTACATACTCAGAATCTGTACTACTGCGCAAATAGGCATGTCTCTTTAGGCAAAAAACTCATTTCTGACAAAGTTGCCCAAATGCATCTCAGAAGTGTGCAACTTGTTCCCTGAGTTAGAAAACGTCGAGAAACGTTCGTTTTTGCTAGCGCTGTGCTTCTACACATGTATTTGCTGAACGGTGAAAGCGCACAGTAATGCACTTTTCTCCCAGCAAATACACTGTTTCTAAGGAAATGGGAACACTGAGGAGACACTTGTGGGAGCTACTGTGACTAAAACTGAGCTTCCCTACGCACAGGGAAGCAAGAGAAATGCTGATTTCATCAAGCCCAGTTACATACTCAGAATCTGTACTACTGCGCAAATAGGCATGTCTCTTTAGGCAAAAAACTCATTTCTGACAAAGTTGCCCAAATGCATCTCAGAAGTGTGCAACTTGTTCCCTGAGTTAGAAAACGTCGAGAAACGGTCGTTTCTGCTAGCGCTGTGCTTCTACACATGTATTTGCTGAACGGTGAAAGCGCACAGTAATGCACTTTTCTCCCAGCAAATACACTGTTTCTAAGGAAATGGGAACACACTGAGGAGACACTTGTGGGAGCTACAGTGACTAAAACTGAGCTTCCCTACGCACAGGGAAGCAAGAGAAATGCTGATTTCATCAAGCCCAGTTACATACTCAGAATCTGTACTACTGCGCAAATAGGCATGTCTCTTTAGGCAAAAAACTCATTTCTGACAAAGTTGCCCAAATGCATCTCAGAAGTGTGCAACTTGTTCCCTGAGTTAGAAAATGTCGAGAAACGGTCTTTTCTGCTAGCGCTGTGCTTCTACACATGTATTTGCTGAACAGTGAAAGCGCACAGTAATGCACTTTTCTCCCAGCAAATACACTGTTTCTAAGGAAATGGGAACACACTGAGGAGACACTTGTGCGACCTACTGTGACTAAAACTGAGCTTCCCTACGCACAGGGAAGCAAGAGAAATGCTGATTTCATCAAGCCCAGTTACATACTCAGAATCTGTACTACTGCGCAAATAGGCATGTCTCTTTAGGCAAAAAACTCATTTCTGACAAAGTTGCCCAAATGCATCTAAGAAGTGTGCAACTTGTTCCCTGAGTTAGAAAACGTCGAGAAATTTTCGTTTCTGCTAGCGCTGTGCTTCTACACATGTATTTGCTGAACGGTGAAAGCACACAGTAATGCACTTTTCTCCCAGCAAATACACTGTTTCTAAGGAAATGGGAACACACTGAGGAGACACTTGTGGGAGCTACTGTGACTAAAACTGAGCTTCCCTACGCACAGGGAAGCAAGAGAAATGCTGATTTCATCAAGCCCAGTTACATACTCAGAATCTGTACTACTGCCCAAATAGGCATGTCTCTTTAGGCAAAAAACTCATTTCTGACAAAGTTGCCCAAATGCATCTCAGAAGTGTGCAACTTGTTCCCTGAGTTAGAAAACGTCGAGAAACGTTCGTTTCTGCTAGCGCTGTGCTTCTACACATGTATTTGCTGAACGGTGAAAGCGCACAGTAATGCACTTTTCTCCCAGTAAATACACTGTTTCTAAGGAACTGGGAACACACTGAGGAGACACTTGTGGGAGCTACTGTGACTAAAACTGAGCTTCCCTACGCACAGGGAAGCAAGAGAAATGCTGATTTCATCAAGCCCAGTTACATACTCAGAATCTGTACTACTGCGCAAATAGGCATGTCTCTTTAGGCAAAAAACTCATTTCTGACAAAGTTGCCCAAATGCATCTCAGAAGTGTGCAACTTGTTCCCTGAGTTAGAAAACGTCGAGAAACGGTAGTTTCTGCTAGCGCTGTGCTTCTACACATGTATTTGCTGAACGGTGAAAGCGCACAGTAATGCACTTTTCTCCCAGCAAATACACTGTTTCTAAGGAACTGGGAACACACTGAGGAGACACTTGTGGGAGCTACTGTGACTAAAACTGAGCTTCCCTACGCACAGGGAAGCAAGAGAAATGCTGATTTCATCAAGCCCAGTTATATACTCAGAATCTGTACTACTGCGCAAATAGGCATGTCTCTTTAGGCAAAAAACTCATTTCTGACAATGTTACCCAAATGCATCTCAGAAGTGTGCCACTTGTTCCCTGAGTTAGAAAACGTCGAGAAACGGTGGCTTCAACTAGCGCTGTGCTTCTACACATGTATTTGCTGAACGGTGAAAGCGCACAGTAATGTACTTTTCTCCCAGCAAATACACTGTTTCTAAGGAACTGGGAACACACTGAGGAGACACTTGTGGGAGCTACTGTGACTAAAACTGAGCTTCCCTACGCACAGGGAAGCAAGAGAAATGCTGATTTCATCAAGCCCAGTTACATACTCAGAATCTGTACTACTGCGCAAATAGGCATGTCTCTTTAGGCAAAAAAGTCATTTCTGACAAAGTTGCCCAAATGCATCTCAGAAGTGTGCAACTTGTTCCCTGAGTTAGAAAACGTCGAGAAACGGTAGTTTCTGCTAGCGCTGTGCTTCTACACATGTATTTGCTGAACGGTGAAAGCGCACAGTAATGCACTTTTCTCCCAGCAAATACACTGTTTCTAAGGAACTGGGAACACACTGAGGAGACACTTGTGGGAGCTACTGTGACTAAAACTGAGCTTCCCTACGCACAGAGAAGCAAGAGAAATGCTGATTTCATCAAGCCCAGTTATATACTCAGAATCTGTACTACTGCGCAAATAGGCATGTCTCTTTAGGCAAAAAACTCATTTCTGACAATGTTACCCAAATGCATCTCAGAAGTGTGCCACTTGTTCCCTGAGTTAGAAAACGTCGAGAAACGGTGGCTTCAACTAGCGCTGTGCTTCTACACATGTATTTGCTGAACGGTGAAAGCGCACAGTAATGTACTTTTCTCCCAGCAAATACACTGTTTCTAAGGAACTGGGAACACACTGAGGAGACACTTGTGGGAGCTACTGTGACTAAAACTGAGCTTCCCTACGCACAGGGAAGCAAGAGAAATGCTGATTTCATCAAGCCCAGTTACATACTCAGAATCTGTACTACTGCGCAAATAGGCATGTCTCTGTAGGCAAAAAACTCATTTCTGACAAAGTTGCCCAAATGCATCTCAGAAGTGTGCAACTTGTTCCCTGAGTTAGAAAACGTCGAGAAACGGTCGTTTCTGCTAGCGCTGTGCTTCTACACATGTATTTGCTGAACGGTGAAAGCGCACAGTAATGCACTTTTCTCCCAGCAAATACACTGTTTCTAAGGAAATGGGAACACACTGAGGAGACACTTGTGGGAGCTACTGGGACTAAAACTGAGCTTCCCTACGCACAGGGAAGCAAGAGAAATGCTGATTTCATCAAACCCAGTTACATACTCAGAATCTGTACTACTGCGCAAATAGGCATGTCTCTGTAGGCAAAAAACTCATTTCTGACAAAGTTGCCCAAATGCATTTCAGAAGTGTGCCACTTGTTCCCTGAGTTAGAAAACGTCGAAACACGTTCGTTTCTGCTAGCGCTGTGCTTCTACACATGTATTTGCTGAACGGTGAAAGCGCACAGTAATGCACTTTTCTCCCAGCAAATACACTGTTTCTAAGGAAATGGGAACACACTGAGGAGACACTTGTGGGAGCTACTGTGACTAAAACTGAGCTTCCCTACGCAGAGGGAAGCAAGAGAAATGCTGATTTCATCAAGCCCAGTTACATACTCAGAATCTGTACTACTGCGCAAATAGGCATGTCTCTGTAGGCAAAAAACTCATTTTTCAGAAAGTTACCCAAAAGCATCTCAGAAGTGTGCAACTTGTTCCCTGAGTTAGAAAACGTCGAGAAACGTTCGTTTCTGCTAGCGCTGTGCTTCTACACATGTATTTGCTGAACGGTGAAAGCGCACAGTAATGCACTTTTCTCCCAGCAAATACACTGTTTCTAAGGAAATGGGAACACACTGAGGAGACACTTGTGGGAGCTACTGGGACTAAAACTGAGCTTCCCTACGCACAGGGAAGCAAGAGAAATGCTGATTTCATCAAGCCCAGTTACATACTCAGAATCTGTACTACTGCGCAAATAGGCATGTCTCTGTAGGCAAAAAACTCATTTCTGACAAAGTTGCCCAAATGCATCTCAGAAGTGTGCAACTTGTTCCCTGAGTTAGAAAACGTCGAGAAACGTTCGTTTCTGCTAGCGATGTGCTTCTACACATGTATTTGCTGAACAGTGAAAGCGCACAGTAATGCACTTTTCTCCCAGTAAATACACTGTTTCTAAGGAACTGGGAACACACTGAGGAGACACTTGTGGGAGCTACTGTGACTAAAACTGAGCTTCCCTACGCACAGGGAAGCAAGAGAAATGCTGATTTCATCAAGCCCAGTTACATACTCAGAATCTGTACTACTGCGCAAATAGGCATGTCTCTTTAGGCAAAAAACTCATTTCTGACAAAGTTGCCCAAATGCATCTCAGAAGTGTGCAACTTGTTCCCTGAGTTAGAAAACGTCGAGAAACGTTCGTTTATGCTAACGCTGTGCTTCTACACATGTATTTGCTGAACGGTGAAAGCGCACAGTAATGCACTTTTCTCCCAGCAAATACACTGTTTCTAAGGAACTGGGAACACACTGAGGAGACACTTGTGGGAGCTACTGTGACTAAAACTGAGCTTCCCTACGCACAGGGAAGCAAGAGAAATGCTGATTTCATCAAGCCCAGTTATATACTCAGAATCTGTACTACTGCGCAAATAGGCATGTCTCTTTAGGCAAAAAACTCATTTCTGACAATGTTACCCAAATGCATCTCAGAAGTGTGCCACTTGTTCCCTGAGTTAGAAAACGTCGAGAAACGGTGGCTTCAACTAGCGCTGTGCTTCTACACATGTATTTGCTGAACGGTGAAAGCGCACAGTAATGCACTTTTCTCCCAGCAAATACACTGTTTCTAAGGCAATGGGAACACTGAGCAGACACTTGTGGGAGCTACTGTGACTAAAACTGAGCTTCCCTACGCAAAGGGAAGCAAGAGAAATGCTGATTTCATCAAGCCCAGTTACATACTCAGAATCTGTACTACTGAGCAAATAGGCATGTCTCTGTAGGCAAAAAACTCATTTCTGACAAAGTTGCCCAAATGCATCTCAGAAGTGTGCAACTTGTTCCCTGAGTTAGATAACGTCGATAAACGTTCGTTTTTGCTAGCGCTGTGCTTCTACACATGTATTTGCTGAACGGTGAAAGCACACAGTAATGCACTTTTCTCCCAGCAAATACACTGTTTCTAAGGAAATGGGAACACACTGAGGAGACACTTGTGGGAGCTACTGTGATTAAAACTGAGCTTCCCTACGCACAGGGAAGCAAGAGAAATGCTGATTTCATCAAGCCCAGTTACATACTCAGAATCTGTACTACTGCGCAAATAGGCATGTCTCTGTAGGCAAAAAACTCATTTCTGACAAAGTTGCCCAAATGCATCTCAGAAGTGTGCAACTTGTTCCCTGAGTTAGAAAACGTCGAGAAACGTTCGTTTTTGTTAGCGCTGTGCTTCTACACATGTATTTGCTGAACGGTGAAAGCGCACAGTAATGCACTTTTCTCCCAGCAAATACACTGTTTCTAAGGAAATGGGAACACTGAGGAGACACTTGTGGGAGCTACTGTGACTAAAACTGAGCTTCCCTACGCACAGGGAAGCAAGAGAAATGCTGATTTCATCAAGCCCAGTTACATACTCAGAATCTGTACTACTGCGCAAATAGGCATGTCTCTTTAGGCAAAAAACTCATTTCTGACAAAGTTGCCCAAATGCATCTCAGAAGTGTGCAACTTGTTCCCTGAGTTAGAAAACGTCGAGAAACGGTCTTTTCTGCTAGCGCTGTGCTTCTACACATATATTTGCTGAACGGTGAAAGCGCACAGTAATGTACTTTTCTCCCAGCAAATACACTGTTTCTAAGGAAATGGGAACACACTGAGGAGACACTTGTGGGAGCTACTGTGACTAAAACTGAGCTTCCCTTCGCACAGGGAAGCAAGAGAAATGCTGATTTCATCAAGCCCAGTTACATACTCAGAATCTGTACTACTGCGCAAATAGGCATGTCTCTATAGGCAAAAAACTCATTTCTGACAAAGTTGCCCAAATGCATCTGAGAAGTGTGCAACTTGTTCCCTGAGTTAGAAAACGTCGAGAAACGTTCGGTTCTGCTAGCGCTGTGCTTCTACACATGTATTTGCTGAACGGTGAAAGCGCAGAGTAATGCACTTTTCTCCCAGCAAATACACTGTTTCTAAGGCAATGGGAACACTGAGCAGACACTTGTGGGAGCTACTGTGACTAAAACTGAGCTTCCCTACGCACAGGGAAGCAAGAGAAATGCTGATTTCATCAAGCCCAGTTACATACTCAGAATCTGTACTACTGCGCAAATAGGCATGTCTCTTTAGGCAAAAAACTCATTTCTGACAAAGTTGCCCAAATGCATCTCAGAAGTGTGCAACTTGTTCCCTGAGTTAGATAACGTCGAGAAACGGTCTTTTCTGCTAGCGCTGTGCTTCTACACATGTATTTGCTGAACGGTGAAAGCACACAGTAATGCACTTTTCTCCCAGCAAATACACTGTTTCTAAGGAAATGGGAACACACTGAGGAGACACTTGTGGGAGCTACAGTGACTAAAACTGAGCTTCCCTACGCACAGGGAAGCAAGAGAAATGCTGATTTCATCAAGCCCAGTTACATACTCAGAATCTGTACTACTGCGCAAATAGGCATGTCTCTTTAGGCAAAAAACTCATTTCTGACAAAGTTGCCCAAATGCATCTCAGAAGTGTGCAACTTGTTCCCTGAGTTAGAAAACGTCGAGAAACGGTCTTTTCTGCTAGCGCTGTGCTTCTACACATGTATTTGCTGAACAGTGAAAGCGCACAGTAATGCACATTTCTCCCAGCAAATACACTGTTTCTAAGGAAATGGGAACACACTGAGGAGACACTTGTGCGACCTACTGTGACTAAAACTGAGCTTCCCTACGCACAGGGAAGCAAGAGAAATGCTGATTTCATCAAGCCCAGTTACATACTCAGAATCTGTACTACTGCGCAAATAGGCATGTCTCTTTAGGCAAAAAACTCATTTCTGACAAAGTTGCCCAAATGCATCTAAGAAGTGTGCAACTTGTTCCCTGAGTTAGAAAACGTCGAGAAATTTTCGTTTCTGCTAGCGCTGTGCTTCTACACATGTATTTGCTGAACGGTGAAAGCGCACAGTAATGCACTTTTCTCCCAGCAAATACACTGTTTCTAAGGAAATGGGAACACACTGAGGAGACACTTGTGGGAGCTACTGTGACTAAAACTGAGCTTCCCTACGCACAGGGAAGCAAGAGAAATGCTGATTTCATCAAGCCCAGTTACATACTCAGAATCTGTACTACTGCACAAATAGGCATGTCTCTTTAGGCAAAAAACTCATTTCTGACAAAGTTGCCCAAATGCATCTCAGAAGTGTGCAACTTGTTCCCTGAGTTAGAAAACGTCGAGAAACGGTCTTTTCTGCTAGCGCTGTGCTTCTACACATGTATTTGCTGAACGGTGAAACCGCACAGTCATGCACTTTTCTCCCAGCAAATACACTGTTTCTAAGGCAATGGGAACACACTGAGGAGACACTTGTGGGAGCTACTGTGATTAAAACTGAGCTTCCCTACGCACAGGGAAGCAAGAGAAATGCTGATTTCATCAAGCCCAGTTACATACTCAGAATCTGTACTACTGCGCAAATAGGCATGTCTCTGTAGGCAAAAAACTCATTTCTGACAAAGTTGCCCAAATGCATCTCAGAAGTGTGCAACTTGTTCCCTGAGTTAGAAAACGTCGAGAAACGTTCGTTTTTGTTAGCGCTGTGCTTCTACACATGTATTTGCTGAACGGTGAAAGCGCACAGTAATGCACTTTTCTCCCAGCAAATACACTGTTTCTAAGGAAATGGGAACACTGAGGAGACACTTGTGGGATCTACTGTGACTAAAACTGAGCTTCCCTACGCACAGGGAAGCAAGAGAAATGCTGATTTCATCAAGCCCAGTTACATACTCAGAATCTGTACTACTGCGCAAATAGGCATGTCTCTATAGGCAAAAAACTCATTTCTGACAAAGTTGCCCAAATGCATCTGAGAAGTGTGCAACTTGTTCCCTGAGTTAGAAAACGTCGAGAAACGGTCGTTTCTGCTAGCGCTGTGCTTCTACACATGTATTTGCTGAACGGTGAAAGCGCACAGTAATGCACTTTTCTCCCAGCAAATACACTGTTTCTAAGGAAATGGGAACACTGAGGAGACACTTGTGGGAGCTACTGTGACTAAAACTGAGCTTCCCTACGCACAGGGAAGCAAGAGAAATGCTGATTTCATCAAGCCCAGTTACATACTCAGAATCTGTACTACTGCGCAAATAGGCATGTCTCTTTAGGCAAAAAACTCATTTCTGACAAAGTTGCCCAAATGCATCTCAGAAGTGTGCAACTTGTTCCCTGAGTTAGAAAACGTCGAGAAACGGTCTTTTCTGCTAGCGCTGTGCTTCTACACATGTATTTGCTGAACGGTGAAAGCGCACAGTAATGCACTTTTCTCCCAGCAAATACACTGTTTCTAAGGAAATGGGAACACACTGAGGAGACACTTGTGGGAGCTACTGTGACTAAAACTGAGCTTCCCTACGCACAGGGAAGCAAGAGAAATGCTGATTTCATCAAGCCCAGTTACATACTCAGAATCTGTACTACTGCGCAAATAGGCATGTCTCTTTAGGCAAAAAACTCATTTCTGACAAAGTTGCCCAAATGCATCTCAGAAGTGTGCAACTTGTTCCCTGAGTTAGAAAACGTTGAGAAACGGTCTTTTCTGCTAGCGCTGTGCTTCTACACATGTATTTGCTGAACGGTGAAAGCGCACAGTAATGCACTTTTCTCCCAGCAAATACACTGTTTCTAAGGAAATGGGAACACACTGAGGAGACACTTGTGGGAGCTACTGTGACTAAAACTGAGCTTCCCTTCGCACAGGGAAGCAAGAGAAATGCTGATTTCATCAAGCCCAGTTACATACTAAGAATCTGTACTACTGGGCAAATAGGCATGTCTCTGTAGGCAAAAAACTCATTTCTGACAAAGTTGTCCAAATGCATCTCAGAAGTGTGCAACTTGTTCCCTGAGTTAGAAAACGTCGAGAAACGTTCGTTTCTGCTAGCGCTGTGCTTCTACACATGTATTTGCTGAACGGTGAAAGCGCACAGTAATGCACTTTACTCCCAGCAAATACACTGTTTCTAAGGAAATGGGAACACTGAGGAGACACTTGTGGGAGCTTTTGTGACTAAAACTGAGCTTCCCTATGCACAGGGAAGCAAGAGAAATGCTGATTTCATCAAGCCCAGTTACATACTCAGAATCTGTACTACTGCGCAAATAGGCATGTCTCTTTAGGCAAAAAACTCATTTCTGACAAAGTTGCCCTAATGCATCTCAGAAGTGTGCAACTTGTTCCCTGAGTTAGAAAACGTCGAGAAATGGGCTTTTCCGCTAATGCTGTGCTTCTACACATGTATTTGCTGAACGGTGAAAGCGCACAGTAATGCACTTTTCTCCCAGCAAATACACTGTTTCTAAGGAAATGGGAACACAATGAGGAGACACTTGTGGGAGCTACTGTGACTAAAACTGAGCTTCCCTACGCACAGGGAAGCAAGAAAAATGCTGATTTCATCAAGCCCAGTTACATAATCAGAATCTGTACTACTGCGCAAATAGGCATGTCTCTTTAGACAAAAAACTCATTTCTGACAAAGTTGCCCAAATGCATCTCAGAAGTGTGCAACTTGTTCCCTGAGTTAGAAAACTTCGAGAAACGGTCGTTTCTGCTAGCGCTGTGCTTCTACACATGTATTTGCTGAACGGTGAAAGCGCACAGTAATGCACTTTTCTCCCAGCAAATACACTGTTTCTAAGGAAATGGGAACACACTGAGGAGACACTTGTGGGAGCTACTGTGACTAAAACTGAGCTTCCCTACGCACAGGGAAGCAAGAGAAATGCTGATTTCATCAAGCCCAGTTACATACTCAGAATCTGTACTACTGGGCAAATAGGCATGTCTCTTTAGGCAAAAAACTCATTTCTGACAAAGTTGCGCAAATGCATTTCAGAAGTGTGCAACTTGTTCCCTGAGTTAGAAAACGTCGAGAAACGGTCTTTTCTGCTAGCACTGTGCTTCTACACATGTATTTGCTGAACGGTGAAAGCGCACAGTAATGCACTTTTCTCCCAGCAAATACACTGTTTCTAAGGAAATGGGAACACTGAGGAGACACTTGTGGGAGCTACTGTGACTAAAACTGAGCTTTCCTACGCACAGGGAAGCAAGAGAAATGCTGATTTCATCAAGCCCAGTTACATACTCAGAATCTGTACTACTGGACAAATAGGCATGTCTCTTTAGGCTAAAAACTCATTTCTGACAAAGTTGCCCAAATGCATCTCAGAAGTGTGCAACTTGTTCCCTGAGTTAGAAAACGTCGAGAAACGGTCTTTTCTGCTAGCGCTGTGCTTCTACACATGTATTTGCTGAACGGTGAAAGCGCACAGTAATGCACTTTTCTCCCAGCAAATACACTGTTTCTAAGGAAATGGGAACACACTGAGGAGACACTTGTGGGAGCTACTGTGACTAAAACTGAGCTTTCCTACGCACAGGGAAGCAAGAGAAATGCTGATTTCATCAAGCCCAGTTACATACTCAGAATCTGTACTACTGCGCAAATAGGCATGTCTCTGTAGGCAAAAAACTCATTTCTGACAAAGTTGCCCAAATTCATCTCAGAAGTGTGCAACTTGTTCCCTGAGTTAGAAAACGTTGAGAAACGGTCTTTTCTGCTAGCGCTGTGCTTCTACACATGTATTTGCTGAACGGTGAAAGCGCACAGTAATGCACTTTTCTCCCAGCAAATACACTGTTTCTAAGGAAATGGGAACACTGAGGAGACACTTGTGGGAGCTATTGTGACTAAAACTGAGCTTCCCTATGCACAGGGAAGCAAGAGAAATGCTGATTTCATCATGCCCAGTTACATACTCAGAATCTGTACTACTGCGCAAATAGGCATGTCTCTTTAGGCAAAAAACTCATTTCTGACAAAGTTGCCCTAATGCATCTCAGAAGTGTGCAACTTGTTCCCTGAGTTAGAAAACGTCGAGAAATGGGCTTTTCCGCTAATGCTGTGCTTCTACACATGTATTTGCTGAACGGTGAAACCGCACAGTCATGCACTTTTCTCCCAGCAAATACACTGTTTCTAAGGAAATGGGAACACAATGAGGAGACACTTGTGGGAGCTACTGTGACTAAAACTGAGCTTCCCTACGCACAGGGAAGCAAGAGAAATGCTGATTTCATCAAGCCCAGTTACATACTCAGAATCTGTACTACTGCGCAAATAGGCATGTCTCTGTAGGCAAAAAACTCATTTCTGACAAAGTTGCCCAAATGCATCTCAGAAGTGTGCAACTTGTTCCCTGAGTTAGAAAACTTCGAGAAACGGTCTTTTCTGCTAGCGCTGTGCTTCTACACATGTATTTGCTGAACGGTGAAAGCGCACAGTAATGCACTTTTCTCCCAGCAAATACACTGTTTCTAAGGAAATGGGAACACACTGAGGAGACACTTGTGGGAGCTACTGTGACTAAAACTGAGCTTCCCTACGCACAGGGAAGCAAGAGAAATGCTGATTTCATCAAGCCCAGTTACATACTCAGAATCTGTACTACTGGGCAAATAGGCATGTCTCTTTAGGCAAAAAACTCATTTCTGACAAAGTTGCCCAAATGCATTTCAGAAGTGTGCAACTTGTTCCCTGAGTTAGAAAACGTCGAGAAACGGTCTTTTCTGCTAGCACTGTGCTTCTACACATGTATTTGCTGAACGGTGAAAGCGCACAGTAATGCACTTTTCTCCCAGCAAATACACTGTTTCTAAGGAAATGGGAACACTGAGGAGACACTTGTGGGAGCTACTGTGACTAAAACTGAGCTTTCCTACGCACAGGGAAGCAAGAGAAATGCTGATTTCATCAAGCCCAGTTACATACTCAGAATCTGTACTACTGGGCAAATAGGCATGTCTCTTTAGGCTAAAAACTCATTTCTGACAAAGTTGCCCAAATGCATCTCAGAAGTGTGCAACTTGTTCCCTGAGTTAGAAAACGTCGAGAAACGGTCTTTTCTGCTAGCGCTGTGCTTCTACACATGTATTTGCTGAACGGTGAAAGCGCACAGTAATGCACTTTTCTCCCAGCAAATACACTGTTTCTAAGGAAATGGGAACACACTGAGGAGACACTTGTGGGAGCTACTGTGACTAAAACTGAGCTTTCCTACGCACAGGGAAGCAAGAGAAATGCTGATTTCATCAAGCCCAGTTACATACTCAGAATCTGTACTACTGCGCAAATAGGCATGTCTCTGTAGGCTAAAAACTCATTTCTGACAAAGTTGCCCAAATGCATCTCAGAAGTGTGCAACTTGTTCCCAGAGTTAGAAAACGTCGAGAAACGTTCGTTTCTGCTAGCGCTGTGCTTCTACACATGTATTTGCTGAACGGTGAAAGCGCACAGTAATGCACTTTTCTCCCAGCAAATACACTGTTTCTAAGGAAATGGGAACACTGAGGAGACACTTGTGGGAGCTATGGTGACTGAAACTGAGCTTCCCTACGCACAGGGAAGCAAGAGAAATGCTGATTTCATCAAGCCCAGTTACATACTCAGAATCTGTACTACTGTGCAAATAGACATGTCTCTTTAGGCAAAAAACTCATTTCTGACAAAGTTGCCCAAATGCATCTCAGAAGTGTGCAACTTGTTCCCTGAGTTAGAAAACGTCGAGAAACGGTCTTTTCTGCTAGCGCTGTGCTTCTACACATGTATTTGCTGAACAGTGAAAGCGCACAGTAATGCACTTTTCTCCCAGCAAATACACTGTTTCTAAGGAAATGGGAACACACTGAGGAGATATTTGTGGGAGCTACAGTGACTAAAACTGAGCTTCCCTACGCACAGGGAAGCAAGAGAAACGCTGATTTCATCAAGCCCAGTTACATACTCAGAATCTGTACTACTGCGCAAATAGGCATGTCTCTTTAGGCAAAAAACTCATTTCTGACAAAGTTGCCCAAATGCATCTCAGAAGTGTGCAACTTGTTCCCTGAGTTAGAAAACGTCGAGAAACGGTCGTTTCTGCTAGCGCTGTGCTTCTACACATGTATTTGCTGAACGGTGAAAGCGCACAGTAATGCACTTTTCTCCCAGCAAATACACTGTTTCTAAGGAAATGGGAACACACTGAAGAGACACTTGTGGGAGCTACTGTGACTAAAACTGAGCTTCCCTACGCACAGGGAAGCAAGAGAAATGCTGATTTCATCAAGCCCAGTTACATACTCAGAATCTGTACTACTGTGCAAATAGGCATGTCTCTTTAGGCAAAAAACTCATTTCTGACAAAGTTGCCAAAATGCATCTCAGAAGTGTGCAACTTGTTCCCTGAGTTAGAAAACGTCGAGAAACAGTCTTTTCTGCTAGCGCTGTGCTTCTACACATGTATTTGCTGAACGGTGAAAGCGCACAGTAATGCACTTTTCTCCCAGCAAATACACTGTTTCTAAGGAAATGGGAACACACTGAGGAGACACTTGTGGGAGCTACTGTGACTAAAACTGAGCTTTCCTACGCACAGGGAAGCAAGAGAAATGCTGATTTCATCAAGCCCAGTTACATACTCAGAATCTGTACTACTGCGCAAATAGGCATGTCTCTGTAGGCAAAAAACTCATTTCTGACAAAGTTGCCCAAATGCATCTCAGAAGTGTGCAACTTGTTCCCTGAGTTAGAAAACGTCGAGAAACGGTCTTTTCTGCTAGCGCTGTGCTTCTACACATGTATTTGCTGAACAGTGAAAGCGCACAGTAATGCACTTTTCTCCCAGCAAATACACTGTTTCTAAGGAAATGGGAACACACTGAGGAGATATTTGTGGGAGCTACAGTGACTAAAACTGAGCTTCCCTACGCACAGGGAAGCAAGAGAAATGCTGATTTCATCAAGCCCAGTTACATACTCAGAATCTGTACTACTGCGCAAATAGGCATGTCTCTGTAGGCAAAAAACTCATTTCTGACAAAGTTGCCCAAATGCATCTCAGAAGTGTGCAACTTGTTCCCTGAGTTAGAAAACGTCGAGAAACGGTCGTTTCTGCTAGCGCTGTGCTTCTACACATGTATTTGCTGAACGGTGAAAGCGCACAGTAATGCACTTTTCTCCCAGCAAATACACTGTTTCTAAGGAAATGGGAACACACTGAGGAGACACTTGTGGGAGCTACTGTGACTAAAACTGAGCTTTCCTACGCACAGGGAAGCAAGAGAAATGCTGATTTCATCAAGCCCAGTTACATACTCAGAATCTGTACTACTGCGCAAATAGGCATGTCTCTGTAGGCAAAAAACTCATTTCTGACAAAGTTGCCCAAATGCATCTCAGAAGTGTGCAACTTGTTCCCTGAGTTAGAAAACGTCGAGAAACGGTCGTTTCTGCTAGCGCTGTGCTTCTACACATGTATTTGCTGAACGGTGAAAGCGCACAGTAATGCACTTTTCTCCCAGCAAATACACTGTTTCTAAGGAAATGGGAACACTGAGGAGACACTTGTGGGAGCTACTGTGACTAAAACTGAGCTTCCCTACGCACAGGGAAGCAAGAGAAATGCTGATTTCATCAAGCCCAGTTACATACTCAGAATCTGTACTACTGTGCAAATAGGCATGTCTCTTTAGACAAAAGACTCATTTCTGACAAAGTTGCCCGAATGCATCTCAGAAGTGTGCAACTTGTTCCCTGAGTTAGAAAACTTCGAGAAACGGTCGTTTCTGCTAGCGCTGTGCTTCTACACATGTATTTGCTGAACGGTGAAAGCGCACAGTAATGCACTTTTCTCCCAGCAAATACACTGTTTCTAAGGAAATGGGAACACACTGAAGAGACACTTGTTGGAGCTACTGTGACTAAAACTGAGCTTCCCTACGCACAGGGAAGCAAGAGAAATGCTGATTTCATCAAGCCCAGTTACATACTCAGAATCTGTACTACTGCACAAATAGGCATGTCTCTGTAGGCTAAAAACTCATTTCTGACAAAGTTGCCCAAATGCATCTCAGAAGTGTGCAACTTGTTCCCAGAGTTAGAAAACGTCGAGAAACGTTCGTTTCTGCTAGCGCTGTGCTTCTACACATGTATTTGCTGAACGGTGAAAGCGCACAGTAATGCACTTTTCTCCCAGCAAATACACTGTTTCTAAGGAAATGGGAACACTGAGGAGACACTTGTGGGAGCTATTGTGACTAAAACTGAGCTTCCCTACGCACAGGGAAGCAAGAGAAATGCTGATTTCATCAAGCCCAGTTACATACTCAGAATCTGTACTACTGTGCAAATAGACATGTCTCTTTAGGCAAAAAACTCATTTCTGACAAAGTTGCCCAAATGCATCTCAGAAGTGTGCAACTTGTTCCCTGAGTTAGAAAACGTCGAGAAACGGTTTTTTCTGCTAGCGCTGTGCTTCTACACATGTATTTGCTGAACAGTGAAAGCGCACAGTAATGCACTTTTCTCCCAGGAAATACACTGTTTCTAAGGAAATGGGAACACACTGAGGAGATATTTGTGGGAGCTACAGTGACTAAAACTGAGCTTCCCTACGCACAGGGAAGCAAGAGAAATGCTGATTTCATCAAGCCCAGTTACATACTCAGAATCTGTACTACTGCGCAAATAGGCATGTCTCTTTAGGCAAAAAACTCATTTCTGACAAAGTTGCCCAAATGCATCTCAGAACTGTGCAACTTGTTCCCTGAGTTAGAAAACGTCGAGAAACGGTCGTTTCTGCTAGCGCTGTGCTTCTACACATGTATTTGCTGAACGGTGAAAGCGCACAGTAATGCACTTTTCTCCCAGCAAATACACTGTTTCTAAGGAAATGGGAACACACTGAAGAGACACTTGTGGGAGCTACTGTGACTAAAACTGAGCTTCCCTACGCACAGGGAAGTAAGAGAAATGCTGATTTCATCAAGCCCAGTTACATACTCAGAATCTGTACTACTGTGCAAATAGGCATGTCTCTTTAGGCAAAAAACTCATTTCTGACAAAGTTGCCCAAATGCATCTCAGAAGTGTGCAACTTGTTCCCTGAGTTAGAAAACGTCGAGAAACAGTCTTTTCTGCTAGCGCTGTGCTTCTACACATGTATTTGCTGAACGGTGAAAGCGCACAGTAATGCACTTTTCTCCCAGCAAATACACTGTTTCTAAGGAAATGGGAACACACTGAAGAGACACTTGTTGGAGCTACTGTGACTAAAACTGAGCTTCCCTACGCACAGGGAAGCAAGAGAAATGCTGATTTCATCAAGCCCAGTTACATACTCAGAATCTGTACTACTGCGCAAATAGGCATGTCTCTGTAGGCTAAAAACTCATTTCTGACAAAGTTGCCCAAATGCATCTCAGAAGTGTGCAACTTGTTCCCAGAGTTAGAAAACGTCGAGAAACGTTCGTTTCAGCTAGCGCTGTGCTTCTACACATGTATTTGCTGAACGGTGAAAGCGCACAGTAATGCACTTTTCTCCCAGCAAATACACTGTTTCTAAGGAAATGGGAACACACTGAAGAGACACTTGTTGGAGCTACTGTGACTAAAACTGAGCTTCCCTACGCACAGGGAAGCAAGAGAAATGCTGATTTCATCAAGCCCAGTTACATACTCAGAATCTGTACTACTGCGCAAATAGGCATGTCTCTTTAGGCAAAAAACTCATTTCTGACAAAGTTGCCCTAATGCATCTCAGAAGTGTGCAACTTGTTCCCTGAGTTAGAAAACGTCGAGAAACGGTTTTTTCTGCTAGCGCTGTGCTTCTACACATGTATTTGCTGAACAGTGAAAGCGCACAGTAAAGCACTTTTCTCCCAGGAAATACACTGTTTCTAAGGAAATGGGAACACACTGAGGAGATATTTGTGGGAGCTACAGTGACTAAAACTGAGCTTCCCTACGCACAGGGAAGCAAGAGAAATGCTGATTTCATCAAGCCCAGTTACATACTCAGAATCTGTACTACTGCGCAAATAGGCATGTCTCTTTAGGCAAAAAACTCATTTCTGACAAAGTTGCCCAAATGCATCTCAGAAGTGTGCAACTTGTTCCCTGAGTTAGAAAACGTCGAGAAACGGTCGTTTCTGCTAGCGCTGTGCTTCTACACATGTATTTGCTGAACGGTGAAAGCGCACAGTAATGCACTTTTCTCCCAGCAAATACACTGTTTCTAAGGAAATGGGAACACACTGAGGAGACACTTGTGGGAGCTACTGTGACTAAAACTGAGCTTTCCTACGCACAGGGAAGCAAGAGAAATGCTGATTTCATCAAGCCCAGTTACATACTCAGAATCTGTACTACTGCGCAAATAGGCATGTCTCTGTAGGCAAAAAACTCATTTCTGACAAAGTTGCCCAAATGCATCTCAGAAGTGTGCAACTTGTTCCCTGAGTTAGAAAACGTCGAGAAACGGTCGTTTCTGCTAGCGCTGTGCTTCTACACATGTATTTGCTGAACGGTGAAAGCGCACAGTAATGCACTTTTCTCCCAGCAAATACACTGTTTCTAAGGAAATGGGAACACACTGAAGAGACACTTGTGGGAGCTACTGGGACTAAAACTGAGCTTCCCTACGCACAGGGAAGCAAGACAAATGCTGATTTCATCAAGCCCAGTTACATACTCAGAATCTGTACTACTGTGCAAATAGGCATGTCTCTTTAGGCAAAAAACTCATTTCTGACAAAGTTGCCCAAATGCATCTCAGAAGTGTGCAACTTGTTCCCTGAGTTAGAAAACGTCGAGAAACAGTCTTATCTGCTAGCGCTGTGCTTCTACACATGTATTTGCTGAACGGTGAAAGCGCACAGTAATGCACTTTTCTCCCAGCAAATACACTGTTTCTAAGGAAATGGGAACACACTGAGGAGACACTTGTGGGATCTACTGTGACTAAAACTGAGCTTTCCTACGCACAGGGAAGCAAGAGAAATGCTGATTTCATCAAGCCCAGTTACATACTCAGAATCTGTACTACTGCGCAAATAGGCATGTCTCTTTAGGCAAAAAACTCATTTCTGACAAAGTTGCCCAAATGCATCTCAGAAGTGTTCAAATTTTTTCCTGAGTTAGAAAACTTCGAGAAACGTTCATTTCTGCAAGCGCTGTGCTTCTACACATGTATTTGCTGAACGGTGAAACCGCACAGTCATGCACTTTTCTCCCAGCAAATACACTGTTTCTAAGGAAATGGGAACACACTGAGGAGACACTTGTGGGAGCTACTGTGACTAAAACTGAGCTTTCCTACGCACAGGGAAGCAAGAGAAATGCTGATTTCATCAAGCCCAGTTACATACTCAGAATCTGTACTACTGCGCAAATAGGCATGTCTCTGTAGGCAAAAAACTCATTTCTGACAAAGTTGCCCAAATGCATCTCAGAAGTGTGCAACTTGTTCCCTGAGTTAGAAAACGTCGAGAAACGGTCGTTTCTGCTAGCGCTGTGCTTCTACACATGTATTTGCTGAACGGTGAAAGCGCACAGTAATGCACTTTTCTCCCAGCAAATACACTGTTTCTAAGGAAATAGGAACACACTGAAGAGACACTTGTGGGAGCTACTGGGACTAAAACTGAGCTTCCCTACGCACAGGGAAGCAAGACAAATGCTGATTTCATCAAGCCCAGTTACATACTCAGAATCTGTACTACTGTGCAAATAGGCATGTCTCTTTAGGCAAAAAACTCATTTCTGACAAAGTTGCCCAAATGCATCTCAGAAGTGTGCAACTTGTTCCCTGAGTTAGAAAACGTCGAGAAACAGTCTTATCTGCTAGCACTGTGCTTCTACACCTGTATTTGCTGAACGGTGAAAGCGCACAGTAATGCACTTTTCTCCCAGCAAATACACTGTTTCTAAGGAAATGGGAACACACTGAGGAGACACTTGTGGGAGCTACTGTGACTAAAACTGAGCTTTCCTACGCACAGGGAAGCAAGAGAAATGCTGATTTCATCAAGCCCAGTTACATACTCAGAATCTGTACTACTGCGCAAATAGGCATGTCTCTTTAGGCAAAAAACTCATTTCTGACAAAGTTGCCCAAATGCATCTCAGAAGTGTTCAAATTTTTTCCTGAGTTAGAAAACTTCGAGAAACGTTCATTTCTGCAAGCGCTGTGCTTCTACACATGTATTTGCTGAACGGTGAAAGCGCACAGTAATGCACTTTTCTCCCAGCAAATACACTGTTTCTAAGGAAATGGGAACACACTGAGGAGACACTTGTGGGAGCTACTGTGACTAAAACTGAGCTTCCCTACGCACAGGGAAGCAAGAGAAATGCTGATTTCATCAAGCCCAGTTACATACTCAGAATCTGTACTACTGCGCAAATAGGCATGTCTCTTTAGGCAAAAAACTCATTTCTGACAAAGTTGCCCAAATGCATCTCAGAAGTGTGCAACTTGTTCCCTGAGTTAGAAAACTTCGAGAAACGGTCTTTTCTGCTAGCGCTGTGCTTCTACACATGTATTTGCTGAACGGTGAAAGCGCACAGTAATGCACTTTTCTCCCAGCAAATACACTGTTTCTAAGGAAATGGGAACACACTGAGGAGACATTTGTGGGAGCTACAGTGACTAAAACTGAGCTTCCCTACGCACAGGGAAGCAAGAGAAATGCTGATTTCATCAAGCCCAGTTACATACTCAGAATCTGTACTACTGCGCAAATACGCATGTCTCTTTAGGCAAAAAACTCATTTCTGACAAAGTTGCCCAAATGCATCTCAGAAGTGTGCAACTTGTTCCCTGAGTTAGAAAACGTCGAGAAACGGTCGTTGCTGCTAGCGCTGTGCTTCTACACATGTATTTGCTGAACGGTGAAAGCGCACAGTAATGCACTTTTCTCCCAGCAAATACACTGTTTCTAAGGAAATGGGAACACTGAGGAGACACTTGTGGGAGCTACTGTGACTAAAACTGAGCTTCCCTATGCACAGGGAAGCAAGAGAAATGCTGATTTCATCAAGCCCAGTTACATACTCAGAATCTGTACTACTGAGCAAATAGGCATGTCTCTTTAGGCAAAAAACTCATTTCTGACAAAGTTGCCCAAATGCATCTCAGAAGTGTGCAACTTGTTCCCTGAGTTAGAAAACGTCGAGAAACGGTCGTTTCTGCTAGCGCTGTGCTTCTACACATGTATTTGCTGAACGGTGAAAGTGCACAGTAATGCACTTTTCTCCCAGCAAATACACTGTTTCTAAGGAAATGGGAACACACTGAAGAGACACTTGTGGGAGCTACTGTGACTAAAACTGAGCTTCCCTACGCACAGGGAAGCAAGAGAAATGCTGATTTCATCAAGTCCAGTTACATACTCAGAATCTGTACTACTGTGCAAATAGGCATGTCTCTTTAGGCAAAAAACTCATTTCTGACAAAGTTGCCCAAATGCATCTCAGAAGTGTGCAACTTGTTCCCTGAGTTAGAAAACGTCGAGAAACAGTCTTATCTGCTAGCGCTGTGCTTCTACACATGTATTTGCTGAACGGTGAAAGCGCACAGTAATGCACTTTTCTCCCAGCAAATACACTGTTTCTAAGGAAATGGGAACACACTGAGGAGACACTTGTGGGAGCTACTGTGACTAAAACTGAGCTTTCCTACGCACAGGGAAGCAAGAGAAATGCTGATTTCATCAAGCCCAGTTACATACTCAGAATCTGTACTACTGCGCAAATAGGCATGTCTCTTTAGGCAAAAAACTCATTTCTGACAAAGTTGCCCAAATGCATCTCAGAAGTGTTCAAATTTTTTCCTGAGTTAGAAAACTTCGAGAAACGTTCATTTCTGCAAGCGCTGTGCTTCTACACATGTATTTGCTGAACGGTGAAAGCGCACAGTGATGCACTTTTCTCCCAGCAAATACACTGTTTCTAAGGAACTGGGAACACACTGAGGAGACACTTGTGGGAGCTACTGTGACTAAAACTGAGCTTCCCTACGCACAGGGAAGCAAGAGAAATGCTGATTTCATCAAGCCCAGTTACATACTCAGAATCTGTACTACTGCGCAAATAGGCATGTCTCTTTAGGCAAAAAACTCATTTCTGACAAAGTTTCCCAAATGCATCTCAGAAGTGTGCAACTTGTTCCCTGAGTTAGAAAACGTCGAGAAACGGTCGTTTCTGCTAGCGCTGTGCTTCTACACATGTATTTGCTGAACGGTGAAAGCGCACAGTAATGCACTTTTCTCCCAGCAAATACAC
Organism: Acomys minous; assembly: GCF_964271855.1. Lineage (NCBI taxonomy): Eukaryota > Metazoa > Chordata > Mammalia > Rodentia > Muridae > Acomys > Acomys minous. Next base: position 2,081,808 of record NW_028182171.1, on the reverse strand, counting down.
TGTTTCTAAGGAAATGGGAACACACTGAGGAGACATTTGTGGGAGCTACAGTGACTAAAACTGAGCTTCCCTACGCACAGGGAAGCAAGAGAAATGCTGATTTCATCAAGCCCAGTTACATACTCAGAATCTGTACTACTGCGCAAATAGGCATGTCTCTTTAGGCAAAAAACTCATTTCTGACAAAGTTGCCCAAATGCATCTCAGAAGTGTGCAACTTGTTCCCTGAGTTAGAAAACGTCGAGAAACGGTCTTTTCTGCTAACGCTGTGCTTCTACACATGTATTTGCTGAACGGTGAAAGCGCACAGTAATGCACTTTTCTCCCAGCAAATACACTGTTTCTAAGGAAATGGGAACACACTGAGGAGACATTTGTGGGCGCTACAGTGACTAAAACTGAGCTTCCCTACGCACAGGGAAGCAAGAGAAATGCTGATTTCATCAAGCCCAGTTACATACTCAGAATCTGTACTACTGCGCAAATACGCATGTCTCTTTAGGCAAAAAACTCATTTCTGACAAAGTTGCCCAAATGCATCTCAGAAGTGTGCAACTTGTTCCCTGAGTTAGAAAACGTCGAGAAACGGTCGTTTCTGCTAGCGCTGTGCTTCTACACATGTATTTGCTGAACGGTGAAAGCGCACAGTAATGCACTTTTCTCCCAGCAAATACACTGTTTCTAAGGAAATGGGAACACTGAGGAGACACTTGTGGGAGCTACTGTGACTAAAACTGAGCTTCCCTACGCACAGGGAAGCAAGAGAAATGCTGATTTCATCAAGCCCAGTTACATACTCAGAATCTGTACTACTGTGCAAATAGGCATGTCTCTTTAGACAAAAGACTCATTTCTGACAAAGTTGCCCAAATGCATCTCAGAAGTGTGCAACTTGTTCCCTGAGTTAGAAAACGTCGAGAAACGGTCGTTTCTGCTAGCGCTGTGCTTCTACACATGTATTTGCTGAACGGTGAAAGCGCACAGTAATGCACTTTTCTCCCAGCAAATACACTGTTTCTAAGGAAATGGGAACACACTGAAGAGACACTTGTGGGAGCTACTGTGACTAAAACTGAGCTTCCCTACGCACAGGGAAGCAAGAGAAATGCTGATTTCATCAAGCCCAGTTACATACTCAGAATCTGTACTACTGTGCAAATAGGCATGTCTCTTTAGGCAAAAAACTCATTTCTGACAAAGTTGCCCAAATGCATCTCAGAAGTGTGCAACTTGTTCCCTGAGTTAGAAAACGTCGAGAAACAGTCTTATCTGCTAGCGCTGTGCTTCTACACATGTATTTGCTGAACGGTGAAAGCGCACAGTAATGCACTTTTCTCCCAGCAAATACACTGTTTCTAAGGAAATGGGAACACACTGAGGAGACACTTGTGGGAGCTACTGTGACTAAAACTGAGCTTTCCTACGCACAGGGAAGCAAGAGAAATGCTGATTTCATCAAGCCCAGTTACATACTCAGAATCTGTACTACTGCGCAAATAGGCATGTCTCTTTAGGCAAAAAACTCATTTCTGACAAAGTTGCCCAAATGCATCTCAGAAGTGTTCAAATTTTTTCCTGAGTTAGAAAACTTCGAGAAACGTTCATTTCTGCAAGCGCTGTGCTTCTACACATGTATTTGCTGAACGGTGAAACGCACAGTAATGCACTTTTCTCCCAGCAAATACACTGTTTCTAAGGAAATGGGAACACACTGAGGAGACACTTGTGGGAGCTACTGTGACTAAAACTGAGCTTCCCTACGCACAGGGAAGCAAGAGAAATGCTGATTTCATCAAGCCCAGTTACATACTCAGAATCTGTACTACTGCGCAAATAGGCATGTCTCTTTAGGCAAAAAACTCATTTCTGACAAAGTTGCCCAAATGCATCTCAGAAGTGTTCAAATTTTTTCCTGAGTTAGAAAACTTCGAGAAACGTTCATTTCTGCAAGCGCTGTGCTTCTACACATGTATTTGGTGAACGGTGAAAGCGCACAGTAATGCACTTTTCTCCCAGCAAATACACTGTTTCTAAGGAAATGGGAACACACTGAGGAGACACTTGTGGGAGCTACTGTGACTAAAACTGAGCTTCCCTACGCACAGGGAAGCAAGAGAAATGCTGATTTCATCAAGCCCAGTTACATACTCAGAATCTGTACTACTGCGCAAATAGGCATGTCTCTGTAGGCAAAAAACTCATTTCTGACAAAGTTGCCCAAATGCATCTCAGAAGTGTGCAACTTGTTCCCTGAGTTAGAAAACGTCGAGAAACGTTCGTTTCTGCTAGCGCTGTGCTTCTACACATGTATTTGCTGAACGGTGAAAGCGCACAGTAATGCACTTTTCTCCCAGCAAATACACTGTTTCTAAGGAAATGGGAACACACTGAGGAGACATTTGTGGGAGCTACAGTGACTAAAACTGAGCTTCCCTACGCACAGGGAAGCAAGAGAAATGCTGATTTCATCAAGCCCAGTTACATACTCAGAATCTGTACTACTGCGCAAATAGGCATGTCTCTTTAGGCAAAAAACTCATTTCTGACAAAGTTGCCCAAATGCATCTCAGAAGTGTGCAACTTGTTCCCTGAGTTAGAAAACGTCGAGAAACGGTCGTTTCTGCTAGCGCTGTGCTTCTACACATGTATTTGCTGAACGGTGAAAGCGCACAGTAATGCACTTTTCTCCCAGCAAATACACTGTTTCTAAGGAAATAGGAACACACTGAAGAGACACTTGTGGGAGCTACTGGGACTAAAACTGAGCTTCCCTACGCACAGGGAAGCAAGACAAATGCTGATTTCATCAAGCCCAGTTACATACTCAGAATCTGTACTACTGTGCAAATAGGCATGTCTCTTTAGGCAAAAAACTCATTTCTGACAAAGTTGCCCAAATGCATCTCAGAAGTGTGCAACTTGTTCCCTGAGTTAGAAAACGTCGAGAAACAGTCTTATCTGCTAGCGCTGTGCTTCTACACCTGTATTTGCTGAACGGTGAAAGCGCACAGTAATGCACTTTTCTCCCAGCAAATACACTGTTTCTAAGGAAATGGGAACACACTGAGGAGACACTTGTGGGAGCTACTGTGACTAAAACTGAGCTTTCCTACGCACAGGGAAGCAAGAGAAATGCTGATTTCATCAAGCCCAGTTACATACTCAGAATCTGTACTACTGCGCAAATAGGCATGTCTCTTTAGGCAAAAAACTCATTTCTGACAAAGTTGCCCAAATGCATCTCAGAAGTGTTCAAATTTTTTCCTGAGTTAGAAAACTTCGAGAAACGTTCATTTCTGCAAGCGCTGTGCTTCTACACATGTATTTGCTGAACGGTGAAAGCGCACAGTAATGCACTTTTCTCCCAGCAAATACACTGTTTCTAAGGAAATGGGAACACACTGAGGAGACACTTGTGGGAGCTACTGTGACTAAAACTGAGCTTCCCTACGCACAGGGAAGCAAGAGAAATGCTGATTTCATCAAGCCCAGTTACATACTCAGAATCTGTACTACTGCGCAAATAGGCATGTCTCTTTAGGCAAAAAACTCATTTCTGACAAAGTTGCCCAAATGCATCTCAGAAGTGTGCAACTTGTTCCCTGAGTTAGAAAACTTCGAGAAACGGTCTTTTCTGCTAGCGCTGTGCTTCTACACATGTATTTGCTGAACGGTGAAAGCGCACAGTAATGCACTTTTCTCCCAGCAAATACACTGTTTCTAAGGAAATGGGAACACACTGAGGAGACATTTGTGGGAGCTACAGTGACTAAAACTGAGCTTCCCTACGCACAGGGAAGCAAGAGAAATGCTGATTTCATCAAGCCCAGTTACATACTCAGAATCTGTACTACTGCGCAAATACGCATGTCTCTTTAGGCAAAAAACTCATTTCTGACAAAGTTGCCCAAATGCATCTCAGAAGTGTGCAACTTGTTCCCTGAGTTAGAAAACGTCGAGAAACGGTCGTTGCTGCTAGCGCTGTGCTTCTACACATGTATTTGCTGAACGGTGAAAGCGCACAGTAATGCACTTTTCTCCCAGCAAATACACTGTTTCTAAGGAAATGGGAACACTGAGGAGACACTTGTGGGAGCTACTGTGACTAAAACTGAGCTTCCCTATGCACAGGGAAGCAAGAGAAATGCTGATTTCATCAAGCCCAGTTACATACTCAGAATCTGTACTACTGAGCAAATAGGCATGTCTCTTTAGGCAAAAAACTCATTTCTGACAAAGTTGCCCAAATGCATCTCAGAAGTGTGCAACTTGTTCCCTGAGTTAGAAAACGTCGAGAAACGGTCGTTTCTGCTAGCGCTGTGCTTCTACACATGTATTTGCTGAACGGTGAAAGTGCACAGTAATGCACTTTTCTCCCAGCAAATACACTGTTTCTAAGGAAATGGGAACACACTGAAGAGACACTTGTGGGAGCTACTGTGACTAAAACTGAGCTTCCCTACGCACAGGGAAGCAAGAGAAATGCTGATTTCATCAAGTCCAGTTACATACTCAGAATCTGTACTACTGTGCAAATAGGCATGTCTCTTTAGGCAAAAAACTCATTTCTGACAAAGTTGCCCAAATGCATCTCAGAAGTGTGCAACTTGTTCCCTGAGTTAGAAAACGTCGAGAAACAGTCTTATCTGCTAGCGCTGTGCTTCTACACATGTATTTGCTGAACGGTGAAAGCGCACAGTAATGCACTTTTCTCCCAGCAAATACACTGTTTCTAAGGAAATGGGAACACACTGAGGAGACACTTGTGGGAGCTACTGTGACTAAAACTGAGCTTTCCTACGCACAGGGAAGCAAGAGAAATGCTGATTTCATCAAGCCCAGTTACATACTCAGAATCTGTACTACTGCGCAAATAGGCATGTCTCTTTAGGCAAAAAACTCATTTCTGACAAAGTTGCCCAAATGCATCTCAGAAGTGTTCAAATTTTTTCCTGAGTTAGAAAACTTCGAGAAACGTTCATTTCTGCAAGCGCTGTGCTTCTACACATGTATTTGCTGAACGGTGAAAGCGCACAGTGATGCACTTTTCTCCCAGCAAATACACTGTTTCTAAGGAACTGGGAACACACTGAGGAGACACTTGTGGGAGCTACTGTGACTAAAACTGAGCTTCCCTACGCACAGGGAAGCAAGAGAAATGCTGATTTCATCAAGCCCAGTTACATACTCAGAATCTGTACTACTGCGCAAATAGGCATGTCTCTTTAGGCAAAAAACTCATTTCTGACAAAGTTTCCCAAATGCATCTCAGAAGTGTGCAACTTGTTCCCTGAGTTAGAAAACGTCGAGAAACGGTCGTTTCTGCTAGCGCTGTGCTTCTACACATGTATTTGCTGAACGGTGAAAGCGCACAGTAATGCACTTTTCTCCCAGCAAATACACTGTTTCTAAGGAAATGGGAACACACTGAGGAGACATTTGTGGGAGCTACAGTGACTAAAACTGAGCTTCCCTACGCACAGGGAAGCAAGAGAAATGCTGATTTCATCAAGCCCAGTTACATACTCAGAATCTGTACTACTGCGCAAATAGGCATGTCTCTTTAGGCAAAAAACTCATTTCTGACAAAGTTGCCCAAATGCATCTCAGAAGTGTGCAACTTGTTCCCTGAGTTAGAAAACGTCGAGAAACGGTCTTTTCTGCTAACGCTGTGCTTCTACACATGTATTTGCTGAACGGTGAAAGCGCACAGTAATGCACTTTTCTCCCAGCAAATACACTGTTTCTAAGGAAATGGGAACACACTGAGGAGACATTTGTGGGCGCTACAGTGACTAAAACTGAGCTTCCCTACGCACAGGGAAGCAAGAGAAATGCTGATTTCATCAAGCCCAGTTACATACTCAGAATCTGTACTACTGCGCAAATACGCATGTCTCTTTAGGCAAAAAACTCATTTCTGACAAAGTTGCCCAAATGCATCTCAGAAGTGTGCAACTTGTTCCCTGAGTTAGAAAACGTCGAGAAACGGTCGTTTCTGCTAGCGCTGTGCTTCTACACATGTATTTGCTGAACGGTGAAAGCGCACAGTAATGCACTTTTCTCCCAGCAAATACACTGTTTCTAAGGAAATGGGAACACTGAGGAGACACTTGTGGGAGCTACTGTGACTAAAACTGAGCTTCCCTACGCACAGGGAAGCAAGAGAAATGCTGATTTCATCAAGCCCAGTTACATACTCAGAATCTGTACTACTGTGCAAATAGGCATGTCTCTTTAGACAAAAGACTCATTTCTGACAAAGTTGCCCAAATGCATCTCAGAAGTGTGCAACTTGTTCCCTGAGTTAGAAAACGTCGAGAAACGGTCGTTTCTGCTAGCGCTGTGCTTCTACACATGTATTTGCTGAACGGTGAAAGCGCACAGTAATGCACTTTTCTCCCAGCAAATACACTGTTTCTAAGGAAATGGGAACACACTGAAGAGACACTTGTGGGAGCTACTGTGACTAAAACTGAGCTTCCCTACGCACAGGGAAGCAAGAGAAATGCTGATTTCATCAAGCCCAGTTACATACTCAGAATCTGTACTACTGTGCAAATAGGCATGTCTCTTTAGGCAAAAAACTCATTTCTGACAAAGTTGCCCAAATGCATCTCAGAAGTGTGCAACTTGTTCCCTGAGTTAGAAAACGTCGAGAAACAGTCTTATCTGCTAGCGCTGTGCTTCTACACATGTATTTGCTGAACGGTGAAAGCGCACAGTAATGCACTTTTCTCCCAGCAAATACACTGTTTCTAAGGAAATGGGAACACACTGAGGAGACACTTGTGGGAGCTACTGTGACTAAAACTGAGCTTTCCTACGCACAGGGAAGCAAGAGAAATGCTGATTTCATCAAGCCCAGTTACATACTCAGAATCTGTACTACTGCGCAAATAGGCATGTCTCTTTAGGCAAAAAACTCATTTCTGACAAAGTTGCCCAAATGCATCTCAGAAGTGTTCAAATTTTTTCCTGAGTTAGAAAACTTCGAGAAACGTTCATTTCTGCAAGCGCTGTGCTTCTACACATGTATTTGCTGAACGGTGAAACGCACAGTAATGCACTTTTCTCCCAGCAAATACACTGTTTCTAAGGAAATGGGAACACACTGAGGAGACACTTGTGGGAGCTACTGTGACTAAAACTGAGCTTCCCTACGCACAGGGAAGCAAGAGAAATGCTGATTTCATCAAGCCCAGTTACATACTCAGAATCTGTACTACTGCGCAAATAGGCATGTCTCTTTAGGCAAAAAACTCATTTCTGACAAAGTTGCCCAAATGCATCTCAGAAGTGTTCAAATTTTTTCCTGAGTTAGAAAACTTCGAGAAACGTTCATTTCTGCAAGCGCTGTGCTTCTACACATGTATTTGGTGAACGGTGAAAGCGCACAGTAATGCACTTTTCTCCCAGCAAATACACTGTTTCTAAGGAAATGGGAACACACTGAGGAGACACTTGTGGGAGCTACTGTGACTAAAACTGAGCTTCCCTACGCACAGGGAAGCAAGAGAAATGCTGATTTCATCAAGCCCAGTTACATACTCAGAATCTGTACTACTGCGCAAATAGGCATGTCTCTGTAGGCAAAAAACTCATTTCTGACAAAGTTGCCCAAATGCATCTCAGAAGTGTGCAACTTGTTCCCTGAGTTAGAAAACGTCGAGAAACGTTCGTTTCTGCTAGCGCTGTGCTTCTACACATGTATTTGCTGAACGGTGAAAGCGCACAGTAATGCACTTTTCTCCCAGCAAATACACTGTTTCTAAGGAAATGGGAACACACTGAGGAGACATTTGTGGGAGCTACAGTGACTAAAACTGAGCTTCCCTACGCACAGGGAAGCAAGAGAAATGCTGATTTCATCAAGCCCAGTTACATACTCAGAATCTGTACTACTGCGCAAATAGGCATGTCTCTTTAGGCAAAAAACTCATTTCTGACAAAGTTGCCCAAATGCATCTCAGAAGTGTGCAACTTGTTCCCTGAGTTAGAAAACGTCGAGAAACGGTCGTTTCTGCTAGCGCTGTGCTTCTACACATGTATTTGCTGAACGGTGAAAGCGCACAGTAATGCACTTTTCTCCCAGCAAATACACTGTTTCTAAGGAAATGGGAACACACTGAGGAGACACTTGTGGGAGCTACTGTGACTAAAACTGAGCTTCCCTACGCACAGGGAAGCAAGAGAAATGCTGATTTCATCAAGCCCAGTTACATACTCAGAATCTGTACTACTGCGCAAATAGGCATGTCTCTTTAGGCAAAAAACTCATTTCTGACAAAGTTGCCCAAATGCATCTCAGAAGTGTGCAACTTGTTCCCTGAGTTAGAAAACTTCGAGAAACGGTCTTTTCTGCTAGCGCTGTGCTTCTACACATGTATTTGCTGAACGGTGAAAGCGCACAGTAATGCACTTTTCTCCCAGCAAATACACTGTTTCTAAGGAAATGGGAACACACTGAGGAGACATTTGTGGGAGCTACAGTGACTAAAACTGAGCTTCCCTACGCACAGGGAAGCAAGAGAAATGCTGATTTCATCAAGCCCAGTTACATACTCAGAATCTGTACTACTGCGCAAATACGCATGTCTCTTTAGGCAAAAAACTCATTTCTGACAAAGTTGCCCAAATGCATCTCAGAAGTGTGCAACTTGTTCCCTGAGTTAGAAAACGTCGAGAAACGGTCGTTTCTGCTAGCGCTATGCTTCTACACATGTATTTGCTGAACGGTGAAAGCGCACAGTAATGCACTTTTCTCCCAGCAAATACACTGTTTCTAAGGAAATGGGAACACACTGAGGAGACACTTGTGGGAGCTACTGTGACTAAAACTGAGCTTTCCTACGCACAGGGAAGCAAGAGAAATGCTGATTTCATCAAGCCCAGTTACATACTCAGAATCTGTACTACTGCGCAAATAGGCATGTCTCTGTAGGCAAAAAACTCATTTCTGACAAAGTTGCCCAAATGCATCTCAGAAGTGTGCAACTTGTTCCCTGAGTTAGAAAACGTCGAGAAACGGTCGTTTCTGCTAGCGCTGTGCTTCTACACATGTATTTGCTGAACGGTGAAAGCGCACAGTAATGCACTTTTCTCCCAGCAAATACACTGTTTCTAAGGAAATGGGAACACTGAGGAGACACTTGTGGGAGCTACTGTGACTAAAACTGAGCTTCCCTACGCACAGGGAAGCAAGAGAAATGCTGATTTCATCAAGCCCAGTTACATACTCAGAATCTGTACTACTGCGCAAATAGGCATGTCTCTTTAGACAAAAGACTCCTTTCTGACAAAGTTGCCCAAATGCATATCAGAAGTGTGCAACTTGTTCCCTGAGTTAGAAAACGTCGAGAAACGGTCTTTTCTGCTAGCGCTGTGCTTCTACACATGTATTTGCTGAACGGTGAAAGCGCACAGTAATGCACTTTTCTCCCAGCAAATACACTGTTTCTAAGGAAATGGGAACACACTGAGGAGACACTTGTGGGAGCTACTGTGACTAAAACTGAGCTTCCATACGCACAGGGAAGCAAGAGAAATGCTGATTTCATCAAGCCCAGTTACATACTCAGAATCTGTACTACTGTGCAAATAGGCATGTCTCTTTAGGCAAAAAACTCATTTCTGACAAAGTTGCCCAAATGCATCTCAGAAGTGTGCAACTTGTTCCCTGAGTTAGAAAACGTCGAGAAACGGTCTTTTCTGCTAGCGCTGTGCTTCTACACATGTATTTGCTGAACGGTGAAAGCGCACAGTAATGCACTTTTCTCCCAGCAAATACACTGTTTCTAAGGAAATGGGAACACACTGAGGAGACATTTGTGGGAGCTACAGTGACTAAAACTGAGCTTCCCTATGAACAGGGAAGCAAGAGAAATGCTGATTTCATCAAGCCCAGTTACATACTCAGAATCTGTACTACTGCGCAAATAGGCATGTCTCTTTAGGCAAAAAACTCATTTCTGACAAAGTTGCCCAAATGCATCTCAGAAGTGTGCAACTTGTTCCCTGAGTTAGAAAACGTCGAGAAACGGTCTTTTCTGCTAGCGCTGTGCTTCTACACATGTATTTGCTGAACGGTGAAAGCGCACAGTAATGCACTTTTCTCCCAGCAAATACACTGTTTCTAAGGAAATGGGAACACACTGAGGAGACACTTGTGGGAGCTACTGTGACTAAAACTGAGCTTCCCTACGCACAGGGAAGCAAGAGAAATGCTGATTTCATCAAGCCCAGTTACATACTCAGAATCTGTACTACTGCGCAAATAGGCATGTCTCTGTAGGCAAAAAACTCATTTCTGACAAAGTTGCCCAAATGCATCTCAGAAGTGTGCAACTTGTTCCCTGAGTTAGAAAACGTCGAGAAACGGTCGTTTCTGCTAGCGCTATGCTTCTACACATGTATTTGCTGAACGGTGAAAGCGCACAGTAATGCACTTTTCTCCCAGCAAATACACTGTTTCTAAGGAAATGGGAACACACTGAGGAGACACTTGTGGGAGCTACTGTGACTAAAACTGAGCTTTCCTACGCACAGGGAAGCAAGAGAAATGCTGATTTCATCAAGCCCAGTTACATACTCAGAATCTGTACTACTGCGCAAATAGGCATGTCTCTGTAGGCAAAAAACTCATTTCTGACAAAGTTGCCCAAATGCATCTCAGAAGTGTGCAACTTGTTCCCTGAGTTAGAAAACGTCGAGAAACGGTCGTTTCTGCTAGCGCTGTGCTTCTACACATGTATTTGCTGAACGGTGAAAGCGCACAGTAATGCACTTTTCTCCCAGCAAATACACTGTTTCTAAGGAAATGGGAACACTGAGGAGACACTTGTGGGAGCTACTGTGACTAAAACTGAGCTTCCCTACGCACAGGGAAGCAAGAGAAATGCTGATTTCATCAAGCCCAGTTACATACTCAGAATCTGTACTACTGCGCAAATAGGCATGTCTCTTTAGACAAAAGACTCCTTTCTGACAAAGTTGCCCAAATGCATATCAGAAGTGTGCAACTTGTTCCCTGAGTTAGAAAACGTCGAGAAACGGTCTTTTCTGCTAGCGCTGTGCTTCTACACATGTATTTGCTGAACGGTGAAAGCGCACAGTAATGCACTTTTCTCCCAGCAAATACACTGTTTCTAAGGAAATGGGAACACACTGAGGAGACATTTGTGGGAGCTACTGTGACTAAAACTGAGCTTCCATACGCACAGGGAAGCAAGAGAAATGCTGATTTCATCAAGCCCAGTTACATACTCAGATTCTGTACTACTGCGCAAATAGGCATGTCTCTGTAGGCAAAAAACTCATTTCTGACAAAGTTGCCCAAATGCATCTCAGAAGTGTGCAACTTGTTCCCTGAGTTAGAAAACGTCGAGAAACGTTCGTTTCTGCTAGCGCTGTGCTTCTACACATGTATTTGCTGAACGGTGAAAGCGCACAGTAATGCACTTTTCTCCCAGCAAATACACTGTTTCTAAGGAAATGGGAACACTGAGGAGACACTTGTGGGAGCTACTGTGACTAAAACTGAGCTTCCTTTCGCACAGGGAAGCAAGAGAAATGCTGATTTCATCAAGCCCAGTTACATACTCAGAATCTGTACTACTGCGCAAATAGGCATGTCTCTTTAGGCAAAAAACTCATTTCTGACAAAGTTGCCCAAATGCATCTCAGAAGTGTGCAACTTGTTCCCTGAGTTAGAAAACGTCGAGAAACGGTCGTTTCTGCTAGCGCTGTGCTTCTACACATGTATTTGCTTTACGGTGAAAGCGCACAGTAATGCACTTTTCTCCCAGCAAATACACTGTTTCAAAGGAAATGGGAACACACTGAGGAGACACTTGTGGGAGCTACTGTGACTAAAACTGAGCTTCCCTACGCACAGGGAAGCAAGAGAAATGCTGATTTCATCAAGCCCAGTTACATACTCAGAATCTGTACTACTGTGCAAATAGGCATGTTTCTTTAGGCAAAAAACTCATTTCTGACAAAGTTGCCCAAATGCATCTCAGAAGTGTGCAACTTGTTCCCTGAGTTAGAAAACGTCGAGAAACGGTCTTTTCTGCTAGCGCTGTGCTTCTACACATGTATTTGCTGAACGGTGAAAGCGCACAGTAATGCACTTTTCTCCCAGCAAATACACTGTTTCTAAGGAAATGGGAACACACTGAGGAGACATTTGTGGGAGCTACAGTGACTAAAACTGAGCTTCCCTACGAACAGGGAAGCAAGAGAAATGCTGATTTCATCAAGCCCAGTTACATACTCAGAATCTGTACTACTGCGCAAATAGGCATGTCTCTTTAGGCAAAGAACTCATTTCTGACAAAGTTGCCCAAATGCATCTCAGAAGTGTGCAACTTGTTCCCTGAGTTAGAAAACGTCGAGAAACGGTCTTTTCTGCTAGCGCTGTGCTTCTACACATGTATTTGCTGAACGGTGAAAGCGCACAGTAATGCACTTTTCTCCCAGCAAATACACTGTTTCTAAGGAAATGGGAACACACTGAGGAGACACTTGTGGGAGCTACTGTGACTAAAACTGAGCTTCCCTACGCAAAGGGAAGCAAGAGAAATGCTGATTTCATCAAGCCCAGTTACATACTCAGAATCTGTACTACTGTGCAAATAGGCATGTCTCTTTAGGCAAAAAACTCATTTCTGACAAAGTTGCCCAAATGCATCTCAGAAGTGTGCAACTTGTTCCCTGAGTTAGAAAACGTCGAGAAACGGTCTTTTCTGCTAGCGCTGTGCTTCTACACATGTATTTGCTGAACGGTGAAAGCGCACAGTAATGCACTTTTCTCCCAGCAAATACACTGTTTCTAAGGAAATGGGAACACTGAGGAGACACTTGTGGGAGCTACTGTGACTAAAACTGAGCTTCCCTACGCACAGGGAAGCAAGAGAAATGCTGATTTCATCAAGCCCAGTTACATACTCAGAATCTGTACTACTGTGCAAATAGGCATGTCTCTTTAGGCAAAAAACTCATTTCTGACAAAGTTGCCCAAATGCATATCAGAAGTGTGCAACTTGTTCCCTGAGTTAGAAAACGTCAAGAAACGGTCTTTTCTGCTAGCGCTGTGCTTCTACACATGTATTTGCTGAACGGTGAAAGCGCACAGTAATGCACTTTTCTCCCAGCAAATACACTGTTTCTAAGGAAATGGGAACACACTGAGGAGACATTTGTGGGAGCTACAGTGACTAAAACTGAGCTTCCCTACGCACAGGGAAGCAAGAGAAATGCTGATTTCATCAAGCCCAGTTACATACTCAGAATCTGTACTACTGCGCAAATAGGCATGTCTCTTTAGGCAAAAAACTCATTTCTGACAAAGTTGCCCAAATGCATCTCAGAAGTGTGCAACTTGTTCCCTGAGTTAGAAAACGTCGAGAAACGGTCGTTTCTGCTAGCGCTGTGCTTCTACACATGTATTTGCTGAACGGTGAAAGCGCACAGTAATGCACTTTTCTCCCAGCAAATACACTGTTTCTAAGGAAATGGGAACACACTGAGGAGACACTTGTGGGAGCTACTGTGACTAAAACTGAGCTTCCCTACGCACAGGGAAGCAAGAGAAATGCTGATTTCATCAAGCCCAGTTACATACTCAGAATCTGTACTACTGCGCAAATAGGCATGTCTCTTTAGGCAAAAAACTCATTTCTGACAAAGTTGCCCAAATGCATCTCAGAAGTGTGCAACTTGTTCCCTGAGTTAGAAAACGTCGAGAAACGGTCTTTTCTGCTAGCGCTGTGCTTCTACACATGTTTTTGCTGAACGGTGAAAGCGCACAGTAATGCACTTTTCTCCCAGCAAATACACTGTTTCTAAGGAAATGGGAACACACTGAGGAGACATTTGTGGGAGCTACAGTGACTAAAACTGAGCTTCCCTACGCACAGGGAAGCAAGAGAAATGCTGATTTCATCAAGCCCCGTTACATACTCAGAATCTGTACTACTGCGCAAATAGGCATGTCTCTTTAGGCAAAAAACTCATTTCTGACAAAGTTGCCCAAATGCATCTCAGAAGTGTGCAACTTGTTCCCTGAGTTAGAAAACGTCGAGAAATGGTCGTTTCTGCTAGCGCTGTGCTTCTACACATATATTTGCTGAACGGTGAAAGCGCACAGTAATGCACTTTTCTCCCAGCAAATACACTGTTTCTAAAGAAATGGGAACACACTGAAGAGACACTTGTGGGAGCTACTGTGACTAAAACTGAGCTTCCCTATGCACAGGGAAGCAAGAGAAATGCTGATTTCATCAAGCCCAGTTACATACTCAGAATCTGTACTACTGTGCAAATAGGCATGTCTCTTTAGGCAAAAAACTCATTTCTGACAAAGTTGCCCAAATGCATCTCAGAAGTGTGCAACTTGTTCCCTGAGTTAGAAAACGTCGAGAAACGGTCTTTTCTGCTAGCGCTGTGCTTCTACACATGTATTTGCTGAACGGTGAAAGCGCACAGTAATGCACTTTTCTCCCAGCAAATACACTGTTTCTAAGGAAATGGGAACACACTGAGGAGACACTTGTGGGAGCTACTGTGACTAAAACTGAGCTTTCCTACGCACAGGGAAGCAAGAGAAATGCTGATTTCATCAAGCCCAGTTACATACTCAGAATCTGTACTAATGCGCAAATAGGCATGTCTCTGTAGGCAAAAAACTCATTTCTGACAAAGTTGCCCAAATGCATCTCAGAAGTGTGCAACTTGTTCCCTGAGTTAGAAAACGTCGAGAAACGGTCGTTTCTGCTAGCGCTGTGCTTCTACACATGTATTTGCTGAACGGTGAAAGCGCACAGTAATGCACTTTTCTCCCAGCAAATACACTGTTTCTAAGGAAATGGGAACACTGAGGAGACACTTGTGGGAGCTACTGTGACTAAAACTGAGCTTCCCTACGCACAGGGAAGCAAGAGAAATGCTGATTTCATCAAGCCCAGTTACATACTCAGAATCTGTACTAATGCGCAAATAGGCATGTCTCTGTAGGCAAAAAACTCATTTCTGACAAAGTTGCCCAAATGCATCTCAGAAGTGTGCAACTTGTTCCCTGAGTTAGAAAACGTCGAGAAACGGTCGTTTCTGCTAGCGCTGTGCTTCTACACATGTATTTGCTGAACGGTGAAAGCGCACAGTAATGCACTTTTCTCCCAGCAAATACACTGTTTCTAAGGAAATGGGAACACTGAGGAGACACTTGTGGGAGCTACTGTGACTAAAACTGAGCTTCCCTACGCACAGGGAAGCAAGAGAAATGCTGATTTCATCAAGCCCAGTTACATACTCAGAATCTGTACTACTGCGCAAATAGGCATGTCTCTTTAGACAAAAGACTCATTTCTGACAAAGTTGCCCAAATGCATCTCAGAAGTGTGCAACTTGTTCCCTGAGTTAGAAAACGTCGAGAAACGGTCGTTTCTGCTAGCGCTGTGCTTCTACACATGTATTTGCTGAACGGTGAAAGCGCACAGTAATGCACTTTTCTCCCAGCAAATACACTGTTTCTAAGGAAATGGGAACACACTGAGGAGACATTTGTGGGAGCTACTGTGACTAAAACTGAGCTTCCCTACGCACAGGGAAGCAAGAGAAATGCTGATTTCATCAAGCCCAGTTACATACTCAGAATCTGTACTACTGCGCAAATACGCATGTCTCTTTAGGCAAAAAACTCATTTCTGACAAAGTTGCCCAAATGCATCTCAGAAGTGTGCAACTTGTTCCCTGAGTTAGAAAACGTCGAGAAACGTTCGTTTCTGCTAGCGCTGTGCTTCTACACATGTATTTGCTGAACGGTGAAAGCGCACAGTAATGCACTTTTCTCCCAGCAAATACACTGTTTCTAAGGAAATGGGAACACACTGAGGAGACACTTGTGGGAGCTACTGTGACTAAAACTGAGCTTCCATACGCACAGGGAAGCAAGAGAAATGCTGATTTCATCAAGCCCAGTTACATACTCAGAATCTGTACTACTGCGCAAATAGGCATGTCTCTGTAGGCAAAAAACTCATTTCTGACAAAGTTGCCCAAATGCATCTCAGAAGTGTGCAACTTGTTCCCTGAGTTAGAAAACGTCGAGAAACGTTCGTTTCTGCTAGCGCTGTGCTTCTACACATGTATTTGCTGAACGGTGAAAGCGCACAGTAATGCACTTTTCTCCCAGCAAATACACTGTTTCTAAGGAAATGGGAACACACTGAGGAGACACTTGTGGGAGCTACTGGGACTAAAACTGAGCTTCCCTACGCACAGGGAAGCAAGAGAAATGCTGATTTCATCAAGCCCAGTTACATACTCAGAATCTGTACTACTGCGCAAATAGGCATGTCTCTTTAGGCAAAAAACTCATTTCTGACAAAGTTGCCCAAATGCATCTCAGAAGTGTGCAACTTCTTCCCTGAGTTAGAAAACGTCGAGAAACAGTCTTTTCTGCTAGCGCTGTGCTTCTACACATGTATTTGCTGAACGGTGAAAGCGCACAGTAATGCACTTTTCTCCCAGCAAATACACTGTTTCTAAGGAAATGGGAAGAAACTGAGGAGACACTTGTGGGAGCTACAGTGACTAAAACTGAGCTTCCCTACGCACAGGGAAGCAAGAGAAATGCTGATTTCATCAAGCCCAGTTACATACTCAGAATCTGTACTACTGCGCAAATAGGCATGTTTCTTTAGGCAAAAAACTCATTTCTGACAAAGTTGCCCAAATGCATCTCAGAAGTGTGCAACTTGTTCCCTGAGTTAGAAAACGTCGAGAAACGGTCGTTTCTGCTAGCGCTGTGCTTCTACACATGTATTTGCTGAACGGTGAAAGCGCACAGTAATGCACTTTTCTCCCAGCAAATACACTGTTTCTAAGGAAATGGGAACACACTGAAGAGACACTTGTGGGAGCTACTGTGACTAAAACTGAGCTTCCCTACGCACAGGGAAGCAAGAGAAATGCTGATTTCATCAAGCCCAGTTACATACTCAGAATCTGTACTACTGTGCAAATAGGCATGTCTCTTTAGGCAAAAAACTCATTTCTGACAAAGTTGCCCAAATGCATCTCAGAAGTGTGCAACTTGTTCCCTGAGTTAGAAAACGTTGAGAAACGGTCGTTTCTGCTAGCGCTGTGCTTCTACACATGTATTTGCTGAACGGTGAAAGCGCACAGTAATGCACTTTTCTCCCAGCAAATACACTGTTTCAAAGGAAATGGGAACACACTGAGGAGACACTTGGGGGAGCTATTGTGACTAAAACTGAGCTTCCCTACGCACAGGGAAGCAAGAGAAATGCTGATTTCATCAAGCCCAGTTACATACTCAGAATCTGTACTACTGTGCAAATAGGCATGTCTCTTTAGGCAAAAAACTCATTTCTGACAAAGTTGCCCAAATGCATCTCAGAAGTGTGCAACTTGTTCCCTGAGTTAGAAAACGTCGAGAAACGGTCTTTTCTGCTAGCGCTCTGCTTCTACACATGTATTTGCTGAACGGTGAAAGCGCACAGTAATGCACTTTTCTCCCAGCAAATACACTGTTTCTAAGGAAATGGGAACACACTGAGGAGACATTTGTGGGAGCTACAGTGACTAAAACTGAGCTTCCCTACGCACAGGGAAGCAAGAGAAATGCTGATTTCATCAAGCCCAGTTACATACTCAGAATCTGTACTACTGCGCAAATAGGCTTGTCTCTGTAGGCAAAAAACTCATTTCTGACAAAGTTGCCCAAATGCATCTCAGAAGTGTGCAACTTATTCCCTGAGTTAGAAAACGTCGAGAAACGGTCGTTTCTGCTAGCTCTGTGCTTCTACACATGTATTTGCTGAACGGTGAAAGCGCACAGTAATGCACTTTTCTCCCAGCAAATACACTGTTTCTAAGGAAATGGGAACACTGAGGAGACACTTGTGGGAGCTACTGTGACTAAAACTGAGCTTCCCTACGCACAGGGAAGCAAGAGAAATGCTGATTTCATCAAGCCCAGTTACATACTCAGAATCTGTACTACTGTGCAAATAGGCATGTCTCTTTAGGCAAAAAACTCATTTCTGACAAAGTTGCCCAAATGCATCTCAGAAGTGTGCAACTTGTTCCCTGAGTTAGAAAACGTCGAGAAACGGTCTTTTCTGCTAGCGCTGTGCTTCTACACATGTATTTGCTGAACGGTGAAAGCGCACAGTAATGCACTTTTCTCCCAGCAAATACACTGTTTCTAAGGAAATGGGAACACACTGAGGAGACATTTGTGGGAGCTACAGTGACTAAAACTGAGCTTCCCTACGCACAGGGAAGCAAGAGAAATGCTGATTTCATCAAGCCCAGTTACATACTCAGAATCTGTACTACTGCGCAAATAGGCATGTCTCTTTAGGCAAAAAACTCATTTCTGACAAAGTTGCCCAAATGCATCTCAGAAGTGTGCAACTTGTTCCCTGAGTTAGAAAACGTCGAGAAACGGTCGTTTCAGCTAGCGCTGTGCTTCTACACATGTATTTGCTGAACAGTGAAAGCGCATAGTAATGCACTTTTCTCCCAGCAAATACACTGTTTCTAAGGAAATGGGAACACACTGAAGAGACACTTTAGGAGCTACTGTGACTAAACCTGAGCTTCCCTACGCACAGGGAAGCAAGAGAAATGCTGATTTCATCAAGCCCAGTTACATACTCAGAATCTGTACTAATGCGCAAATAGGCATGTCTCTGTAGGCAAAAAACTCATTTCTGACAAAGTTGCCCAAATGCATCTCAGAAGTGTGCAACTTGTTCCCTGAGTTAGAAAACGTCGAGAAACGGTCGTTTCTGCTAGCGCTGTGCTTCTACACATGTATTTGCTGAACGGTGAAAGCGCACAGTAATGCACTTTTCTCCCAGCAAATACACTGTTTCTAAGGAAATGGGAACACTGAGGAGACACTTGTGGGAGCTACTGTGACTAAAACTGAGCTTCCCTACGCACAGGGAAGCAAGAGAAATGCTGATTTCATCAAGCCCAGTTACATACTCAGAATCTGTACTACTGCGCAAATAGGCATGTCTCTTTAGACAAAAGACTCATTTCTGACAAAGTTGCCCAAATGCATCTCAGAAGTGTGCAACTTGTTCCCTGAGTTAGAAAACGTCAAGAAACGGTCGTTTCTGCTAGCGCTGTGCTTCTACACATGTATTTGCTGAACGGTGAAAGCGCACAGTAATGCACTTTTCTCCCAGCAAATACACTGTTTCTAAGGAAATGGGAACACACTGAGGAGACATTTGTGGGAGCTACTGTGACTAAAACTGAGCTTCCCTACGCACAGGGAAGCAAGAGAAATGCTGATTTCATCAAGCCCAGTTACATACTCAGAATCTGTACTACTGCGCAAATAGGCATGTCTCTTTAGGCAAAAAACTCATTTCTGACAAAGTTGCCCAAATGCATCTCAGAAGTGTGCAACTTGTTCCCTGAGTTAGAAAACGTCGAGAAACGTTCGTTTCTGCTAGCGCTGTGCTTCTACACATGTATTTGCTGAACGGTGAAAGCGCACAGTAATGCACTTTTCTCCCAGCAAATACACTGTTTCTAAGGAAATGGGAACACACTGAGGAGACACTTGTGTGAGCTACTGTGACTAAAACTGAGCTTCCATACGCACAGGGAAGCAAGAGAAATGCTGATTTCATCAAGCCCAGTTACATACTCAGAATCTGTACTACTGCGCAAATAGGCATGTCTCTGTAGGCAAAAAACTCATTTCTGACAAAGTTGCCCAAATGCATCTCAGAAGTGTGCAACTTGTTCCCTGAGTTAGAAAACGTCGAGAAACGGTCGTTTCTGCTAGCGCTGTGCTTCTACACATGTATTTGCTGAACGGTGAAAGCGCACAGTAATGCACTTTTCTCCCAGCAAATACACTGTTTCTAAGGAAATGGGAACACACTGAGGAGACACTTGTGGGAGCTACTGTGACTAAAACTGAGCTTCCCTACGCACAGGGAAGCAAGAGAAATGCTGATTTCATCAAGCCCAGTTACATACTCAGAATCTGTACTACTGCGCAAATAGGCATGTCTCTTTAGGCAAAAAACTCATTTCTGACAAAGTTGCCCAAATGCATATCAGAAGTGTGCAACTTGTTCCCTGAGTTAGAAAACGTCGAGAAACAGTCTTTTCTGCTAGCGCTGTGCTTCTACACATGTATTTGCTGAACGGTGAAAGCGCACAGTAATGCAATTTTCTCCCAGCAAATACACTGTTTCTAAGGAAATGGGAACACACTGAGGAGACATTTGTGGGAGCTACAGTGACTAAAACTGAGCTTCCCTACGCACAGGGAAGCAAGAGAAATGCTGATTTCATCAAGCCCAGTTACATACTCAGAATCTGTACTACTGCGCAAATAGGCATGTTTCTTTAGGCAAAAAACTCATTTCTGACAAAGTTGCCCAAATGCATCTCAGAAGTGTGCAACTTGTTCCCTGAGTTAGAAAACGTCGAGAAACGGTCGTTTCTGCTAGCGCTGTGCTTCTACACATGTATTTGCTGAACGGTGAAAGCGCACAGTAATGCACTTTTCTCCCAGCAAATACACTGTTTCTTAGGAAATGGGAACACACTGAAGAGACACTTGTGGGAGCTACTGTGACTAAAACTGAGCTTCCCTACGCACAGGGAAGCAAGAGAAATGCTGATTTCATCAAGCCCAGTTACATACTCAGAATCTGTACTACTGTGCAAATAGGCATGTCTCTTTAGGCAAAAAACTCATTTCTGACAAAGTTGCCCAAATGCATCTCAGAAGTGTGCAACTTGTTCCCTGAGTTAGAAAACGTTGAGAAACGGTCGTTTCTGCTAGCGCTGTGCTTCTACACATGTATTTGCTGAACGGTGAAAGCGCACAGTAATGCACTTTTCTCCCAGCAAATACACTGTTTCAAAGGAAATGGGAACACACTGAGGAGACACTTGTGGGAGCTATTGTGACTAAAACTGAGCTTCCCTACGCACAGGGAAGCAAGAGAAATGCTGATTTCATCAAGCCCAGTTACATACTCAGAATCTGTACTACTGTGCAAATAGGCATGTCTCTTTAGGCAAAAAACTCATTTCTGACAAAGTTGCCCAAATGCATCTCAGAAGTGTGCAACTTGTTCCCTGAGTTAGAAAACGTCGAGAAACGGTCTTTTCTGCTAGCGCTGTGCTTCTACACATGTATTTGCTGAACGGTGAAAGCGCACAGTAATGCACTTTTCTCCCAGCAAATACACTGTTTCTAAGGAAATGGGAACACACTGAGGAGACATTTGTGGGAGCTACAGTGACTAAAACTGAGCTTCCCTACGAACAGGGAAGCAAGAGAAATGCTGATTTCATCAAGCCCAGTTACATACTCAGAATCTGTACTACTGCGCAAATAGGCATGTCTCTTTAGGCAAAAAACTCATTTCTGACAAAGTTGCCCAAATGCATCTCAGAAGTGTGCAACTTGTTCCCTGAGTTAGAAAACGTCGAGAAACCGTCTTTTCTGCTAGCGCTGTGCTTCTACACATGTATTTGCTGAACGGTGAAAGCGCACAGTAATGCACTTTTCTCCCAGCAAATACACTGTTTCTAAGGAAATGGGAACACACTGAGGAGACACTTGTGGGAGCTACTGTGACTAAAACTGAGCTTTCCTACGTACAGGGAAGCAAGAGAAATGCTGATTTCATCAAGCCCAGTTACATACTCAGAATCTGTACTACTGCGCAAATAGGCTTGTCTCTGTAGGCAAAAAACTCATTTCTGACAAAGTTGCCCAAATGCATCTCAGAAGTGTGCAACTTATTCCCTGAGTTAGAAAACGTCGAGAAACGGTCGTTTCTGCTAGCGCTGTGCTTCTACACATGTATTTGCAGAACGGTGAAAGTGCACAGTAATGCACTTTTCTCCCAGCAAATACACTGTTTCTAAGGAAATGGGAACACACTGAGGAGACACTTGTGGGAGCTACTGTGACTTAAACTGAGCTTCCCTACGCACAGGGAAGCAAGAGAAATGCTGATTTCATCAAGCCCAGTTACATACTCAGAATCTGTACTACTGTGCAAATAGGCATGTCTCTTTAGGCAAAAAACTCATTTCTGACAAAGTTGCCCAAATGCATCTCAGAAGTGTGCAACTTGTTCCCTGAGTTAGAAAACGTCGAGAAACGGTCTTTTCTGCTAGCGCTGTGCTTCTACACATGTATTTGCTGAACGGTGAATGCGCATAGTAATGCACTTTTCTCCCAGCAAATACACTGTTTCTAAGGAAATGGGAACACACTGAGGAGATATTTGTGGGAGCTACAGTGACTAAAACTGAGCTTCCCTAGGCACAGGGAAGCAAGAGAAATGCTGATTTCATCAAGCCCAGTTACACACTCAGAATCTGTACTACTGTGCAAATAGGCATGTCTCTTTAGGCAAAAAACTCATTTCTGACAAAGTTGCCCAAATGCATCTCAGAAGTGTGCAACTTGTTCCCTGAGTTAGAAAACGTCGAGAAACGGTCGTTTCTGCTAGCGCTGTGCTTCTACACATGTATTTGCTGAACGGTGAAAGCGCACAGTAATGCACTTTTCTCCCAGCAAATACACTGTTTCTAAGGAAATGGGAA
Source organism: Acomys minous (assembly GCF_964271855.1). Classification (NCBI taxonomy): domain Eukaryota; kingdom Metazoa; phylum Chordata; class Mammalia; order Rodentia; family Muridae; genus Acomys; species Acomys minous. Next base: position 2,059,167 of record NW_028182171.1, on the reverse strand, counting down.
CACACTGAGGAGACATTTGTGGGAGCTACAGTGACTAAAACTGAGCTTCCCTACGCACAGGGAAGCAAGAGAAATGCTGATTTCATCAAGCCCAGTTACATACTCAGAATCTGTACTACTGCGCAAATAGGCATGTCTCTTTAGGCAAAAAACTCATTTCTGACAAAGTTGCCCAAATGCATCTCAGAAGTGTGCAACTTGTTCCCTGAGTTAGAAAACGTCGAGAAACGGTCGTTTCTGCTAGCGCTGTGCTTCTACACATGTATTTGCTGAACGGTGAAAGCGCACAGTAATGCACTTTTCTCCCAGCAAATACACTGTTTCTAAGGAAATGGGAACACACTGAGGAGACACTTGTGGGAGCTACTGTGACTAAAACTGAGCTTCCCTACGCACAGGGAAGCAAGAGAAATGCTGATTTCATCAAGCCCAGTTACATACTCAGAATCTGTACTACTGTGCAAATAGGCATGTCTCTTTAGGCAAAAAACTCATTTCTGACAAAGTTGCCCAAATGCATCTCAGAAGTGTGCAACTTGTTCCCTGAGTTAGAAAACGTCGAGAAACGGTCTTTTCTGCTAGCGCTGTGCTTCTACACATGTATTTGCTGAACGGTGAAAGCGCATAGTAATGCACTTTTCTCCCAGCAAATACACTGTTTCTAAGGAAATGGGAACACACTGAGGAGATATTTGTGGGAGCTACAGTGACTAAAACTGAGCTTCCCTACGCACAGGGAAGCAAGAGAAATGCTGATTTCATCAAGCCCAGTTACACACTCAGAATCTGTACTACTGCGCAAATAGGCATGTCTCTTTAGGCAAAAAACTCATTTCTGACAAAGTTGCCCAAATGCATCTCAGAAGTGTGCAACTTGTTCCCTGAGTTAGAAAACGTCGAGAAACGGTCGTTTCTGCTAGCGCTGTGCTTCTACACATGTATTTGCTGAACGGTGAAAGTGCACAGTAATGCACTTTACTCCCAGCAAATACACTGTTTCTAAGGAAATGGGAACACACTGAGGAGACATTTGTGGGAGCTACTGTGACTAAAACTGAGCTTCCCTACGCACAGGGAAGCAAGAGAAATGCTGATTTCATCATGCCCAGTTACATACTCAGAATCTGTACTACTGCGCAAATAGGCATGTCTCTTTAGGCAAAAAACTCATTTCTGACAAAGTTGCCCAAATGCATCTCAGAAGTGTGCAACTTGTTCCCTGAGTTAGAAAACGTCGAGAAACGGTCTTTTCTGCTAGCGCTGTGCTTCTACACATGTATTTGCTGAACGGTGAAAGCGCACAGTAATGCACTTTTCTCCCAGCAAATACACTGTTTCTAAGGAAATGGGAACACACTGAGGAGACACTTGTGGGAGCTACTGTGACTAAAACTGAGCTTTCCTACGCACAGGGAAGCAAGAGAAATGCTGATTTCATCAAGCCCAGTTACATACTCAGAATCTGTATTACTGCGCAAATAGGCATGTCTCTTTAGGCAAAAAACTCATTTCTGACAAAGTTGCCCAAATGCATCTCAGAAGTGTGCAACTTGTTCCCTGAGTTAGAAAACGTCGGAAACGGTCGTTTCTGCTAGCGCTGTGCTTCTACACATGTATTTGCTGAACGGTGAAAGCGCACAGTAATGCACTTTTCTCCCAGCAAATACACTGTTTCTAAGGAAATGGGAACACTGAGGAGACACTTGTGGGAGCTACTGTGACTAAAACTGAGCTTCCCTACGCACAGGGAAGCAAGAGAAATGCTGATTTCATCAAGCCCAGTTACATACTCAGAATCTGTACTACTGTGCAAATAGGCATGTCTCTTTAGGCAAAAAACTCATTTCTGACAAAGTTGCCCAAATGCATCTCAGAAGTGTGCAACTTGTTCCCTGAGTTAGAAAACGTCGAGAAACGGTCTTTTCTGCTAGCGCTGTGCTTCTACACATGTATTTGCTGAACGGTGAAAGCGCACAGTAATGCACTTTTCTCCCAGCAAATACACTGTTTCTAAGGAAATGGGAACACACTGAGGAGACATTTTTGGGAGCTACAGTGACTAAAACTGAGCTTCCCTACGCACAGGGAAGCAAGAGAAATGCTGATTTCATCAAGCCCAGTTACATACTCAGAATCTGTACTACTGCGCAAATAGGCATGTCTCTTTAGGCAAAAAACTCATTTCTGACAAAGTTGCCCAAATGCATCTCAGAAGTGTGCAACTTGTTCCCTGAGCTAGAAAACGTTGAGAAACGGTCGTTTCAGCTAGCGCTGTGCTTCTACACATGTATTTGCTGAACGGTGAAAGCGCATAGTAATGCAATTTTCTCCCAGCAAATACACTGTTTCTAAGGAAATGGGAACACACTGAAGAGACACTTGTGGGAGCTACTGTGACTAAAACTGAGCTTCCCTACGCACAGGGAAGCAAGAGAAATGCTGATTTCATCAAGCCCAGTTACATACTCAGAATCTGTACTACTGCGCAAATAGGCATGTCTCTTTAGGCAAAAAACTCATTTCTGACAAAGTTGCCCAAATGCATCTCAGAAGTGTGCAACTTGTTCCCTGAGTTAGAAAACGTCGAGAAACGGTCTTTTCTGCTAGCGCTGTGCTTCTACACATGTATTTGCTGAACGGTGAAAGCGCACAGTAATGCACTTTTCTCCCAGCAAATACACTGTTTCTAAGGAAATGGGAACACACTGAGGAGACACTTGTGGGAGCTACTGTGACTAAAACTGAGCTTTCCTACGCACAGGGAAGCAAGAGAAATGCTGATTTCATCAAGCCCAGTTACATACTCAGAATCTGTACTACTGCGCAAATAGGCATGTCTCTGTAGCCAAAAAACTCATTTCTGACAAAGTTGCCCAAATGCATCTCAGAAGTGTGCAACTTGTTCCCTGAGTTAGAAAACGTCGAGAAACGTTCGTTTCTGCTAGCGCTGTGCTTCTACACATGTATTTGCTGAACGGTGAAAGCGCACAGTAATGCACTTTTCTCCCAGCAAATACACTGTTTCTAAGGAAATGGGAACACACTGAGGAGACACTTGTGGGGGCTACTGGGACTAAAACTGAGCTTCCCTACGCACAGGGAAGCAAGAGAAATGCTGATTTCATCAAGCCCAGTTACATACTCAGAATCTGTACTACTGCGCAAATAGGCATGTCTCTTTAGGCAAAAAACTCATTTCTGACAAAGTTGCCCAAATGCATATCAGAAGTGTGCAACTTGTTCCCTGAGTTAGAAAACGTCGAGAAACAGTCTTTTCTGCTAGCGCTGTGCTTCTACACATGTATTTGCTGAACGGTGAAAGCGCACAGTAATGCACTTTTCTCCCAGCAAATACACTGTTTCTAAGGAAATGGGAACACACTGAGGAGACATTTGTGGGAGCTACAGTGACTAAAACTGAGCTTCCCTACGCACAGGGAAGCAAGAGAAATGCTGATTTCATCAAGCCCAGTTACATACTCAGAATCTGTACTACTGCGCAAATAGGCATGTGTCTTTAGGCAAAAAACTCATTTCTGACAAAGTTGCCCAAATGCATCTCAGAAGTGTGCAACTTGTTCCCTGAGTTAGAAAACGTCGAGAAACGGTCGTTTCTGCTAGCGCTGTGCTTCTACACATGTATTTGCTGAACGGTGAAAGCGCACAGTAATGCACTTTTCTCCCAGCAAATACACTGTTTCTAAGGAAATGGGAACACACTGAGGAGACATTTGTGGGAGCTACAGTGACTAAAACTGAGCTTCCCTACGAACAGGGAAGCAAGAGAAATGCTGATTTCATCAAGCCCAGTTACATACTCAGAATCTGTACTACTGCGCAAATAGGCATGTCTCTTTAGGCAAAAAACTCATTTCTGACAAAGTTGCCCAAATGCATCTCAGAAGTGTGCAACTTGTTCCCTGAGTTAGAAAACGTCGAGAAACCGTCTTTTCTGCTAGCGCTGTGCTTCTACACATGTATTTGCTGAACGGTGAAAGCGCACAGTAATGCACTTTTCTCCCAGCAAATACACTGTTTCTAAGGAAATGGGAACACACTGAGGAGACACTTGTGGGAGCTACTGTGACTAAAACTGAGCTTTCCTACGCACAGGGAAGCAAGAGAAATGCTGATTTCATCAAGCCCAGTTACATACTCAGAATCTGTACTACTGCGCAAATAGGCTTGTCTCTGTAGGCAAAAAACTCATTTCTGACAAAGTTGCCCAAATGCATCTCAGAAGTGTGCAACTTATTCCCTGAGTTAGAAAACGTCGAGAAACGGTCGTTTCTGCTAGCGCTGTGCTTCTACACATGTATTTGCTGAACGGTGAAAGCGCACAGTAATGCACTTTTCTCCCAGCAAATACACTGTTTCTAAGGAAATGGGAACACTGAGGAGACACTTGTGGGAGCTACTGTGACTAAAACTGAGCTTCCCTACGCACAGGGAAGCAAGAGAAATGCTGATTTCATCAAGCCCAGTTACATACTCAGAATCTGTACTACTGTGCAAATAGGCATGTCTCTTTAGGCAAAAAACTCATTTCTGACAAAGTTGCCCAAATGCATATCAGAAGTGTGCAACTTGTTCCCTGAGTTAGAAAACGTTGAGAAACGGTCTTTTCTGCTAGCGCTGTGCTTCTACACATGTATTTGCTGAACGGTGAAAGCGCACAGTAATGCACTTTTCTCCCAGCAAATACACTGTTTCTAAGGAAATGGGAACACACTGAGGAGACATTTTTGGGAGCTACAGTGACTAAAACTGAGCTTCCCTACGCACAGGGAAGCAAGAGAAATGCTGATTTCATCAAGCCCAGTTACATACTCAGAATCTGTACTACTGCGCAAATAGGCATGTCTCTTTAGGCAAAAAACTCATTTCTGACAAAGTTGCCCAAATGCATCTCAGAAGTGTGCAACTTGTTCCCTGAGTTAGAAAACGTTGAGAAACGGTCGTTTCAGCTAGCGCTGTGCTTCTACACATGTATTTGCTGAACGGTGAAAGCGCATAGTAATGCAATTTTCTCCCAGCAAATACACTGTTTCTAAGGAAATGGGAACACACTGAAGAGACACTTGTGGGAGCTACTGTGACTAAAACTGAGCTTCCCTACGCACAGGGAAGCAAGAGAAATGCTGATTTCATCAAGCCCAGTTACATACTCAGAATCTGTACTACTGCGCAAATAGGCATGTCTCTTTAGGCAAAAAACTCATTTCTGACAAAGTTGCCCAAATGCATCTCAGAAGTGTGCAACTTGTTCCCTGAGTTAGAAAACGTCGAGAAACGGTCTTTTCTGCTAGCGCTGTGCTTCTACACATGTATTTGCTGAACGGTGAAAGCGCACAGTAATGCACTTTTCTCCCAGCAAATACACTGTTTCTAAGGAAATGGGAACACACTGAGGAGACACTTGTGGGAGCTACTGTGACTAAAACTGAGCTTTCCTACGCACAGGGAAGCAAGAGAAATGCTGATTTCATCAAGCCCAGTTACATACTCAGAATCTGTACTACTGCGCAAATAGGCATGTCTCTGTAGCCAAAAAACTCATTTCTGACAAAGTTGCCCAAATGCATCTCAGAAGTGTGCAACTTGTTCCCTGAGTTAGAAAACGTCGAGAAACGGTCTTTTCTGCTAGCGCTGTGCTTCTACACATGTATTTGCTGAACGGTGAAAGCGCACAGTAATGCACTTTTCTCCCAGCAAATACACTGTTTCTAAGGAAATGGGAACACACTGAGGAGACACTTGTGGGAGCTACTGGGACTAAAACTGAGCTTCCCTACGCACAGGGAAGCAAGAGAAATGCTGATTTCATCAAGCCCAGTTACATACTCAGAATCTGTACTACTGCGCAAATAGGCATGTCTCTTTAGGCAAAAAACTCATTTCTGACAAAGTTGCCCAAATGCATATCAGAAGTGTGCAACTTGTTCCCTGAGTTAGAAAACGTCGAGAAACAGTCTTTTCTGCTAGCGCTGTGCTTCTACACATGTATTTGCTGAACGGTGAAAGCGCACAGTAATGCACTTTTCTCCCAGCAAATACACTGTTTCTAAGGAAATGGGAACACACTGAGGAGACATTTGTGGGAGCTACAGTGACTAAAACTGAGCTTCCCTACGCACAGGGAAGCAAGAGAAATGCTGATTTCATCAAGCCCAGTTACATACTCAGAATCTGTACTACTGCGCAAATAGGCATGTTTCTTTAGGCAAAAAACTCATTTCTGACAAAGTTGCCCAAATGCATCTCAGAAGTGTGCAACTTGTTCCCTGAGTTAGAAAACGTCGAGAAACGGTCGTTTCTGCTAGCGCTGTGCTTCTACACATGTATTTGCTGAACGGTGAAAGCGCACAGTAATGCACTTTTCTCCCAGCAAATACACTGTTTCTAAGGAAATGGGAACACACTGAGGAGACATTTGTGGGAGCTACAGTGACTAAAACTGAGCTTCCCTACGAACAGGGAAGCAAGAGAAATGCTGATTTCATCAAGCCCAGTTACATACTCAGAATCTGTACTACTGCGCAAATAGGCATGTCTCTTTAGGCAAAAAACTCATTTCTGACAAAGTTGCCCAAATGCATCTCAGAAGTGTGCAACTTGTTCCCTGAGTTAGAAAACGTCGAGAAACGGTCGTTTCTGCTAGCGCTGTGCTTCTACACATGTATTTGCTGAACGGTGAAAGCGCACAGTAATGCACTTTTCTCCCAGCAAATACACTGTTTCTAAGGAAATGGGAACACACTGAGGAGACACTTGTGGGAGCTACTGTGACTAAAACTGAGCTTTCCTACGCACAGGGAAGCAAGAGAAATGCTGATTTCATCAAGCCCAGTTACATACTCAGAATCTGTACTACTGCGCAAATAGGCTTGTCTCTGTAGGCAAAAAACTCATTTCTGACAAAGTTGCCCAAATGCATCTCAGAAGTGTGCAACTTATTCCCTGAGTTAGAAAACGTCGAGAAACGGTCGTTTCTGCTAGCGCTGTGCTTCTACACATGTATTTGCTGAACGGTGAAAGCGCACAGTAATGCACTTTTCTCCCAGCAAATACACTGTTTCTAAGGAAATGGGAACACTGAGGAGACACTTGTGGGAGCTACTGTGACTAAAACTGAGCTTCCCTACGCACAGGGAAGCAAGAGAAATGCTGATTTCATCAAGCCCAGTTACATACTCAGAATCTGTACTACTGTGCAAATAGGCATGTCTCTTTAGGCAAAAAACTCATTTCTGACAAAGTTGCCCAAATGCATCTCAGAAGTGTGCAACTTGTTCCCTGAGTTAGAAAACGTCGAGAAACGGTCTTTTCTGCTAGCGCTGTGCTTCTACACATGTATTTGCTGAACGGTGAAAGCGCACAGTAATGCACTTTTCTCCCAGCAAATACACTGTTTCTAAGGAAATGGGAACACACTGAGGAGACATTTGTGGGAGCTACAGTGACTAAAACTGAGCTTCCCTACGCACAGGGAAGCAAGAGAAATGCTGATTTCATCAAGCCCAGTTACATACTCAGAATCTGTACTACTGCGCAAATAGGCATGTCTCTTTAGGCAAAAAACTCATTTCTGACAAAGTTGCCCAAATGCATCTCAGAAGTGTGCAACTTGTTCCCTGAGTTAGAAAACGTCGAGAAACGGTCGTTTCAGCTAGCGCTGTGCTTCTACACAAGTATTTGCTGAACGGTGAAAGCGCATAGTAATGCACTTTTCTCCCAGCAAATACACTGTTTCTAAGGAAATGGGAACACACTGAAGAGACACTTTAGGAGCTACTGTGACTAAACCTAAGCTTCCCTACGCACAGGGAAGCAAGAGAAATGCTGATTTCATCAAGCCCAGTTACATACTCAGAATCTGTACTACTGTGCAAATAGGCATGTCTCTTTAGGCAAAAAACTCATTTCTGACAAAGTTGCCCAAATGCATCTCAGAAGTGTGCAACTTGTTCCCTGAGTTAGAAAACGTCGAGAAACGGTCTTTTCTGCTAGCGCTGTGCTTCTACACATGTATTTGCTGAACGGTGAAAGCGCACAGTAATGCACTTTTCTCCCAGCAAATACACTGTTTCTAAGGAAATGGGAACACACTGAGGAGACACTTGTGGGAGCTACTGTGACTAAAACTGAGCTTTCCTACGCACAGGGAAGCAAGAGAAATGCTGATTTCATCAAGCCCAGTTACATACTCAGAATCTGTACTACTGCGCAAATAGGCATGTCTCTTTAGGCAAAAAACTCATTTCTGACAAAGTTGCCCAAATGCATCTCAGAAGTGTGCAACTTGTTCCCTGAGTTAGAAAACGTCGAGAAACGGTCGTTTCTGCTAGCGCTGTGCTTCTACACATGTATTTGCTGAACGGTGAAAGCGCACAGTAATGCACTTTTCTCCCAGCAAATACACTGTTTCTAAGGAAATGGGAACACACTGAGGAGACACTTGTGGGAGCTACTGTGACTAAAACTGAGCTTCCCTACGCACAGGGAAGCAAGAGAAATGCTGATTTCATCAAGCCCAGTTACATACTCAGAATCTGTACTACTGTGCAAATAGGCATGTCTCTTTAGGCAAAAAACTCATTTCTGACAAAGTTGCCCAAATGCATCTCAGAAGTTTGCAACTTGTTCCCTGAGTTAGAAAACGTCGAGAAACGGTCTTTTCTGCTAGCGCTGTGCTTCTACACATGTATTTGCTGAACGGTGAAAGCGCACAGTAATGCACTTTTCTCCCAGCAAATACACTGTTTCTAAGGAAATGGGAACACACTGAGGAGACATTTGTGGGAGCTACAGTGACTAAAACTGAGCTTCCCTACGCACAGGGAAGCAAGAGAAATGCTGATTTCATCAAGCCCAGTTACACACTCAGAATCTGTACTACTGCGCAAATAGGCATGTCTCTTTAGGATAAAACTCATTTCTGACAAAGTTGCCCAAATGCATCTCAGAAGTGTGCAACTTGTTCCCTGAGTTAGAAAACGTCGAGAAACGGTCGTTTCAGCTAGCGCTGTGCTTCTACACAAGTATTTGCTGAACGGTGAAAGCGCATAGTAATGCACTTTTCTCCCCGCAAATACACTGTTTCTAAGGAAATGGGAACACACTGAAGAGACACTTTAGGAACTACTGTGACTAAACCTAAGCTTCCCTACGCACAGGGAAGCAAGAGAAATGCTGATTTCATCAAGCCCAGTTACATACTCAGAATCTGTACTACTGTGCAAATAGGCATGTCTCTTTAGGCAAAAAACTCATTTCTGACAAAGTTGCCCAAATGCATCTCAGAAGTGTGCAACTTGTTCCCTGAGTTAGAAAACGTCGAGAAACGGTCTTTTCTGCTAGCGCTGTGCTTCTACACATGTATTTGCTGAACGGTGAAAGCGCACAGTAATGCACTTTTCTCCCAGCAAATACACTGTTTCTAAGGAAATGGGAACACACTGAGGAGACACTTGTGGGAGCTACTGTGACTAAAACTGAGCTTTCCTACGCACAGGGAAGCAAGAGAAATGCTGATTTCATCAAGCCCAGTTACATACTCAGAATCTGTACTACTGCGCAAATAGGCATGTCTCTTTAGGCAAAAAACTCATTTCTGACAAAGTTGCCCAAATGCATCTCAGAAGTGTGCAACTTGTTCCCTGAGTTAGAAAACGTCGAGAAACGGTCGTTTCTGCTAGCGCTGTGCTTCTACACATGTATTTGCTGAACGGTGAAAGCGCACAGTAATGCACTTTTCTCCCAGCAAATACACTGTTTCTAAGGAAATGGGAACACACTGAGGAGACACTTGTGGGAGCTACTGTGACTAAAACTGAGCTTCCCTACGCACAGGGAAGCAAGAGAAATGCTGATTTCATCAAGCCCAGTTACATACTCAGAATCTGTACTACTGTGCAAATAGGCATGTCTCTTTAGGCAAAAAACTCATTTCTGACAAAGTTGCCCAAATGCATCTCAGAAGTGTGGAACTTGTTCCCTGAGTTAGAAAACGTCGAGAAACGGTCTTTTCTGCTAGCGCTGTGCTTCTACACATGTATTTGCTGAACGGTGAAAGCGCACAGTAATGCACTTTTCTCCCAGCAAATACACTGTTTCTAAGGAAATGGGAACACACTGAGGAGACATTTGTGGGAGCTACAGTGACTAAAACTGAGCTTCCCTACGCACAGGGAAGCAAGAGAAATGCTGATATCATCAAGCCCAGTTACACACTCAGAATCTGTACTACTGCGCAAATAGGCATGTCTCTTTAGGATAAAACTCATTTCTGACAAAGTTGCCCAAATGCATCTCAGAAGTGTGCAACTTGTTCCCTGAGTTAGAAAACGTCGAGAAACGGTCGTTTCAGCTAGCGCTGTGCTTCTACACAAGTATTTGCTGAACGGTGAAAGCGCATAGTAATGCACTTTTCTCCCCGCAAATACACTGTTTCTAAGGAAATGGGAACACACTGAAGAGACACTTTAGGAGCTACTGTGACTAAACCTAAGCTTCCCTACGCACAGGGAAGCAAGAGAAATGCTGATTTCATCAAGCCCAGTTACATACTCAGAATCTGTACTACTGTGCAAATAGGCATGTCTCTTTAGGCAAAAAACTCATTTCTGACAAAGTTGCCCAAATGCATCTCAGAAGTGTGCAACTTGTTCCCTGAGTTAGAAAACGTCGAGAAACGGTCTTTTCTGCTAGCGCTGTGCTTCTACACATGTATTTGCTGAACGGTGAAAGCGCACAGTAATGCACTTTTCTCCCAGCAAATACACTGTTTCTAAGGAAATGGGAACACACTGAGGAGACACTTGTGGGAGCTACTGTGACTAAAACTGAGCTTTCCTACGCACAGGGAAGCAAGAGAAATGCTGATTTCATCAAGCCCAGTTACATACTCAGAATCTGTACTACTGCGCAAATAGGCATGTCTCTTTAGGCAAAAAACTCATTTCTGACAAAGTTGCCCAAATGCATCTCAGAAGTGTGCAACTTGTTCCCTGAGTTAGAAAACGTCGAGAAACGGTCGTTTCTGCTAGCGCTGTGCTTCTACACATGTATTTGCTGAACGGTGAAAGCGCACAGTAATGCACTTTTCTCCCAGCAAATACACTGTTTCTAAGGAAATGGGAACACACTGAGGAGACACTTGTGGGAGCTACTGTGACTAAAACTGAGCTTCCCTACGCACAGGGAAGCAAGAGAAATGCTGATTTCATCAAGCCCAGTTACATACTCAGAATCTGTACTACTGTGCAAATAGGCATGTCTCTTTAGGCAAAAAACTCATTTCTGACAAAGTTGCCCAAATGCATCTCAGAAGTGTGCAACTTGTTCCCTGAGTTAGAAAACGTCGAGAAACGGTCTTTTCTGCTAGCGCTGTGCTTCTACACATGTATTTGCTGAACGGTGAAAGCGCACAGTAATGCACTTTTCTCCCAGCAAATACACTGTTTCTAAGGAAATGGGAACACACTGAGGAGACATTTGTGGGAGCTACAGTGACTAAAACTGAGCTTCCCTACGCACAGGGAAGCAAGAGAAATGCTGATTTCATCAAGCCCAGTTACACACTCAGAATCTGTACTACTGCGCAAATAGGCATGTCTCTTTAGGATAAAACTCATTTCTGACAAAGTTGCCCAAATGCATCTCAGAAGTGTGCAACTTGTTCCCTGAGTTAGAAAACGTCGAGAAACGGTCGTTTCTGCTAGCGCTGTGCTTCTACACATGTATTTGCTGAACGGTGAAAGTGCACAGTAATGCACTTTTCTCCCAGCAAATACACTGTTTCTAAGGAAATGGGAACACACTGAGGAGACATTTGTGGGAGCTACTGTGACTAAAACTGAGCTTCCCTACGCACAGGGAAGCAAGAGAAATGCTGATTTCATCATGCCCAGTTACATACTCAGAATCTGTACTACTGCGCAAATAGGCATGTCTCTTTAGGCAAAAAACTCATTTCTGACAAAGTTGCCCAAATGCATCTCAGAAGTGTGCAACTTGTTCCCTGAGTTAGAAAACTTCGAGAAACGGTCTTTTCTGCTAGCGCTGTGCTTCTACACATGTATTTGCTGAACGGTGAAAGCGCACAGTAATGCACTTTTCTCCCAGCAAATACACTGTTTCTAAGGAAATGGGAACACACTGAGGAGACACTTGTGGGAGCTACTGTGATTAAAACTGAGCTTCCCTACGCACAGGGAAGCAAGAGAAATGCTGATTTCATCAAGCCCAGTTACATACTCAGAATCTGTATTACTGCGCAAATAGGCATGTCTCTGTAGGCAAAAAACTCATTTCTGACAAAGTTGCCCAAATGCATCTCAGAAGTGTGCAACTTGTTCCCTGAGTTAGAAAACGTCGAGAAACGGTCTTTTCTGCTAGCGCTGTGCTTCTACACATGTATTTGCTGAACGGTGAAAGCGCACAGTAATGCACTTTTCTCCCAGCAAATACACTGTTTCTAAGGAAATGGGAACACTGAGGAGACACTTGTGGGAGCTACTGTGACTAAAACTGAGCTTCCCTACGCACAGGGAAGCAAGAGAAATGCTGATTTCATCAAGCCCAGTTACATACTCAGAATCTGTACTACTGTGCAAATAGGCATGTCTCTTTAGGCAAAAAACTCATTTCTGACAAAGTTGCCCAAATGCATATCAGAAGTGTGCAACTTGTTCCCTGAGTTAGAAAACGTCGAGAAACGGTCTTTTCTGCTAGCGCTGTGCTTCTACACATGTATTTGCTGAACGGTGAAAGCGCACAGTAATGCAATTTTCTCCCAGCAAATACACTGTTTCTAAGGGAATGGGAACACACTGAGGAGACACTTGTGGGAGCTACTGTGACTAAAACTGAGCTTCCCTACGCACAGGGAAGCAAGAGAAATGCTGATTTCATCAAGCCCAGTTACATACTCAGAATCTGTACTACTGTGCAAATAGGCATGTCTCTTTAGGCAAAAAACTCATTTCTGACAAAGTTGCCCAAATGCATCTCAGAAGTGTGCAACTTGTTCCCTGAGTTAGAAAACTTCGAGAAACGGTCTTTTCTGCTAGCGCTGTGCTTCTACACATGTATTTGCTGAACGGTGAAAGCGCACAGTAATGCACTTTTCTCCCAGCAAATACACTGTTTCTAAGGAAATGGGAACACACTGAGGAGACACTTGTGGGAGCTACTGTGACTAAAACTGAGCTTCCCTACGCACAGGGAAGCAAGAGAAATGCTGATTTCATCAAGCCCAGTTACATACTCAGAATCTGTATTACTGCGCAAATAGGCATGTCTCTGTAGGCAAAAAACTCATTTCTGACAAAGTTGCCCAAATGCATCTCAGAAGTGTGCAACTTGTTCCCTGAGTTAGAAAACGTCGAGAAATTTTCGTTTCTGCTAGCGTTGTGCTTCTACACATGTATTTGCTGAACGGTGAAAGCGCACAGTAATGCACTTTTCTCCCAGCAAATACACTGTTTCTAAGGAAATGGGAACACTGAGGAGACACTTGTGGGAGCTACTGTGACTAAAACTGAGCTTCCCTACGCACAGGGAAGCAAGAGAAATGCTGATTTCATCAAGCCCAGTTACATACTCAGAATCTGTACTACTGTGCAAATAGGCATGTCTCTTTAGGCAAAAAACTCATTTCTGACAAAGTTGCCCAAATGCATATCAGAAGTGTGCAACTTGTTCCCTGAGTTAGAAAACGTCGAGAAACGGTCTTTTCTGCTAGCGCTGTGCTTCTACACATGTATTTGCTGAACGGTGAAAGCGCACAGTAATGCACTTTTCTCCCAGCAAATACACTGTTTCTAAGGAAATGGGAACACACTGAGGAGACATTTGTGGGAGCTACTTTGACTAAAACTGAGCTTCCCTACGCACAGGGAAGCAAGAGAAATGCTGATTTCATCATGCCCAGTTACATACTCAGAATCTGTACTACTGCGCAAATAGGCATGTCTCTTTAGGCAAAAAACTCATTTCTGACAAAGTTGCCCAAATGCATCTCAGAAGTGTGCAACTTGTTCCCTGAGTTAGAAAACTTCGAGAAACGGTCTTTTCTGCTAGCGCTGTGCTTCTACACATGTATTTGCTGAACGGTGAAAGCGCACAGTAATGCACTTTTCTCCCAGCAAATACACTGTTTCTAAGGAAATGGGAACACACTGAGGAGACACTTGTGGGAGCTACTGTGACTAAAACTGAGCTTCCCTACGCACAGGGAAGCAAGAGAAATGCTGATTTCATCAAGCCCAGTTACATACTCAGAATCTGTATTACTGCGCAAATAGGCATGTCTCTGTAGGCAAAAAACTCATTTCTGACAAAGTTGCCCAAATGCATCTCAGAAGTGTGCAACTTGTTCCCTGAGTTAGAAAACGTCGAGAAACGGTCTTTTCTGCTAGCGCTGTGCTTCTACACATGTATTTGCTGAACGGTGAAAGCGCACAGTAATGCACTTTTCTCCCAGCAAATACACTGTTTCTAAGGAAATGGGAACACTGAGGAGACACTTGTGGGAGCTACTGTGACTAAAACTGAGCTTCCCTACGCACAGGGAAGCAAGAGAAATGCTGATTTCATCAAGCCCAGTTACATACTCAGAATCTGTACTACTGTGCAAATAGGCATGTCTCTTTAGGCAAAAAACTCATTTCTGACAAAGTTGCCCAAATGCATATCAGAAGTGTGCAACTTGTTCCCTGAGTTAGAAAACGTCGAGAAACGGTCTTTTCTGCTAGCGCTGTGCTTCTACACATGTATTTGCTGAACGGTGAAAGCGCACAGTAATGCACTTTTCTCCCAGCAAATACACTGTTTCTAAGGAAATGGGAACACACTGAGGAGACATTTGTGGGAGCTACAGTGACTAAAACTGAGCTTCCCTACGCACAGGGAAGCAAGAGAAATGCTGATTTCATCAAGCCCAGTTACATACTCAGAATCTGTACTACTGCGCAAATAGGCATGTCTCTTTAGGCAAAAAACTCATTTCTGACAAAGTTGCCCAAATGCATCTCAGAAGTGTGCAACTTGTTCCCTGAGTTAGAAAACGTCGAGAAACGGTCATTTCTGCTAGCGCTGTGCTTCTACACATGTATTTGCTGAACGGTGAAAGCGCATAGTAATGCAATTTTCTCCCAGCAAATACACTGTTTCTAAGTAAATGGGAACACACTGAAGAGACACTTGTGGGAGCTACTGTGACTAAAACTGAGCTTCCCTACGCACAGGGAAGCAAGAGAAATGCTGATTTCATCAAGCCCAGTTACATACTCAGAATCTGTACTACTGCGCAAATAGGCATGTCTCTGTAGGCAAAAAACTCATTTCTGACAAAGTTGCCCAAATGCATCTCAGAAGTGTGCAACTTGTTCCCTGAGTTAGAAAACGTCGAGAAACGGTCGTTTCTGCTAGCGCTGTGCTTCTACACATGTATTTGCTGAACGGTGAAAGCGCACAGTAATGCACTTTTCTCCCAGCAAATACACTGTTTCTAAGGAAATGGGAACACACTGAGGAGACACTTGTGGGAGCTACTGTGACTAAAACTGAGCTTCCCTACGCACAGGGAAGCAAGAGAAATGCTGATTTCATCAAGCCCAGTTACATACTCAGAATCTGTACTACTGAGCAAATAGGCATGTCTCTTTAGGCAAAAAACTCATTTCTGACAAAGTTGCCCAAATGCATCTCAGAAGTGTGCAACTTGTTCCCTGAGTTAGAAAACGTCGAGAAATGTTCGTTTCTGCTAGCGCTGTGCTTCTACACATGTATTTGCGGAACGGTGAAAGCGCACAGTAATGCACTTTTCTCCCAGCAAATACATTGTTTCTAAGGAAATGGGAACACACTGAGGAGACATTTGTGGGAGCTACTGTGACTAAAACTGAGCTTCCCTACGCACAGGGAAGCAAGAGAAATGCTGATTTCATCAAGCCCAGTTACATACTCAGAATCTGTACTACTGCGCAAATAGGCATGTCTCTTTAGGCAAAAAACTCATTTCTGACAAAGTTGCCCAAATGCATCTCAGAAGTGTGCAACTTGTTCCCTGAGTTAGAAAACGTCGAGAAACGGTCGTTTCTGCTAGCGCTGTGCTTCTACACATGTATTTGCTGAACGGTGAAAGCGCACAGTAATGCACTTTTCTCCCAGCAAATACACTGTTTCTAAGGAAATGGGAACACACTGAAGAGACACTTGTGGGAGCTACTGTGACTAAAACTGAGCTTCCCTACGCACAGGGAAGCAAGAGAAATGCTGATTTCATCAAGCCCAGTTACATACTCAGAATCTGTACTACTGTGCAAATAGGCATGTCTCTTTAGGCAAAAAACTCATTTCTGACAAAGTTGCCCAAATGCATCTCAGAAGTGTGCAACTTGTTCCCTGAGTTAGAAAACGTCGAGAAACGGTCTTTTCTGCTAGCGCTGTGCTTCTACACATGTATTTGCTGAACGGTGAAAGCGCACAGTAATGCACTTTTCTCCCAGCAAATACACTGTTTCTAAGGAAATGGGAACACACTGAGGAGACACTTGTGGGAGCTACTGTGACTAAAACTGAGCTTCCCTACGCACAGGGAAGCAAGAGAAATGCTGATTTCATCAAGCCCACTTACATACTCAGAATCTGTACTACTGCGCAAATAGGCATGTCTCTTTAGGCAAAAAACTCATTTCTGACAAAGTTGCCCAAATGCATCTCAGAAGTGTGCAACTTGTTCCCTGAGTTAGAAAACGTCGAGAAACGGTCGTTTCTGCTAGCGCTGTGCTTCTACACATGTATTTGCTGAACGGTGAAAGCGCACAGTAATGCACTTTTCTCCCAGCAAATACACTGTTTCTAAGGAAATGGGAACACACTGAGGAGACACTTGTGGGAGCTACTGTGACTAAAACTGAGCTTTCCTACGCACAGGGAAGCAAGAGAAATGCTGATTTCATCAAGCCCAGTTACATACTCAGAATCTGTACTACTGGGCAAATAGGCATGTCTCTGTAGGCAAAAAACTCATTTCTGACAAAGTTGCCCAAATGCATCTCAGAAGTGTGCAACTTGTTCCCTGAGTTAGAAAACGTTGAGAAACGGTCTTTTCTGCTAGCGCTGTGCTTCTACACATGTATTTGCTGAACGGTGAAAGCGCACAGTAATGCAATTTTCTCCCAGCAAATACACTGTTTCTAAGGGAATGGGAACACACTGAGGAGACACTTGTGGGAGCTACTGTGACTAAAACTGAGCTTCCCTACGCACAGGGAAGCAAGAGAAATGCTGATTTCATCAAGCCCAGTTACATACTCAGAATCTGTACTACTGTGCAAATAGGCATGTCTCTTTAGGCAAAAAACTCATTTCTGACAAAGTTGCCCAAATGCATCTCAGAAGTGTGCAACTTGTTCCCTGAGTTAGAAAACTTCGAGAAACGGTCTTTTCTGCTAGCGCTGTGCTTCTACACATGTATTTGCTGAACGGTGAAAGCGCACAGTAATGCACTTTTCTCCCAGCAAATACACTGTTTCTAAGGAAATGGGAACACACTGAGGAGACACTTGTGGGAGCTACTGTGACTAAAACTGAGCTTCCCTACGCACAGGGAAGCAAGAGAAATGCTGATTTCATCAAGCCCAGTTACATACTCAGAATCTGTATTACTGCGCAAATAGGCATGTCTCTGTAGGCAAAAAACTCATTTCTGACAAAGTTGCCCAAATGCATCTCAGAAGTGTGCAACTTGTTCCCTGAGTTAGAAAACGTCGAGAAACGGTCGTTTCTGCTAGCGCTGTGCTTCTACACATGTATTTGCTGAACGGTGAAAGCGCACAGTAATGCACTTTTCTCCCAGCAAATACACTGTTTCTAAGGAAATGGGAACACACTGAAGAGACACCTGTGGGAGCTACTGTGACTAAAACTGAGCTTCCCTACGCACAGGGAAGCAAGAGAAATGCTGATTTCATCAAGCCCAGTTACATACTCAGAATCTGTACTACTGTGCAAATAGGCATGTCTCTTTAGGCAAAAAACTCATTTCTGACAAAGTTGCCCAAATGCATCTCAGAAGTGTGCAACTTGTTCCCTGAGTTAGAAAACGTCGAGAAACGGTCTTTTCTGCTAGCGCTGTGCTTCTACACATGTATTTGCTGAACGGTGAAAGCGCACAGTAATTCACTTTTCTCCCAGCAAATACACTGTTTCTAAGGAAATGGGAACACACTGAGGAGACACTTGTGGGAGCTACTGTGACTAAAACTGAGCTTCCCTACGCACAGGGAAGCAAGAGAAATGCTGATTTCATCAAGCCCACTTACATACTCAGAATCTGTACTACTGCGCAAATAGGCATGTCTCTTTAGGCAAAAAACTCATTTCTGACAAAGTTGCCCAAATGCATCTCAGAAGTGTGCAACTTGTTCCCTGAGTTAGAAAACGTCGAGAAACGTTCGTTTCTGCTAGCGCTGTGCTTCTACACATGTATTTGCTGAACGGTGAAAGCGCACAGTAATGCACTTTTCTCCCAGCAAATACACTGTTTCTAAGGAAATGGGAACACACTGAGGAGACACTTGTGGGAGCTACAGTGACTAAAACTGAGCTTCCCTACGCACAGGGAAGCAAGAGAAATGCTGATTTCATCAAGCCCAGTTACATACTCAGAATCTGTACTACTGCGCAAATAGGCATGTCTCTTAAGGCAAAAAACTCATTTCTGACAAAGTTGCCCAAATGCATCTCAGAAGTGTGCAACTTGTTCCCTGAGTTAGAAAACGTCGAGAAACGGTCGTTTCTGCTAGCGCTGTGCTTCTACACATGTATTTGCTGAACGGTGAAAGCGCACAGTAATGCACTTTTCTCCCAGCAAATACACTGTTTCTAAGGAAATGGGAACACACTGAGGAGACACTTGTGGGAGCTACTGTGACTAAAACTGAGATTTCCTACGCACAGGGAAGCAAGAGAAATGCTGATTTCATCAAGCCCAGTTACATACTCAGAATCTGTACTACTGGGCAAATAGGCATGTCTCTGTAGGCAAAAAACTCATTTCTGACAAAGTTGCCCAAATGCATCTCAGAAGTGTGCAACTTGTTCCCTGAGTTAGAAAACGTTGAGAAACGGTCTTTTCTGCTAGCGCTGTGCTTCTACACATGTATTTGCTGAACGGTGAAAGCGCACAGTAATGCAATTTTCTCCCAGCAAATACACTGTTTCTAAGGGAATGGGAACACACTGAGGAGACACCTGTGGGAGCTACTGTGACTAAAACTGAGCTTCCCTACGCACAGGGAAGCAAGAGAAATGCTGATTTCATCAAGCCCAGTTACATACTCAGAATCTGTACTACTGTGCAAATAGGCATGTCTCTTTAGGCAAAAAACTCATTTCTGACAAAGTTGCCCAAATGCATCTCAGAAGTGTGCAACTTGTTCCCTGAGTTAGAAAACGTCGAGAAACGGTCGTTTCTGCTAGCGCTGTGCTTCTACACATGTATTTGCTGAACGGTGAAAGCGCACAGTAATGCACTTTTCTCCCAGCAAATACACTGTTTCTAAGGAAATGGGAACACACTGAGGAGACACTTGTGGGAGCTACTGTGACTAAAACTGAGCTTCCCTACGCACAGGGAAGCAAGAGAAATGCTGATTTCATCAAGCCCACTTACATACTCAGAATCTGTACTACTGCGCAAATAGGCATGTCTCTTTAGGCAAAAAACTCATTTCTGACAAAGTTGCCCAAATGCATCTCAGAAGTGTGCAACTTGTTCCCTGAGTTAGAAAACGTCGAGAAACGTTCGTTTCTGCTAGCGCTGTGCTTCTACACATGTATTTGCTGAACGGTGAAAGCGCACAGTAATGCACTTTTCTCCCAGCAAATACACTGTTTCTAAGGAAATGGGAACACACTGAGGAGACACTTGTGGGAGCTACAGTGACTAAAACTGAGCTTCCCTACGCACAGGGAAGCAAGAGAAATGCTGATTTCTTCAAGCCCAGTTACATACTCAGAATCTGTACTACTGCGCAAATAGGCATGTCTCTTTAGGCAAAAAACTCATTTCTGACAAAGTTGCCCAAATGCATCTCAGAAGTGTGCAACTTGTTCCCTGAGTTAGAAAACGTCGAGAAACGGTCGTTTCTGCTAGCGCTGTGCTTCTACACATGTATTTGCTGAACGGTGAAAGCGCACAGTAATGCACTTTTCTCCCAGCAAATACACTGTTTCTAAGGAAATGGGAACACACTGAGGAGACACTTGTGGGAGCTACTGTGACTAAAACTGAGCTTTCCTACGCACAGGGAAGCAAGAGAAATGCTGATTTCATCAAGCCCAGTTACATACTCAGAATCTGTACTACTGGGCAAATAGGCATGTCTCTGTAGGCAAAAAACTCATTTCTGACAAAGTTGCCCAAATGCATCTCAGAAGTGTGCAACTTGTTCCCTGAGTTAGAAAACGTTGAGAAACGGTCTTTTCTGCTAGCGCTGTGCTTCTACACATGTATTTGCTGAACGGTGAAAGCGCACAGTAATGCAATTTTCTCCCAGCAAATACAGTGTTTCTAAGGGAATGGGAACACACTGAGGAGACACTTGTGGGAGCTACTGTGACTAAAACTGAGCTTCCCTACGCACAGGGAAGCAAGAGAAATGCTGATTTCATCAAGCCCAGTTACATACTCAGAATCTGTATTACTGCGCAAATAGGCATGTCTCTGTAGGCAAAAAACTCATTTCTGACAAAGTTGCCCAAATGCATCTCAGAAGTGTGCAACTTGTTCCCTGAGTTAGAAAACGTCGAGAAACGGTCTTTTCTGCTAGCGCTGTGCTTCTACACATGTATTTGCTGAACGGTGAAAGCGCACAGTAATGCACTTTTCTCCCAGCAAATACACTGTTTCTAAGGAAATGGGAACACACTGAGGAGACATTTGTGGGAGCTACAGTGACTAAAACTGAGCTTCCCTACGCACAGGGAAGCAAGAGAAATGCTGATTTCATCAAGACCAGTTACATACTCAGAATCTGTACTACTGCACAAATAGGCATGTCTCTTTAGGCAAAAAACTCATTTCTGACAAAGTTGCCCAAATGCATCTCAGAAGTGTGCAACTTGTTCCCTGAGTTAGAAAACGTCGAGAAACGGTCTTTTCTGCTAGCGCTGTGCTTCTACACATGTATTTGCTGAACGGTGAAAGCGCACAGTAATGCACTTTTCTCCCAGCAAATACACTGTTTCTAAGGAAATGGAAACAAACTGAGGAGACATTTGTGGGAGCTACTGTGACTAAAACTGAGCTTCCCTACGCACAGGGAAGCAAGAGAAATGCTGATTTCATCAAGCCCAGTTACATACTCAGAATCTGTACTACTGCGCAAATAGGCATGTCTCTGTAGGCAAAAAACTCATTTCTGACAAAGTTGCCCAAATGCATCTCAGAAGTGTGCAACTTGTTCCCTGAGTTAGAAAACGTCGAGAAACGTTCGTTTCTGCTGGCGCTGTGCTTCTACACATGTATTTGCTGAACGGTGAAAGCGCACAGTAATGCACTTTTCTCCCAGCAAATACACTGTTTCTAAGGAAATGGGAACACTGAGGAGACACTTGTGGGAGCTACTGTGACTAAAACTGAGCTTCCCTACGCACAGGGAAGCAAGAGAAATGCTGATTTCATCAAGCCCAGTTACATACTCAGAATCTGTACTACTGCGCAAATAGGCATGTCTCTTTAGGCAAAAAACTCATTTCTGACAAAGTTGCCCAAATGCATCTCAGAAGTGTGCAACTTGTTCCCTGAGTTAGAAAACGTCGAGAAACGGTCTTTTCTGCTAGCGCTGTGCTTCTACACATGTATTTGCTGAACGGTGAAAGCGCACAGTAATGCACTTTTCTCCCAGCAAATACACTGTTTCTAAGGAAATGGGAACACACTGAGGATACACTTGTGGGAGCTACTGTGACTAAAACTAAGCTTCACTACGCACAGGGAAGCAAGAGAAATGCTGATTTCATCAAGCCCAGTTACATACTCAGAATCTGTACTACTGCGCAAATAGGCATGTCTTTTTAGGCAAAAAACTCATTTCTGACAAAGTTGCCCAAATGCATCTCAGAAGTGTGCAACTTGTTCCCTGAGTTAGAAAACGTCGAGAAACGGTCGTTTCTGCTAGCGCTGTGCTTCTACACATGTATTTGCTGAACGGTGAAAGCGCACAGTAATGCACTTTTCTCCCAGCAAATACACTGTTTCTAAGGAAATGGGAACACACTGAGGAGACACTTGTGGGAGCTACTGTGACTAAAACTGAGCTTCCCTACGCACAGGGAAGCAAGAGAAATGCTGATTTCATCAAGCCCAGTTACATACTCAGAATCTGTACTACTGTGCAAATAGGCATGTCTCTTTAGGCAAAAAACTCATTTCTGACAAAGTTGCCCAAATGCATCTCAGAAGTGTGCAACTTGTTCCCTGAGTTAGAAAACTTCGAGAAACGGTCTTTTCTGCTAGCGCTGTGCTTCTACACATGTATTTGCTGAACGGTGAAAGCGCACAGTAATGCAATTTTCTCCCAGCAAATACACTGTTTCTAAGGAAATGGGAACACACTGAGGAGACACTTGTGGGAGCTACTGTGACTAAAACTGAGCTTCCCTACGCACAGGGAAGCAAGAGAAATGCTGATTTCATCAAGCCCAGTTACATACTCAGAATCTGTATTACTGCGCAAATAGGCATGTCTCTGTAGGCAAAAAACTCATTTCTGACAAAGTTGCCCAAATGCATCTCAGAAGTGTGCAACTTGTTCCCTGAGTTAGAAAACGTCGAGAAACGGTCGTTTCTGCTAGCGCTGTGCTTCTACACATGTATTTGCTGAACGGTGAAAGCGCACAGTAATGCACTTTTCTCCCAGCAAATACACTGTTTCTAAGGAAATGGGAACACACTGAAGAGACACCTGTGGGAGCTACTGTGACTAAAACTGAGCTTCCCTACGCACAGGGAAGCAAGAGAAATGCTGATTTCATCAAGCCCAGTTACATACTCAGAATCTGTACTACTGTGCAAATAGGCATGTCTCTTTAGGCAAAAAACTCATTTCTGACAAAGTTGCCCAAATGCATCTCAGAAGTGTGCAACTTGTTCCCTGAGTTAGAAAACGTCGAGAAACGGTCTTTTCTGCTAGCGCTGTGCTTCTACACATGTATTTGCTGAACGGTGAAAGCGCACAGTAATGCACTTTTCTCCCAGCAAATACACTGTTTCTAAGGAAATGGGAACACACTGAGGAGACACTTGTGGGAGCTACTGTGACTAAAACTGAGCTTCCCTACGCACAGGGAAGCAAGAGAAATGCTGATTTCATCAAGCCCACTTACATACTCAGAATCTGTACTACTGCGCAAATAGGCATGTCTCTTTAGGCAAAAAACTCATTTCTGACAAAGTTGCCCAAATGCATCTCAGAAGTGTGCAACTTGTTCCCTGAGTTAGAAAACGTCGAGAAACGTTCGTTTCT
Source organism: Acomys minous (assembly GCF_964271855.1). Taxonomy (NCBI): domain Eukaryota; kingdom Metazoa; phylum Chordata; class Mammalia; order Rodentia; family Muridae; genus Acomys; species Acomys minous. The sequence continues at coordinate 2,035,627 of NW_028182171.1, read as the reverse complement.
GCTAGCGCTGTGCTTCTACACATGTATTTGCTGAACGGTGAAAGCGCACAGTAATGCACTTTTCTCCCAGCAAATACACTGTTTCTAAGGAAATGGGAACACACTGAGGAGACACTTGTGGGAGCTACAGTGACTAAAACTGAGCTTCCCTACGCACAGGGAAGCAAGAGAAATGCTGATTTCATCAAGCCCAGTTACATACTCAGAATCTGTACTACTGCGCAAATAGGCATGTCTCTTAAGGCAAAAAACTCATTTCTGACAAAGTTGCCCAAATGCATCTCAGAAGTGTGCAACTTGTTCCCTGAGTTAGAAAACGTCGAGAAACGGTCGTTTCTGCTAGCGCTGTGCTTCTACACATGTATTTGCTGAACGGTGAAAGCGCACAGTAATGCACTTTTCTCCCAGCAAATACACTGTTTCTAAGGAAATGGGAACACACTGAGGAGACACTTGTGGGAGCTACTGTGACTAAAACTGAGCTTTCCTACGCACAGGGAAGCAAGAGAAATGCTGATTTCATCAAGCCCAGTTACATACTCAGAATCTGTACTACTGGGCAAATAGGCATGTCTCTGTAGGCAAAAAACTCATTTCTGACAAAGTTGCCCAAATGCATCTCAGAAGTGTGCAACTTGTTCCCTGAGTTAGAAAACGTTGAGAAACGGTCTTTTCTGCTAGCGCTGTGCTTCTACACATGTATTTGCTGAACGGTGAAAGCGCACAGTAATGCAATTTTCTCCCAGCAAATACACTGTTTCTAAGGGAATGGGAACACACTGAGGAGACACCTGTGGGAGCTACTGTGACTAAAACTGAGCTTCCCTACGCACAGGGAAGCAAGAGAAATGCTGATTTCATCAAGCCCAGTTACATACTCAGAATCTGTACTACTGTGCAAATAGGCATGTCTCTTTAGGCAAAAAACTCATTTCTGACAAAGTTGCCCAAATGCATCTCAGAAGTGTGCAACTTGTTCCCTGAGTTAGAAAACGTCGAGAAACGGTCGTTTCTGCTAGCGCTGTGCTTCTACACATGTATTTGCTGAACGGTGAAAGCGCACAGTAATGCACTTTTCTCCCAGCAAATACACTGTTTCTAAGGAAATGGGAACACACTGAGGAGACACTTGTGGGAGCTACTGTGACTAAAACTGAGCTTCCCTACGCACAGGGAAGCAAGAGAAATGCTGATTTCATCAAGCCCACTTACATACTCAGAATCTGTACTACTGCGCAAATAGGCATGTCTCTTTAGGCAAAAAACTCATTTCTGACAAAGTTGCCCAAATGCATCTCAGAAGTGTGCAACTTGTTCCCTGAGTTAGAAAACGTCGAGAAACGTTCGTTTCTGCTAGCGCTGTGCTTCTACACATGTATTTGCTGAACGGTGAAAGCGCACAGTAATGCACTTTTCTCCCAGCAAATACACTGTTTCTAAGGAAATGGGAACACACTGAGGAGACACTTGTGGGAGCTACAGTGACTAAAACTGAGCTTCCCTACGCACAGGGAAGCAAGAGAAATGCTGATTTCTTCAAGCCCAGTTACATACTCAGAATCTGTACTACTGCGCAAATAGGCATGTCTCTTTAGGCAAAAAACTCATTTCTGACAAAGTTGCCCAAATGCATCTCAGAAGTGTGCAACTTGTTCCCTGAGTTAGAAAACGTCGAGAAACGGTCGTTTCTGCTAGCGCTGTGCTTCTACACATGTATTTGCTGAACGGTGAAAGCGCACAGTAATGCACTTTTCTCCCAGCAAATACACTGTTTCTAAGGAAATGGGAACACACTGAGGAGACACTTGTGGGAGCTACTGTGACTAAAACTGAGCTTTCCTACGCACAGGGAAGCAAGAGAAATGCTGATTTCATCAAGCCCAGTTACATACTCAGAATCTGTACTACTGGGCAAATAGGCATGTCTCTGTAGGCAAAAAACTCATTTCTGACAAAGTTGCCCAAATGCATCTCAGAAGTGTGCAACTTGTTCCCTGAGTTAGAAAACGTTGAGAAACGGTCTTTTCTGCTAGCGCTGTGCTTCTACACATGTATTTGCTGAACGGTGAAAGCGCACAGTAATGCAATTTTCTCCCAGCAAATACAGTGTTTCTAAGGGAATGGGAACACACTGAGGAGACACTTGTGGGAGCTACTGTGACTAAAACTGAGCTTCCCTACGCACAGGGAAGCAAGAGAAATGCTGATTTCATCAAGCCCAGTTACATACTCAGAATCTGTATTACTGCGCAAATAGGCATGTCTCTGTAGGCAAAAAACTCATTTCTGACAAAGTTGCCCAAATGCATCTCAGAAGTGTGCAACTTGTTCCCTGAGTTAGAAAACGTCGAGAAACGGTCTTTTCTGCTAGCGCTGTGCTTCTACACATGTATTTGCTGAACGGTGAAAGCGCACAGTAATGCACTTTTCTCCCAGCAAATACACTGTTTCTAAGGAAATGGGAACACACTGAGGAGACATTTGTGGGAGCTACAGTGACTAAAACTGAGCTTCCCTACGCACAGGGAAGCAAGAGAAATGCTGATTTCATCAAGACCAGTTACATACTCAGAATCTGTACTACTGCACAAATAGGCATGTCTCTTTAGGCAAAAAACTCATTTCTGACAAAGTTGCCCAAATGCATCTCAGAAGTGTGCAACTTGTTCCCTGAGTTAGAAAACGTCGAGAAACGGTCTTTTCTGCTAGCGCTGTGCTTCTACACATGTATTTGCTGAACGGTGAAAGCGCACAGTAATGCACTTTTCTCCCAGCAAATACACTGTTTCTAAGGAAATGGAAACAAACTGAGGAGACATTTGTGGGAGCTACTGTGACTAAAACTGAGCTTCCCTACGCACAGGGAAGCAAGAGAAATGCTGATTTCATCAAGCCCAGTTACATACTCAGAATCTGTACTACTGCGCAAATAGGCATGTCTCTGTAGGCAAAAAACTCATTTCTGACAAAGTTGCCCAAATGCATCTCAGAAGTGTGCAACTTGTTCCCTGAGTTAGAAAACGTCGAGAAACGTTCGTTTCTGCTGGCGCTGTGCTTCTACACATGTATTTGCTGAACGGTGAAAGCGCACAGTAATGCACTTTTCTCCCAGCAAATACACTGTTTCTAAGGAAATGGGAACACTGAGGAGACACTTGTGGGAGCTACTGTGACTAAAACTGAGCTTCCCTACGCACAGGGAAGCAAGAGAAATGCTGATTTCATCAAGCCCAGTTACATACTCAGAATCTGTACTACTGCGCAAATAGGCATGTCTCTTTAGGCAAAAAACTCATTTCTGACAAAGTTGCCCAAATGCATCTCAGAAGTGTGCAACTTGTTCCCTGAGTTAGAAAACGTCGAGAAACGGTCTTTTCTGCTAGCGCTGTGCTTCTACACATGTATTTGCTGAACGGTGAAAGCGCACAGTAATGCACTTTTCTCCCAGCAAATACACTGTTTCTAAGGAAATGGGAACACACTGAGGAGACACTTGTGGGAGCTACTGTGACTAAAACTAAGCTTCACTACGCACAGGGAAGCAAGAGAAATGCTGATTTCATCAAGCCCAGTTACATACTCAGAATCTGTACTACTGCGCAAATAGGCATGTCTCTTTAGGCAAAAAACTCATTTCTGACAAAGTTGCCCAAATGCATCTCAGAAGTGTGCAACTTGTTCCCTGAGTTAGAAAACGTCGAGAAACGGTCGTTTCTGCTAGCGCTGTGCTTCTACACATGTATTTGCTGAACGGTGAAAGCGCACAGTAATGCACTTTTCTCCCAGCAAATACACTGTTTCTAAGGAAATGGGAACACACTGAGGAGACACTTGTGGGAGCTACTGTGACTAAAACTGAGCTTCCCTACGCACAGGGAAGCAAGAGAAATGCTGATTTCATCAAGCCCAGTTACATACTCAGAATCTGTACTACTGCGCAAATAGGCATGTCTCTTTAGGCAAAAAACTCATTTCTGACAAAGTTGCCCAAATGCATCTCAGAAGTGTGCAACTTGTTCCCTGAGTTAGAAAACGTCGAGAAACGGTCGTTTCTGCTAGCGCTGTGCTTCTACACATGTATTTGCTGAACGGTGAAAGCGCACAGTAATGCACTTTTCTCCCAGCAAATACACTGTTTCTAAGGAAATGGGAACACACTGAGGAGACACTTGTGGGAGCTACTGTGACTAAAACTAAGCTTCACTACGCACAGGGAAGCAAGAGAAATGCTGATTTCATCAAGCCCAGTTACATACTCAGAATCTGTACTACTGCGCAAATAGGCATGTCTCTTTAGGCAAAAAACTCATTTCTGACAAAGTTGCCCAAATGCATCTCAGAAGTGTGCAACTTGTTCCCTGAGTTAGAAAACGTCGAGAAACGGTCGTTTCTGCTAGCGCTGTGCTTCTACACATGTATTTGCTGAACGGTGAAAGCGCACAGTAATGCACTTTTCTCCCAGCAAATACACTGTTTCTAAGGAAATGGGAACACACTGAGGAGACACTTGTGGGAGCTACTGTGACTAAAACTGAGCTTTCCTACGCACAGGGAAGCAAGAGAAATGCTGATTTCATCAAGCCCAGTTACATACTCAGAATCTGTACTACTGCGCAAATAGGCATGTCTCTTTAGGCAAAAAACTCATTTCTGACAAAGTTGCCAAAATGCATCTCAGAAGTGTGCAACTTGTTCCCTGAGTTAGAAAACGTTGAGAAACGGTCTTTTCTGCTAGCGCTGTGCTTCTACACATGTATTTGCTGAACGGTGAAAGCGCACAGTAATGCACTTTTCTCCCAGCAAATACACTGTTTCTAAGGAAATGGGAACACACTGAGGAGACACTTGTGGGAGCTACTGTGACTAAAACTGAGCTTCCATACGCACAGGGAAGCAAGAGAAATGCTGATTTCATCAAGCCCAGTTACATACTCAGAATCTGTACTACTGTGCAAATAGGCATGTCTCTTAAGGCAAAAAACTCATTTCTGACAAAGTTGCCCAAATGCATCTCAGAAGTGTGCAACTTGTTCCCTGAGTTAGAAAACGTCGAGAAACGTTCGTTTCTGCTAGCGCTGTGCTTCTACACATGTATTTGCTGAACGGTGAAAGCGCACAGTAATGCACTTTTCTCCCAGCAAATACACTGTTTCTAAGGAAATAGGAACACTGAGGAGACACTTGTGGGAGCTACAGTGACTAAAACTGAGCTTCCGTACGCACAGGGAAGCAAGAGAAATGCTGATTTCATCAAGCCCAGTTACATACTCAGAATCTGTACTACTGCGCAAATAGGCATGTCTCTTTAGGCAAAAGACTCATTTCTGACAAAGTTGCCCAAATGCATCTCAGAAGTGTTCAAATTTTTTCCTGAGTTAGAAAAGGTCGAGAAACGTTCGTTTCTGCTAGCGCTGTGCTTCTACACATGTATTTGCTGAACGGTGAAAGCGCACAGTAATGCACTTTTCTCCCAGCAAATACACTTTTTCTAAGGAAATGGGAACACTGAGGAGACACTTGTGGGAGCTACTGTGAGTAAAACTGAGCTTCCCTACGCACAGGGAAGCAAGAGAAATGCTGATTTCATCAAGCCCAGTTACATACTCAGAATCTGTACTACTGCGCAAATAGGCATGTCTCTTTAGGCAAAAAACTCATTTCTGACAAAGTTGCCCAAATGCATCTCAGAAGTGTGCAACTTGTTCCCTGAGTTAGAAAACGTCGAGAAACGGTCGTTTCTGCTAGCGCTGTGCTTCTACACATGTATTTGCTGAACGGTGAAAGCGCACAGTAATGCACTTTTCTCCCAGCAAATACACTGTTTCTAAGGAAATGGGAACACACTGAGGAGACACTTGTGGGAGCTACTGTGACTAAAACTGAGCTTTCCTACGCACAGGGAAGCAAGAGAAATGCTGATTTCATCAAGCCCAGTTACATACTCAGAATCTGTACTACTGGGCAAATAGGCATGTCTCTGTAGGCAAAAAACTCATTTCTGACAAAGTTGCCCAAATGCATCTCAGAAGTGTGCAACTTGTTCCCTGAGTTAGAAAACGTCGAGAAACGGTCGTTTCTGCTAGCGCTGTGCTTCTACACATGTATTTGCTGAACGGTGAAAGCGCACAGTAATGCAATTTTCTCCCAGCAAATACACTGTTAATAAGGGAATGGGAACACACTGAGGAGACACTTGTGGGAGCTACTGTGACTAAAACTGAGCTTCCCTACGCACAGGGAAGCAAGAGAAATGCTGATTTCATCAAGCCCAGTTACATACTCAGAATCTGTACTACTGCGCAAATAGGCATGTCTCTGTAGGCAAAAAACTCATTTCTGACAAAGTTGCCCAAATGCATCTCAGAAGTGTGCAACTTGTTCCCTGAGTTAGAAAACGTCGAGAAACGGTCGTTTCTGCTAGCGCTGTGCTTCTACACATGTATTTGCTGAACGGTGAAAGCGCACAGTAATGCACTTTTCTCCCAGCAAATACACTGTTTCTAAGGAAATGGGAACACACTGAGGAGACACTTGTGGGAGCTACAGTGACTAAAACTGAGCTTCCCTACGCACAGGGAAGCAAGAGAAATGCTGATTTCATCAAGCCCTGTTACATACTCCGAATCTGTACTACTGCGCAAATAGGCATGTCTCTTTAGGCAAAAAACTCATTTCTGACAAAGTTGCCCAAATGCATCTCAGAAGTGTGCAACTTGTTCCCTGAGTTAGAAAACGTCGAGAAACGTTCGTTTCTGCTAGCGCTGTGCTTCTACACATGTATTTGCTGAACGGTGAAAGCGCACAGTAATGCACTTTTCTCCCAGCAAATACACTGTTTCTAAGGAAATGGGAACACTGAGGAGACACTTGTGGGAGCTACAGTGACTAAAACTGAGCTTCCCTACGCACAGGGAAGCAAGAGAAATGCTGATTTCATCAAGCCCAGTTACATACTCAGAATCTGTACTACTGCGCAAATAGGCATGTCTCTTTAGGCAAAAGACTCATTTCTGACAAAGTTGCCCAAATGCATATCAGAAGTGTGCAACTTGTTCCCTGAGTTAGAAAACGTCGAGAAACGGTGTTTTCTGCTAGCGCTGTGCTTCTACACATGTATTTGCTGAACGGTGAAAGCGCACAGTAATGCACTTTTCTCCCAGCAAATACACTGTTTCTAAGGAAATGGGAACACACTGAGGAGACATTTGTGGGAGCTACTGTGACTAAAACTGAGCTTCCCTACACACAGGGAAGCAAGAGAAATGCTGATTTCATCAAGCCCAGTTACATACTCAGAATCTGTACTACTGCGCAAATAGGCATGTCTCTTTAGGCAAAAAACTCATTTCTGACAAAGTTGCCCAAATGCATCTCAGAAGTGTTCAAATTTTTTCCTGAGTTAGAAAACTTCGAGAAACGTTCGTTTCTGCAAGCGCTGTGCTTCTACACATGTATTTGCTGAACGGTGAAAGCGCACAGTAATGCACTTTTCTCCCAGCAAATACACTGTTTCTAAGGAAATGGGAACACACTGAGGAGACACTTGTGGGAGCTACTGTGACTATAACTGAGCTTCCCTACGCACAGGGAAGCAAGAGAAATGCTGATTTCATCAAGCCCAGTTACATACTCAGAATCTGTACTACTGCGCAAATAGGCATGTCTCTGTAGGCAAAAAACTCATTTCTGACAAAGTTGCCCAAATGCATCTCAGAAGTGTGCAACTTGTTCCCTGAGTTAGAAAACGTCGAGAAACGGTCTTTTCTGCTAGCGCTGTGCTTCTACACAAGTATTTGCTGAACGGTGAAAGCGCACACTAATGCACTTTTCTCCCAGCAAATACACTGTTTCTAAGGAAATGGGAACACACTGAGGAGACACTTGTGGGAGCTACTGTGACTAAAACTAAGCTTCACTACGCACAGGGAAGCAAGAGAAATGCTGATTTCATCAAGCCCAGTTACATACTCAGAATCTGTACTACTGCGCAAATAGGCATGTCTCTTTAGGCAAAAAACTCATTTCTGACAACGTTGCCCAAATGCATCTCAGAAGTGTGCAACTTGTTCCCTGAGTTAGAAAACGTCGAGAAACGTTCGTTTTTGCTAGCGCTGTGCTTCTACACATGTATTTGCTGAACGGTGAAAGCGCACAGTAATGCACTTTTCTCCTAGCAAATACACTGTTTCTAAGGAAATGGGAACACACTGAGGAGACACTTGTGGGAGCAGCTGAGAAATTGTAAAATTGTAAAATGTAAGACGCTTGCTTGCCCTGCCCAGAGGCTTCTCCCAGTTCTCAATTGAAACCTGACACCACCCTCCTGCCGGTAACGTCCTCAGCTGCTGGAGATCAGGACCAGACTTCAACTTCCCGCGATTCGATTTCTCGGCAGTTCTTGAAACCTGTTATTCCCCAAGATCCAATGCAGGACCTTCTCCATCTGGACTCCCCTCCGCCGTACCCCCTACCTCTAACCCCACCAACTTCGTCTCTACCCTCTACCACCTCCGTATCTACCCCCTCCACTGTCTCACCCACAGCACCTCCTTCCCCTGACCCTCCTCTTACCCCAGCACCCGCTCCCTCCCCTCCTCGCCTCCGCCTCCGCTGGGGCCCCACTGAAGACCAATGGCAATCTTCCCTCTTTCCTCTCCGTACAACCAACGGAGAAATCACTTACTGGCCTTTTTCAGCCTCAGACCTTTATAATTGGAAAAACCATAACCCCCCTTTCTCCCAAGACCCTCAGGCACTGACATCTCTGATAGAATCCATTCTGCTGACACACCAACCCACCTGGGATGATTGCCAGCAGCTGCTGCAGGTGCTCCTGACGACTGATGAATGACAGCGGGTCCTCCTAGAAGCCAGAAAAAATGTTCCTGGCCCCGGGGGCTCACCCACACTCCTGCCCAATGAGATTGATGCAGGGTTCCCCCTCACCCGTCCAGACTGGGACTATGAAACCCCAGCAGGTAGGGAAAGTCTCCGTGTCTACCGCCAGACTCTGCTGGCAGGCCTCAAAGCAGCGGGCAGACGCCCAACCAATTTGGCCAAGGTAAGAACCATAATTCAGGGAAAGGATGAGAGCCCTGCAGCCTTTTTGGAGAGATTATTAGAGGGGTTCCGAATGTATACCCCGTTTGACCCCATGGCAGCTGAACACAAGGCAACAGTAGTCATGTCCTTCATAGATCAAGCAGCTCCTGATATTAAAAGGAAGTTACAGAGACTGGATAACATTCAGTCCTTCAGCACCCAGGATCTTGTGAAAGAGGCAGAGAGGGTATATAATAAAAGAGAAACAGAGGAAGAGAAGGAGGCTAGGATAGCAAGGGAACAAGAAGAACGAGAGGACCGTCGAGAAAGACGTAGAGGCAAAGAATTAACTCGGATCTTGGCCACAGTGGTAGCTAATAATTCTAGGTCTAAGGGGCAGGATAGAGAGGGGGGAGATCGGAGGCGGCCCAGGGTAGAAAAGGACCAATGTGCTTATTGCAAGGAGAGAGGCCATTGGATCCGAGACTGCCCTAAGAGACCCAGAGACCAGAAAAGGGTTCCAGTCTTGGCCCTAGGCGAAGATAGTGACTGAAGGTGTCAGGGCTCTGAAGCCCCCCCTGAGCCCAGGCTAACTCTTACAGTCGGGGGGCAACGTACCACCTTCCTGGTGGACACTGGTGCCCAACACTCAGTCCTGACCCAGCCAGCTGGACCAATGTCATCAAAAACTTCCTGGGTCCAAGGAGCAACTGGAGGCAAGTTACACCGATGGACTAATAAACGGACTGTTGACCTTGGCACAGGTATCGTGACCCACTCCTTCCTAGTAGTTCCTGAATGCCCTTATCCCCTGCTAGGAAGAGACTTGCTAACCAAATTGGGGGTCCAAATACATTTCTCAGAAGAAGGGGCACAAGTACTTAACTCCATGGGAATGCCTGTGCAGATTCTTACTGTCAAACTGCAAGATGAGCACAGACTGTTCGAACCCACCCCTCAAGGGCCTCTTTCAGAAGATAACCCATGGCTCCAGCAGTTCCCTCAGGCATGGGCAGAGACTGGAGGGCTCGGACTAGCCCACACACAGCCACCTATTATTGTGACTCTTAAACCCTCGGCTGTACCAGTCTCAATCAAACAATACCCAATGAGTCAAGAAGCCCGGCTGGGCATTAAAAAACATATCCACCGATTCCTGCAACTAGGAGTCTTAAAGCCTTGTCAATCTCCCTGGAATACTCCACTCTTACCTGTAAAAAAGCCAGGGACGCAGGACTATAGGCCCGTGCAGGACCTCAGAGAAGTCAATAAGAGGGTGATAGACATCCATCCCACAGTGCCTAACCCATACAATCTACTGAGCACTCTAAGGCCGGATTTTACTTGGTATACTGTTCTAGACCTTAAGGATGCCTTCTTTAGTCTGCCCTTGGCCCCCCAAAGCCAATTGTATTTTGCCTTCGAATGGAAGGACCCTGAATTAGGACTCTCAGGACAGGTGACCTGGACGCGCCTTCCTCAAGGTTTCAAGAATTCTCCTACCCTGTTTGATGAGGCCCTGCACCAGGATTTGACTGACTTCCGCACCCAGAACCCTGAGGTGACACTCCTGCAGTACGTGGATGACCTTCTATTGGCTGCTCCCACCAAGGAGGCCTGCATCACCGCCACCCAGCACTTACTCCAAGAACTAGGTAACAAGGGCTATCGTGCATCGGCCAAGAAGGCCCAGATCTGCAAAAAGGAGGTAACATATTTGGGTTATGTCCTGCATGAGGGAAAAAGATGGCTTACCAAGAGCCGAATTGACACGGTGGCCAAGATTCCCCCACCTCAGAGCCCCAGACAGTTAAGAGAGTTCTTGGGGACAGCAGGCTTCTGTAGATTATGGATACCAGGCTTTGCTGAATTGGCTGCCCCCTTATACCCTCTGACACGGGGCACTGACTCTTTCCAGTGGGGGGCCCCCCAGCAACAGGCCTTTGAAGCCATAAAGAAGGCCCTCCTGTCTGCCCCAGCCCTGGGATTGCCAGACACCACGAAGCCATTCACCCTCTTTGTAGATGAAAAACAAGGGATCGCCAAGGGGGTATTGGCACAAACTCTGGGACCTTGGAAACGGCCTGTGGCCTACTTATCTAAACAACTAGACACTGTAGCCGCTGGATGGCCTCCATGCCTGCGCATTATGGCTGCCACTGCGTTGTTGGTTAAAGATGCCAACAAACTGACCTTGGGACAATCCCTGACCATAGTCACGCCTCACGCATTAGAGGCAGTGATACGCCAGCCCCCCGATAGATGGGTCACCAACGCCCGTCTCACTCACTACCAAGCTCTACTCCTAGACTCCGAACGTATCACCTTTGGCCCTCCAGTTACCCTCAACCCTGCCACATTGCTGCCAGCCCCAGACCAAGGACAAGAGACTCCACATGACTGTCATCAAGTGTTGGCTGAGACACATGGAACTCGAGAGGACCTCCAAGATCGTGAACTTCCAGAAGCCGACCACACTTGGTATACAGACGGTAGCAGTTATTTGGACTCAGGTACCAGACGGGCCGGGGCAGCAGTGGTGGATGGGCAGAAAGTCATATGGGCCCAGGCCCTTCCCTCGGGGACCTCTGCCCAAAAGGCTGAGCTTATAGCCCTAACCAAAGCCTTGGAACTCTCTCGAGGCAAAAAGGCTAATATCTACACTGACAGCCGGTATGCCTTTGCCACTGCCCATATACATGGGAGCATCTATGAACAGAGGGGCTTACTAACATCAGAGGGCAAAGAGATAAAAAACAAGCCCGAAATTAAAGCCTTGCTAAAAGCCCTCTTCCTGCCTGCTCGAGTGGCCATCATTCACTGTCCTGGGCATCAAAAAGGACAGGACCCCATTGCCCTGGGGAACCAACAGGCAGACCGAGTGGCAAAACAAGTCGCCTGTATGGAGGCCCTAACACTGGCCCTAGAGGCTGATAAAGCCAATCAGGCAATCAGCCAAGTAGAACCATATATCTACACTTCAGAAGACCAAGCCAAGGCTCAGGCCTCAGGGGCCTCATTAGACTCAAAACTCCAACAGTGGATCAAAAATGGCAAGACTGTGCTACCAGCCAAAGAGGCAACTGCCATGATCCAACAGATGCATGCCTGGACCCACCTAGGATCAAAAAAGCTTCGACAGATCCTGGACAAAACAGAGTTCATCATCCCTGGAGCCAATGCCCTGATTGACAAAACTGTAGCCAATTGCCAAGCCTGCCAGCAAGTAAATGCTGGAAAAAGCCAAGCCCCAGAAGGAACCAGGGTCCGTGGGGACAGACCAGGAACTTACTGGGAAGTTGACTTCACTGAGGTAAAGCCCCCAGCTGCGGGTTATCGATACTTATTGGTCTTCATAGACACTTTTTCAGGATGGGTAGAAGCTTTCCCAACCCGACGGGAAACAGCACAAACAGTAACCAAGGCTATCCTAGAAGACATCTTTCCTCGGTTTGGACTCCCTAAGGTAATTGGGTCAGACAATGGGCCAGCCTTCGTCTCCCAGGTAAGTCAGGGATTGGCCAAGATCCTGGGGACTGATTGGAAATTACATTGTGCTTATAGACCCCAAAGTTCAGGACAGGTAGAAAGGATGAATAGAACCCTAAAAGAGGCCTTAACTAAATTGACCATAGAGACTGGCTTAAAAGACTGGAGACGCCTCCTACCTCTGGCCCTGTTTAGGGCCAGAAACACCCCTTCTCGTTTTAATTTGACTCCATATGAGATTTTATATGGAGGGCCACCTCCTCTGTCTACTATGCTCAATTCTTATCAGCCCTCTGCTTCCAAAACTGATTTGCAGGCTCGCCTAAAAGGACTACAAGCAGTACAGGCCCAAGTTTGGGCCCCCCTTGCTGAGATCTACAAGCCTGGCCACAACCAGACAGGACATCCTTTCCACGTCGGTGACTCAGTCTACATTCGACGACACCGGTCCCAAGGACTCGAGCCTCGGTGGAAGGGACCCTATACAGTCCTCCTGACCACACCCACCGCTCTCAAAGTAGACGGAATTGCAGCTTGGGTACACGCCTCCCACGCCAAGGCCGCTCCTCCTCCTCCTCCAGACCCCGAGCAACGCTCCCAATGGCACCTACACCGCTCCGGAGATCCTCTAAAGATAAGACTCACCAGATCTGGTCTTTAACTGTGCTCTTCCTCATGCTGGCCCTAGGGACAGTGGCCTACCTCAATCCCCATCAGCCCATGAAACTCACTTGGCAGGTCCGATCCCAACTGGGGGATGTGGTCTGGTCAATATCCCGAGAAGCCCCCCCCCATACCTGGTGGCCTGATCTAACCCTAGACTTGTGCCTCTTAATTGCTGGCTTAGATACTTGGGATATCCCAGAGAGAAGTTATAAAGAGTTACCCATTCTTTCTGAAGCCACTCATTACCAAAGAACAGCAGCCTTAGGTTGTGCCAGGCCCTGGTCAAGATGCCAGTTACGACTGGCTCCTTTTTATGTTTGTCCTCGAGATGGTAGATCAAGATCAGAAGCCCACCGATGCGGAGGGCTGGAAAGCTCTTATTGTGCTGCCTGGGGGTGTGAAACGTCAGGCTCTGTCTATTGGAAGCCCTCCTCAACATGGGACTTAATAACTGTATCCCGCAACCACTCTGGCACTACTAAATGCCCTCAGCGGGGACGGTATCTTCCTAGCTCCCAGGCTACTTGCAATCACAATAGCCAATGTAATCCCATAGTTATAAAATTTACAGAAAAAGGAAAAAAGTATTCAGATTGGGTAACAGGGCGACAGTGGGGCTTAAGATTTTATGTAGAAGGCACTGACCCAGGACTTACTTTCTCCATTAGATTAAAATTAGAAAAACCCCTAAAAATGTCTATAGGCCCCAACCCCGTCCTTGCTGACACTGGAGTACAACCCCCACGCCCCAGGCTCCCGACTATTGCCCCAACTCCTCCACCCACTACCCCAAACACAGAGCCACCCTTACCCAAGACTGGAGATCGGCTCTTTAATCTGGTTAAGGGGGCTTTCCAAGCCCTCAACACCACCAACCCCCAAGCAACCCAGTCCTGTTGGCTCTGCATCACCCCAAGCCCACCTTATTATGAGGGAATTGCTACCTCAGCCACTTTCTCTAACACAAGTAATCATTCCTCCTGTGACTGGGGTCAGCACAAAAAGCTCACCCTGACGGAAGTTTCAGGTCAGGGGACCTGCCTAGGCACTGTTCCTCCTAGCCACCAACACCTCTGTAATCTTACCTTCTCCATAACTACCACCACCAGTAACTACTTTCTTACTCCTCCCTCTAACCTATGGTGGGCCTGCAACACTGGACTCACCCCTTGTGTCTCCACTGCCATATTTGCTGCAACCCACTATTGTGTGCTAGTCCAGCTTGTCCCCAGGATTTACTATCAGACTGCCCAGGCTTTTGAAGCCAACTATGAGGACACACGTCCTTCCCGTTTTCGGAGAGAGCCAGTCACTCTGACTCTGGCTGTCATGTTAAGCTTGGGGGTTGCAGCAGGGGTGGGGACAGGGACAGCAGCCTTAATACAAGGGACCCAACAATTCAATATGCTTAGAACAGCTATAGACGAGGACCTCCGTGCCATAGAGCAGTCCATCACCAAGTTAGAAGAGTCCCTCACATCACTATCTGAGGTGGTCCTACAAAATAGAAGAGGGCTAGAACTTGTGTTTCTCAAAGAAGGAGGTTTATGTGCAGCTTTAAAAGAACAGTGTTGTTTTTATGTGGATCATTCTGGGGTAGTTAGAGATTCCATGACTAAGCTCCGAGAGCGCCTTGACAGGCGGCAACGAGAACGGGAGGCCAACCAGGGATGGTTTGAAACATGGTACAGTCAGTCCCCTTGGTACTCTACCCTGATATCGTCTATTATTGGGCCCCTGATCCTGCTCCTGCTTATACTCACCTTTGGCCCTTGCCTCTTAAACCGCCTAACGGCTTTTATCAGAGATCGACTTAATGTCACTCAGGCCTTAATCCTGACCCAACAGTACCAAGCCCTTAAACAAGAGCCTCAAGATTGAGGCCAGATAAAAAAAAAAAGGAGGGAATGAGAAATTGTAAAATTATAAAATGTAAGACGCTTGCTTGCCCTGCCCAGAGGCTTCTCCCAGTTCTCGTTACTACTAGCCTCAGAGTCCCACCCTAGTTCCCAGAATAGCTACATGCGAGCTCCCGATATCAGAAGTCCCATATGGTTTCTAGTAACCGCCCTAGGGACCCACACCCAAGTCCCCACAAGAAGTCTCCCACTGCCAATGTCCATATGGTTTAAGCTTGATAAGGAACCCCACGTGCTTTGTGGTTTTTGCCCTTAAAAACTAGTCTGTAACAGCTACTCGGGGTCCTTCACCTCCCGAGGGCTGAAGGGACCCTGGCGCGTCAGTAAAAACAATAAACCTTTGCTTTTGCATCAGTGTGTTGTGCCTCGCGTGGTCTCTCACGGCGACCCCCCTTCCCGAGTTGGGTGTGAGAGTCCAACACAACTGTGACTAAAACTGAGCTTCCCTACACACAGGGAAGCAAGAGAAATGCTGATTTCATCAAGCCCAGTTACATACTCAGAATCTGTACTACTGCGCAAATAGGCATGTCTCTGTAGGCAAAAAACTCATTTCTGACAAAGTTGCCCAAATGCATCTCAGAAGTGTGCAACTTGTTCTCTGAGTTAGAAAAGGTCGAGAAACATTCGTTTCTGCTTGGGCTGTGCTTCTACACATGTATTTGCTGAACGGTGAAAGCGCACAGTAATGCACTTTTCTCCCAGCAAATACACTGTTTCTAAGGAAATGGGAACACACTGAGGAGACACTTGTGGGAGCTACTGTGACTAAAATTGTGCTTCCCTAAGCACAGGGAAGCAAGAGAAATGCTGATTTCATCAAGCCCAGTTACATACTCAGAATCTGTACTACTGCGCAAATAGGCATGTCTTTGTAGGCAAAAAACTCATTTCTGACAAAGTTGCCCAAATGCATCTCAGAAGTGTGCAACTTGTTCTCTGAGTTAGAAAACGTCGAGAAACGTTCGTTTCTGCTAGCGCTGTGCTTCTACACATGTATTTGCTGAATGGTGAAAGCGCACAGTAATGCACTTTTCTCCCAGCAAATACACTGTTTCTAAGGAAATGGGAACACACTGAGGAGACACTTGTGGGAGTTACAGTGACTAAAACTGAGCTTCCCTACGCACAGGGAAGCAAGAGAAATGCTGATTTCATCAAGCCCATTTATGTGGGAAAGATTAAACTTTGTCGCAGGTGGAAGCAGTCTTGGCGGGCTTTACCCTTGGTGCACACCTTGAATACCTTCTGAGAGACTCTTTGGAGCCTTCCTGGGCTTGAAATTCAGGAAGCCTACCTAGGAACCCCACCCTGGCTATTGTTTTCCTAATTGACCCTCGAAGGGAGAAGGGACCGCCCTTTGCATATGACTGGGAGGTGGGGGAGAGAAAAACAATAGGTAGAAGGAGAAAAGGAGAAGGTGCGGAGAGGGAGGAAGGGACGTGACCAGCTCCTGGGACAGAGACACCTAAGGACCCGTCCTGCCTATGGATTCCAGGAGGTGTTACTCTTCTGTCCCATTAACCTTTTTTTCCTTCTTGTATATACTAGTTGGGTTGTATAATAAAGTTTAATTGTTAATAAACTGAGCCAACACAGTTACATACTCAGAATCTGTACTACTGCGCAAATAGGCATGTCTCTTTAGGCAAAAAACTCATTTATGACAAAGTTGCCCAAAAGCATCTCAGAAGTGTGCAAATTGTTCCCTGAGTTAAAAAACGTCGAGAAACGGTCGTTTCTGCTAGCGCTGTGCTTCTACACAAGTATTTGCCGCACGGTGAAAGCGCACAGTAATGCACTTTTCTCCCAGCAAATACACTGTTTCTAAGGAAATGGGAACACACTGAGGAGACACTTGTGGGAGCTACTGTGACTAAAACTGAGCTTCCCTACGCACAGGGAAGCAAGAGAAATGCTGATTTCATCAAGCTCAGTTACATACTCAGAATCTGTACTACTGGGCAAATAGGCATGTCTCTTTAGGCAAAAAACTCATTTCTGACAAAGTTGCCCAAATGCATCTCAGAAGTGTGCAACTTGTTCCCTGAGTTAGAAAATGTCGAGAAACGTTCATTTCTGCTAGCACTGTGCTTCTACACATGTATTTGCTGAACGGTGAAAGCGCACAGTAATGCACTTTTCTCCCAGCAAATACACTGTTTCTAAGGAAATGGGAACACACTGAGGAGACACTTGTGGGAGCTACTATGACTAAAATTGAGCTTCTCTACGCACAGGGAAGCAAGAGAAATGCTGATTTCATCAAGCCCAGTTACATACTCAGAATCTGTACTACTGCGCAAATAGGCATGTCTCTTTAGGCAAAAAACTCATTTCTGACAAAGTTGCCCAAATGCATCTCAGAAGTGTGCAACTTGTTCCCTGAGTTAGAAAACGTCGAGAAACGTTCGTTTCTGCTAGCGCTGTGCTTCTACACATGTATTTGCTGAACGGTGAAAGCGCACAGTAATGCACTTTTCTCCCAGCAAATACACTGTTTCTAAGGAAATGGCAACACACTGAGGAGACACTTGTGGGAGTACAGTGACTAAAACTGAGCTTCCCTACGCACAGGGAAGCAAGAGAAATGCTGATTTCATCAAGCCCAGTTACATACTTAGAATCTGTACTACTGCGCAAATAGGCATGTCTCTTTAGGCAGAAAACTCATTTCTGACAAAGTTGCCCAAATGCATCTCAGAAGTGTGCAACTTGTTCCCTGAGTTAGAACACGTCGAGAAACGTTCGTTTCCGCTAGCGCTGTGCTTCTACACATGTATTTGCTGAACGGTGAAAGCGCACAGCAATGCACTTTTCTCCCAGCAAATACACTGTTTCTAAGGAAATGGGAACACACTGAGGAGACACTTGTGGGAGCTACAGTGACTAAAACTGAGCTTCCCTACGCACAGGGAAGCAAGAGAAATGCTGATTTCATCAAGCCCAGTTACATACTCAGAATCTGTACTACTGCGCAAATAGGCATGTCTCTTTAGGCAAAAAACTCATTTCTGACAAAGTTGCCCAAATGCATCTCAGAAGTGTGCAACTTGTTCTCTGAGTTAGAAAACGTCGAGAAACGTTCGTTTCTGCTAGCGTTGTGCTTCTACACATGTATTTGCTGAACGGTGAAAGCGCACAGTAATGCACTTTTCTCCCAGCAAATACACTGTTTCTAAGGAAATGGGAACACACTGAGGAGACACTTGTGGGAGCTACTGTGACTGAAACTGAGCTTCCCTACGCACAGGGAAGCAAGAGAAATGCTGATTTCATCAAGCCTAGTTACATACTCAGAATCTGTACTACTGCGCAATAAGGCATGTCTCTTTAGGCAAAAAACTCATTTCTGACAAAGTTGCCCAAATGCATCTCAGAAGTGTGCAACTTGTTCCCTGAGTTAGAAAATGTTGAGAAACGTTTGTTTCTGCTAGCGCTGTGCTTCTACACATGTATTTGCTGAACGGTGAAAGCGCACAGTAATGCACTTTTCTCCCAGCAAATACACTGTTTCTAAGGAAATGGGAACACACTGAGGAGACACTTGTGGGAGCTACTGTGACTAAAACCGAGCTTCCCTATGCACAGGGAAGCAAGAGAAATGCTGATTTCATCAAGCCCAGTTACATACTCAGAATCTGTACTACTGCGCAAATAGGCATGTCTCTTTAGGCAAAAAACTCATTTCTGACAAAGTTGCCCAAATGCATCTCAGAAGTGTGCAACTTGTTCCCTGAGTTAGAAAACGTCGAGAAACGTTCGTTTTTGCTAGCGCTGTGCTTCTACACATGTATTTGCTGAACTGTGAAAGCACACAGTAATGCACTTTTCTCCCAGCAAATACACTGTTTCTAAGGAAATGGGAACACACTGAGGAGACACTTGTTGGAGCTACAGTGACTAAAACTGAGCTTCCCTACGCACAGGGAAGCAAGAGAAATGCTGATTTCATCAAGCCCAGTTACATACTCAGAATCTGTACTACTGCGCAAATAGGCATGTCTCTTTAGGCAAAAAACTCGTTTCTGACAAAGTTGCCCAAATGCATCTCAGAAGTGTGCAACTTGTTCCCTGAGTTAGAAAACGTCGAGAAACGTTCGTTTCTGCTAGCGCTGTGCTTCTACACATGTATTTGCTGAACGGTGAAAGCGCACAGTAATGCACTTTTCTCCCAGCAAATACACTGTTTCTAAGGAAATGGGAACACACTGAGGAGACACTTGTGGAAGCTACAGTGACTAAAACTGACCTTCCCTACGCACAGGGAAGCAAGAGAAATGCTGATTTCATCAAGCCTAGTTACATACTCAGAATCTGTACTACTGCGCAATAAGGCATGTCTCTTTAGGCAAAAAACTCATTTCTGACAAAGTTGCCCAAATGCATCTCAGAAGTGTGCAACTTGTTCCCTGAGTTAGAAAATGTTGAGAAACGTTCGTTTCTGCTAGCACTGTGCTTCTACACATGTATTTGCTGAACGGTGAAAGCGCACAGTAATGCACTTTTCTCCCAGCAAATACACTGTTTCTAAGGAAATGGGAACACACTGAGGAGACACTTGTGGGAGCTACTGTGACTAAAAGCGAGCTTCCCTACGCACTGGGAAGCAAGAGAAATGCTGATTTCATCAAGCCCAGTTACATACTCAGAATCTGTACTACTGCGCAAATAGGAATGTCTCTTTAGGCAAAAAACTCATTTCTGACAAAGTTGCCCAAATGCATCTCAGAAGTGTGCAACTTGTTCCCTGAGTTAGAAAACGTCGAGAAACGTTCGTTTCTGCTAGCGCTGTGCTTCTACACCTGTATTTGCTGAACGGAGAAAATGCACAGTAATGCACTTTTCTCCCAGCAAATACACTGTTTCTAAGGAAATGCGAACACACTGAGGAGACACTTCCGGGAGCTACAGTGACTAAAACTGAGCTTCCCTACGCACAGGGAAGCAAGAGAAATGCTGATTTCATCAAGCCCAGTTACATACTCAGAATCTCTACTACTGCACAAATAGGCATGTCTCTTTAGGCAAAAAACTCATTTCTGACAAAGTTTCCCAAATGCATCTCAGAAGTGTGCAACTTGTTCCCTGAGTTAGAAATCGTCGAGAAACGGTCGTTTCTGCTAGCGCTGTGCTTCTACACATGTATTTGCTGAACGGTGAAAGCGCACAGTAATGCACTTTTCTCCCAGCAAATACACTGTTTCTAAGGAAATGGGAACACACTGAGGAGACACTTGTGGGAGCTACTGTGACTAAAACCGAGCTTCCCTACGCACAGGGAAGCAAGAGAAATGCTGATTTCATCAAGCCCAGTTACATACTCATAGTCTGTACTACTGCGCAAATAGGCATGTCTCTTTAGGCAAAAAACTCATTTCTGACAAAGTTGCCCAAATGCATCTCAGAAGTGTGCAACTTGTTCCCTGAGTTAGAAAATGTCGAGAAACGTTTGTTTCTGCTAGCGCTGTGCTTCTACACATGTATTTGCTGAACGGTGAAAGCGCACAGTAATGCACTTTTCTCCCAGCAAATACACTGTTTCTAAGGAAATGGGAACACACTGAGGAGACACTTGTGGGAGCTACTATGACTAAAACTGAGCTTCTCTACGCACAGGGAAGCAAGAGAAATGCTGATTTCATCAAGCCCAGTTACATACTCAGAATCTGTACTACTGCGCAAATAGGCATGTCTCTTTAGGCAAAAAACTCATTTCTAACAAAGTTGCCCAAATGCATCTCAGAAGTGTGCAACTTGTTCCCTGAGTTAGAAAACGTCGAGAAACGTTCGTTTCTGCTAGCGCTGTGCTTCTACACATGTATTTGCTGAACGGTGAAAGCGCACAGTAATGCACTTTTCTCCCAGCAAATACACTGTTTCTAAGGAAATGGCAACACACTGAGGAGACACTTGTGGGAGTTACAGTGACTAAAACTGAGCTTCCCTACACACAGGGAAGCAAGAGAAATGCTGATTTCATCAAGCCCAGTTACATACTCAGAATCTGTACTACTGCGCAAATAGGCATGTCTCTTAAGGAAAAAAACTAATTTCTGACAAAGTTGCCCAAATGCATCTCAGAAGTGTGCAACGTGTTCCCTGAGTTAGAAAACGTCGAGAAACGTTCGTTTCCGCTAGCGCTGTGCTTCTACACATGTATTTGCTGAACGGTGAAAGCGCACAGCAATGCACTTTTCTCCCAGCAAATACACTGTTTCTAAGGAAATGGCAACACACTGAGGAGACACTTGTGGGAGTTACAGTGACTAAAACTGAGCTTCCCTACGCACAGGGAAGCAACAGAAATGCCGATTTCATCAAGCCCAGTTACATACTCAGAATCTGTACTACTGCGCAAATAGGCATGTCTCTTTAGGCAAAAAACTCATTTCTGACAAAGTTGCCCAAATGCATCTCAGAAGTGTGCAACTTGTTCCCTGAGTTAGAAAATGTCGAGAAACGTTCGTTTCTGCTAGCGCTGTGCTTCTACACATGTATTTGCTGAACGGTGAAAGCGCACAGTAATGCACTTTTCTCCCAGCAAATACACTGTTTCTAAGGAAATGGGAAGAAACTGAGGAGACACTTGTGGGAGCTACTGTGACTAAAACTGAGCTTCCCTACGCACAGGGAAGCAAGAGAAATGCTGATTTCATCAAGCCCAGTTACATACTCAGAATCTGTACTACTGCGCAAATAGGCATGTCTCTTTAGGCAAAAAACTCATTTCTGACAAAGTTGCCCAAATGCATCTCAGAAGTGTGCAACTTGTTCCCTGAGTTAGAAAACGTCGAGAAACGTTCGTTTCTCCTAGCGCTGTGCTTCTACACATGTATTTGTTGAACGGTGAAAGCGCACAGTAATGCACTTTTCTCCCAGCAAATACACTGTATCTAAGGAAATGGGAACACACTGAGGAGACACTTGTCGGAGCTACTGTGACTAAAACTGAGCTTCCCTACGCACAGGGAAGCAAGAGAAATGCTGATTTCATCAAGCTCAGTTACATACTCAGAATGTATACTACTGGGCAAATAGGCATGTCTCTTTAGGCAAAAAACTCATTTCTGACAAAGTTGCCCAAATGCATCTCAGAAGTGTGCAACTTGTTCCCTGAGTTAGAAAACGTCGAGAAACGTTCGTTTCTGCTAGCGCTGTGCTTCTACACATGTATTTGCTGAACGGTGAAAGCGTAGAGTAATGCACTTTTCTCCCAGCAAATACACTGTTTTTAAGGAAATGGGAACACACTGAGGAGACACTTGTGGGAGCTACAGTGACTAAAACTGAGCTTCCCTACGCACAGGGAAGCAAGAGAAATGCTGATTTCATCAAGCCCAGTTACATACTCAGAATCTGTACTACTGCGCACATAGGCATATCTCTTTAGGCAAAAAACTCATTTCTGACAAAGTTGCCCAAATGCATCTCAGAAGTGTGCAACTTGTTCCTTGAGTTAGAAAACAACGAGAAACGTTCGTTTCTGCTAGCGCTGTGCTTCTACACCTGTATTTGCTGAACGGTGAAAATGCACAGTAATGCACTTTTCTCCCAGCAAATACACTGTTTCTAAGGAAATGGGAACACACTGAGGAGACACTTGTGGGAGCTACAGTGACTAAAACTGAGCTTCCCTACGCACAGGGAAGCAAGAGAAATCCTGATTTCATCAAGCCCAGTTACATACTCAGAATCTGTACTACTGCACAAATAGGCATGTCTCTTTAGGCAAAAAACTCATTTCTGACAAAGTTGCCCAAATGCATCTCAGAAGTGTGCAACTTGTTCCCTGAGTTAGAAAACGTCGAGAAATGTTCGTTTCTGCTAGCGCTGTGCTTCTACACATGTATTTGCTGAACGGTGAAAGCGCACAGTAATGCACTTTTCTCCCAGCTAATACACTGTTTCTAAGGAAATGGGAACACACTGAGGAGACACTTGTGGGAGCTACTGTGACTAAAACTGAGCTTCCCTACGCACAGGGAAGCAAGAGAAATGCTGATTTCATCAAGCCCAGTTACATACTCAGAATCTGTACTACTGCGCAAATAGGCATGTCTCTTTAGGCAAAAAACTCGTTTCTGACAAAGTTGCCCAAATGCATCTCAGAAGTGTGCAACTTGTTCCCTGAGTTAGAAAACGTCGAGAAACGTTCGTTTCTGCTAGCGCTGTGCTTCTACACCTGTATTTGCTGAACGGTGAAAGCGCACAGTAATGCAGTTTTCTCCCAGCAAATACACTGTTTCTAAGGAAATGGGAACACACTGAGGAGACACTTGTGGGAGCTACTGGGACTAAAACTGAGCTTCCCTACGCACAGGGAAGCAAGAGAAATGCTGATTTCATCAAGCCCAGTTACATACTCAGAATCTGTACTACTGCGCAAATAGGCATGTCTCTTTAGGCAAAAAACTCATTTCTGACAAAGTTGCCCAAATGCATCTCAGAAGTATGCAACTTGTTCCCTGAGTCAGAAAACGTCGAGAAACGGTCGTTTCTGCTAGCGCTGTGCTTCTACACATGTATTTGCTGAACGGTGAAAGCGCACAGTAATGCACTTTTCTCCCAGCAAATACACTGTTTCTAAGGAAATGGGAACACACTGAGGAGACACTTGTGGGAGCTACTGTGACTAAAACTGAGCTTCCCTACGCACAGGGAAGCAAGAGAAATGCTGATTTCATCAAGCCCAGTTACATACTCAGAATCTGTACTACTGCGCAAATAGGCATGTCTCTTTAGGCAAAAAACTCGTTTCTGACAAAGTTGCCCAAATGCATCTCAGAAGTGTGCAACTTGTTCCCTGAGTTAGAAAACGTCGAGAAACGTTCGTTTCTGCTAGCGCTGTGCTTCTACACCTGTATTTGCTGAACGGTGAAAGCGCACAGTAATGCAGTTTTCTCCCAGCAAATACACTGTTTCTAAGGAAATGGGAACACACTGAGGAGACACTTGTGGGAGCTACTGGGACTAAAACTGAGCTTCCCTACGCACAGGGAAGCAAGAGAAATGCTGATTTCATCAAGCCCAGTTACATACTCAGAATCTGTACTACTGCGCAAATAGGCATGTCTCTTTAGGCAAAAAACTCATTTCTGACAAAGTTGCCCAAATGCATCTCAGAAGTATGCAACTTGTTCCCTGAGTCAGAAAACGTCGAGAAACGGTCGTTTCTGCTAGCGCTGTGCTTCTACACATGTATTTGCTGAACGGTGAAAGCGCACAGTAATGCACTTTTCTCCCAGCAAATACACTGTTTCTAAGGAAATGGGAACACACTGAGGAGACACTTGTGGGAGCTACTGTGACTAAAACTGAGCTTCCCTACGCAAAGGGAAGCAAGAGAAATGCTGATTTCATCAAGCCCAGTTACATACTCAGAATTTGTACTACTGCGCAAATAGGCATGTCTCTTTAGGCAAAAAACTCATTTCTGACAAAGTTGCCCAAATGCATCTCAGAAGTATGCAACTTGTTCCCTGAGTTAGAAAACGTCGAGAAACGTTCGTTTCTGCTAGCGCTGTGCTTCTACACATGTATTTGCTGAACGGTGAAAGCGCACAGTAATGCACTTTTCTCCCAGAAATACATTGTTTCTAAGGAAATGGCAACACACTGAGGAGACACTTGTGGGAGTTACAGTGACTAAAACTGAGCTTCCCTACGCACAGGGAAGCAACAGAAATGCCGATTTCATCAAGCCCAGTTACATACTCAGAATCTGTACTACTGCGCAAATAGGCATGTCTCTTTAGGCAAAAAACTCATTTCTGACAAAGTTGCCCAAATGCATCTCAGAAGTGTGCAACTTGTTCCCTGAGTTAGAAAATGTCGAGAAACGTTCCTTTCTGCTAGCGCTGTGCTTCTACACATGTATTTGCTGAACGGTGAAAGCGCACAGTAATGCACTTTTCTCCCAGCAAATACACTGTTTCTAAGGAAATGGGAAGAAACTGAGGAGACACTTGTGGGAGCTACTGTGACTAAAACTGAGCTTCCCTACGCACAGGGAAGCATGAGAAATACTGATTTCATCAAGCTCAGTTACATACTCAGAATCTATACTACTGGGCAAATAGGCATGTCTCTTTAGGCAAAAAACTCATTTCTGACAAAGTTGCCCAAATGCATCTCAGAAGTGTGCAACTTGTTCCCTGAGTTAGAAAACGTCGAGAAACGTTCGTTTCTGCTAGCGCTGTGCTTCTACACATGTATTTGCTGAACGGTGAAAGCGTAGAGTAATGCACTTTTCTCCCAGCAAATACACTGTTTTTAAGGAAATGGGAACACACTGAGGAGACACTTGTGGGAGCTACAGTGACTAAAACTGAGCTTCCCTACGCACAGGGAAGCAAGAGAAATGCTGATTTCATCAAGCCCAATTACATACTCAGAATCTGTACTACTGCGCAAATAGGCATATCTCTTTAGGCAAAAAACTCATTTCTGACAAAGTTGCCCAAATGCATCTCAGAAGTGTGCAACTTGTTCCCTGAGTTAGAAAACGTCGAGAAACGTTCGTTTCTGCTAGCGCTGTGCTTCTACACCTGTATTTGCTGAACGGTGAAAATGCACAGTAATGCACTTTTCTCCCAGCAAATACACTGTTTCTAAGGAAATGGGAACACACTGAGGAGACACTTGTGGGAGCTACAGTGACTAAAACTGAGCTTCCCTACGCACAGGGAAATAAGAGAAATGCTGATTTCATCAAGCCCAGTTACATACTCAGAATCTGTATTACTGCGCAAATAGGCATGTCTCTTTAGGCAAAAAACTCATTTCTGACAAAGTTGCCCAAATGCATCTCAGAAGTGTGCAACTTGTTCCCTGAGTTAGAAAACGTCGAGAAACGTTCGTTTCTGCTAGCGCTGTGCTTCTACACCTGTATTTGCTGAACGGTGAAAATGCACAGTAATGCACTTTTCTCCCAGCAAATACACTGTTTCTAAGGAAATGGGAACACACTGAGGAGACACTTGTGGGAGCTACTGTGACTAAAACTGAGCTTCCCTACGCACAGGGAAGCAAGAGAAATGCTGATTTCATCAAGCCCAGTTACATACTCAGAATTTGTACTACTGCGCAAATAGGCATGTCTCTTTAGGCAAAAAACTCATTTCTGACAAAGTTGCCCAAATGCATCTCAGAAGTATGCAACTTGTTCCCTGAGTTAGAAAACGTCGAGAAATGTTCGTTTCTGCTAGCGCTGTGCTTCTACACATGTATTTGCTGAACGGTGAAAGCGCACAG
Organism: Acomys minous; assembly: GCF_964271855.1. Classification (NCBI taxonomy): domain Eukaryota; kingdom Metazoa; phylum Chordata; class Mammalia; order Rodentia; family Muridae; genus Acomys; species Acomys minous. The sequence continues at coordinate 2,009,255 of NW_028182171.1, read as the reverse complement.
TAATGCACTTTTCTCCCAGCAAATACACTGTTTCTAAGGAAATGGGAACACACTGAGGAGACATTTGTGGGAGCTACAGTGACTAAAACTGAGCTTCCCTACGCACAGGGAAGCAAGAGAAATGCTGATTTCATCAAGCCCAGTTACATACTCAGAATCTGTACTACTGCGCAAATAGGCATATCTCTTTAGGCAAAAAACTCGTTTCTGACAAAGTTGCCCAAATGCATCTCAGAAGTGTGCAACTTGTTCCCTGAGTTAGAAAACGTCGAGAAACGTTCGTTTCTGCTAGCGCTGTGCTTCTACACATGTATTTGCTGAACGGTGAAAGCGCACAGTAATGCACTTTTCTCCCAGCAAATACACTGTTTCTAAGGAAATGGGAACACACTGAGGAGACACTTGTGGGAGCTAGAGTGACTAAAACTGAGCTTCCTACGCACAGGGAAGCAAGAGAAATGCTGATTTCATCAAGCCCAGTTACATACTCAGAATCTGTACTACTGCGCAAATACGCATGTCTCTTAAGGCAAAAAACTCATTTCTGACAAAGTTGCCCAAATGCATCTCAGAAGTGTGCAACTTGTTCCCTGAGTTAGAAAACGTCGAGAAACGGTCTTTTCTGCTAGCGCTGTGCTTCTACACATGTATTTGCTGAACGGTGAAAGCGCACAGTAATGCAGTTTTCTCCCAGCAAATACACTGTTTCTAAGGAAATGGGAAGAAACTGAGGAGACACTTGTGGGAGCTACTGTGACTAAAACTGAGCTTCCCTACGCACAGGGAAGCAAGAGAAATACTGATTTCATCAAGCTCAGTTACATACTCAGAATCTATACTACTGGGCAAATAGGCATGTCTCTTTAGGCAAAAAACTCATTTCTGACAAAGTTGCCCAAATGCATCTCAGAAGTGTGCAACTTGTTCCCTGAGTTAGAAAATGTCGAGAAACGTTCGTTTCTGCTAGCGCTGTGCTTCTACACATGTATTTGCTCAACGGTGAAAGCGTAGAGTAATGCACTTTTCTCCCAGCAAATACACTGTTTTTAAGGAAATGGGAACACACTGAGGAGACACTTGTGGGAGCTACAGTGACTAAAACTGAGCTTCCCTACGCACAGGGAAGCAAGAGAAATGCTGATTTCATCAAGCCCAGTTACATACTCAGAATCTGTACTACTGCGCAAATAGGCATGTCTCTTAAGGCAAAAAACTCATTTCTGACAAAGTTGCCCAAATGCATCTCAGAAGTGTGCAACTTGTTCCCTGAGTTAGAAAACGTCGAGAAACGGTCTTTTCTGCTAGCGCTGTGCTTCTACACATGTATTTGCTGAACGGTGAAAGCGCACAGTAATGCAGTTTTCTCCCAGCAAATACACTGTTTCTAAGGAAATGGGAAGAAACTGAGGAGACACTTATGGGAGCTACTGTGACTAAAACTGAGCTTCCCTACGCACAGGGAAGCAAGAGAAATACTGATTTCATCAAGCTCAGTTACATACTCAGAATATATACTACTGGGCAAATAGGCATGTCTCTTTAGGCAAAAAACTCATTTCTGACAAAGTTGCCCAAATGCATCTCAGAAGTGTGCAACTTGTTCCCTGAGTTAGAAAATGTCGAGAAACGTTCGTTTCTGCTAGCGCTGTGCTTCTACACATGTATTTGCTGAACGGTGAAAGCGTAGAGTAATGCACTTTTCTCCCAGCAAATACACTGTTTTTAAGGAAATGGGAACACACTGAGGAGACACTTGTGGGAGCTACAGTGACTAAAACTGAGCTTCCCTACGCACAGGGAAGCAAGAGAAATGCTGATTTCATCAAGGCCAGTTACATACTCAGAATCTGTACTACTGCGCAAATAGGCATATCTCTTTAGGCAAAAAACTCATTTCTGACAAAGTTGCCCAAATGCATCTCAGAAGTGTGCAACTTGTTCCCTGAGTTAGAAAACGTCGAGAAACGTTCGTTTCTGCTAGCGCTGTGCTTCTACACCTGTATTTGCTGAACGGTGAAAATGCACAGTAATGCACTTTTCTCCCAGCAAATACACTGTTTCTAAGGAAATGGGAACACACTGAGGAGACACTTGTGGGAGCTACAGTGACTAAAACTGAGCTTCCCTACGCACAGGGAAGCAAGAGAAATGCTGATTTCATCAAGCCCAGTTACATACTCAGAATCTGTACTACTGCGCAAATACTCATGTCTCTTTAGGCAAAAAACTCATTTCTGACAAAGTTGCCCAAATGCATCTCAGAAGTGTGCAACTTGTTCCCTGAGTTAGAAAACGTCGAGAAACGGTCGTTTCTGCTAGCGCTGTGCTTCTACACCTGTATTTGCTGAACGGTGAAAATGCACAGTAATGCACTTTTCTCCCAGCAAATACACTGTTTCTAAGGAAATGGGAACACACTGAGGAGACACTTGTGGGAGCTACTGTGACTAAAACTGAGCTTCCCTACGCACAGGGAAGCAAGAGAAATGCTGATTTCATCAAGCCCAGTTACATACTCAGAATCTGTACTACTGCGCAAATAGGCATGTCTCTTTAGGCAAAAAACTCATTTCTGACAAAGTTGCCCAAATGCATCTCAGAAGTGTGCAACTTGTTCCCTGAGTTAGAAAACGTAGAGAAATATTCGTTTCTGCTAGCGCTGTGCTTCTACACATGTATTTGCTGAACGGTGAAAGAGCACAGTAATGCACTTTTCTCCCAGCAAATACACTGTTTCTAAGGAAATGAGAACACACTGAGGAGACACTTGTGGGAGCTACTGTGACTAAAACTGAGCTTCCCTACGCACAGGGAAGCAAGAGAAATGCTGATTTCATCAAGCCCAGTTACATACTCAGAATCTGTACTACTGCGCAAATAGGCATGTCTCTTTAGGCAAAAAACTCATTTCTGACAAAGTTGCCCAAATGCATCTCAGAAATGTGCAACTTGTTCCTTGAGTTAGAAAACGTCGAGAAACGTTCGTTTCTGCTAGCGCTGTGCTTCTACACATGTATTTGCTGAACGGTGAAAGCGCACAGTAATGCACTTTTCTCCCAGCAAATACACTGTTTCTAAGGAAATGGGAACACACTGAGGAGACACTTGTGGGAGCTACAGTGACTAAAACTGAGCTTCCTACGCACAGGGAAGCAAGAGAATTGCTGATTTCATCAAGCCCAGTTACATACTCAGAATCTATACTACTGCGCAAATAGGCATATCTCTTTAGGCAAAAAACTCATTTCTGACAAAGTTGTCCAAATGCATCTCAGAAGTGTGCAACTTGTTCCCTGAGTTAGAAAACGTCGAGAAACGTTCGTTTCTGCTAGCGCTGTGCTTCTACACCTGTATTTGCTGAACGGTGAAAATGCACAGTAATGCACTTTTCTCCCAGCAAATACACTGTTTCTAAGGAAATGGGAACACACTGAGGAGACACTTGTGGGAGCTACAGTGACTAAAACTGAGCTTCCCTACGCACAGGGAAGCAAGAGAAATGCTGATTTCATCAAGCCCAGTTACATACTCAGAATCTGTACTACTGCGCAAATAGGCATGTCTCTTTAGGCAAAAAACTCATTTCTGACAAAGTTGCCCAAATGCATCTCAGAAGTGTGCAACTTGTTCCCTGAGTTAGAAAACGTCGAGAAACGGTCGTTTATGCTAGCGCTGTGCTTCTACACATGTATTTGCTGAACGGTGAAAGCGCACAGTAATGCACTTTTCTCCCAGCAAATACACTGTTTCTAAGGAAATGGGAACACACTGAGGAGACACTTGTGGGAGCTACTGTGACTAAAACTGAGCTTCCCTACGCACAGGGAAGCAAGAGATATGCTGATTTCATCAAGCCCAGTTACATACTCAGAATTTGTACTACTGCGCAAATAGGCATGTCTCTTTAGGCAAAAAACTCATTTCTGACAAAGTTGCCCAAATGCATCTCAGAAGTATGCAACTTGTTCCCTGAGTTAGAAAACGTCGAGAAATGTTCGTTTCTGCTAGCGCTGTGCTTCTACACATGTATTTGCTGAACGGTGAAAGCGCACAGTAATGCACTTTTCTCCCAGCAAATACACTGTTTCTAAGGAAATGGGAACACACTGAGGAGACACTTGTGGGAGCTACAGTGACTAAAACTGAGCTTCCCTACGCACAGGGAAGCAAGAGAAATGCTGATTTCATCAAGCCCAGTTACATACTCAGAATCTGTACTACTGCGCAAATAGGCATGTCTCTTTAGGCAAAAAACTCGTTTCTGACAAAGTTGCCCAAATGCATCTCAGAAGTGTGCAACTTGTTCCCTGAGTTAGAAAACGTCGTGAAACGGTCTTTTCTGCTAGTGCTGTGCTTCTACACATGTATTTGCTGAACGGTGAAAGCACACAGTAATGCAGTTTTCTCCCAGCAAATACACTGTTTCTAAGGAAATGGGAACACACTGAGGAGACACTTGTGGGAGCTACTGTGACTAAAACAGAGCTTCCCTACGCACAGGGAAGCAAGAGAAATGCTGATTTCATCAAGCCCAGTTACATACTCAGAATCTGTACTACTGCGCAAATAGGCATGTCTCTTAAGGCAAAAAACTCATTTCTGAAAAAGGTGCCCAAATGCATCTCAGAAGTGTGCAACTTGTTCCCTGAGTTAGAAAACGTCGAGAAACGGTCGTTTCTGCTAGCGCTGTGCTTCTAAACATGTATTTGCTGAACGGTGAAAGCGCACAGTAATGCACTTTTCTCCCAGCAAATACACTGTTTCTAAGGAAATGGAAACACACTGAGGAGACACTTGTGGGAGCTACTGTGACTAAAACTGAGCTTCCCTACGCACAGGGAAGCAAGAGAAATGCTGATTTCATCAAGCCCAGTTACATACTCAGAATCTGTACTACTGCGCAAATAGGCATGTCTCTTTAGGCAAAAAACTCATTTCTGACAAAGTTGCCCAAATGCATCTCAGAAGTATGCAACTTGTTCCCTGAGTTAGAAAACGTCGAGAAACGTTCGTTTCTGCTAGCGCTGTGCTTCTACACATGTATTTGCTGAACGGTGAAAGCGCACAGTAATGCACTTTTCTCCCAGAAATACATTGTTTCTAAGGAAATGGCAACACACTGAGGAGACACTTGTGGGAGTTACAGTGACTAAAACTGAGCTTCCCTACGCACAGGGAAGCAACAGAAATGCTGATTTCATCAAGCCCAGTTACATACTCAGAATCTGTACTACTGCGCAAATAGGCATGTCTCTTTAGGCAAAAAACTCATTTCTGACAAAGTTGCCCAAATGCATCTCAGAAGTGTGCAACTTGTTCCCTGAGTTAGAAAACGTCGAGAAACGGTCTTTTCTGCTAGCGCTGTGCTTCTACACATGTATTTGCTGAACGGTGAAAGCGCACAGTAATGCAGTTTTCTCCCAGCAAATACACTGTTTCTAAGGAAATGGGAACACACTGAGGAGACACTTGTGGGAGCTACTGTGACTAAAACAGAGCTTCCCTACGCACAGGGAAGCAAGAGAAATGCTGATTTCATCAAGCCCAGTTACATACTCAGAATCTGTACTACTGCGCAAATAGGCATGTCTCTTAAGGCAAAAAACTCATTTCTGACAAAGTTGCCCAAATGAATCTCAGAAGTGTGCAACTTGTTCCCTGAGTTAGAAAACGTCGAGAAACGGTCGTTTCTGCTAGCGCTGTGCTTCTAAACATGTATTTGCTGAACGGTGAAAGCGCACAGTAATGCACTTTTCTCCCAGCAAATACACTGTTTCTAAGGAAATGGAAACACACTGAGGAGACACTTGTGGGAGCTACTGTGACTAAAACTGAGCTTCCCTACGCACAGGGAAGCAAGAGAAATGCTGATTTCATCAAGCCCAGTTACATACTCAGAATCTGTACTACTGCGCAAATAGGCATGTCTCTTTAGGCAAAAAACTCATTTCTGACAAAGTTGCCCAAATGCATCTCAGAAGTATGCAACTTGTTCCCTGAGTTAGAAAACGTCGAGAAACGTTCGTTTCTGCTAGCGCTGTGCTTCTACACATGTATTTGCTGAACGGTGAAAGCGCACAGTAATGCACTTTTCTCCCAGCAAATACACTGTTTCTAAGGAAATGGGAACACATTGAGGAGACACTTGTGGGAGCTACTGTGACTAAAACAGAGCTTCCCTACGCACAGGGAAGCAAGAGAAATGCTGATTTCATCAAGCCCAGTTACGTACTCAGAATCTGTACTACTGCGCAAATAGGCATGTCTCTTAAGGCAAAAAACTCATTTCTGACAAAGTTGCCCAAATGAATCTCAGAAGTGTGCAACTTGTTCCCTGAGTTAGAAAACTTCGAGAAACGGTCGTTTCTGCTAGCGCTGTGCTTCTAAACATGTATTTGCTGAACGGAGAATGCGCACAATAATGCACTTTTCTCCCAGCAAATACACTGTTTCTAAGGAAATGGGAACACACTGAGGAGACACTTGTTGGAGCTACTGTGACTAAAACTGAGCTTCCCTACGCACAGGGAAGCAAGAGAAATGCTGATTTCATCAAGCCCAGTTACATACTCAGAATCTGTACTACTGTGCAAATAGGCATGTCTCTTTAGGCAAAAAACTCATTTCTGACAAAGTTGCCCAAATGCATCTCAGAAGTATGCAACTTGTTCCCTGAGTTAGAAAACGTCGAGAAACGTTCGTTTCTGCTAGCGCTGTGCTTCTACACCTGTATTTGCTGAACGGTGAAAATGCACAGTAATGCACTTTTCTCCCAGCAAATACACTGTTTCTAAGGAAATGGGAACACACCGAGGAGACACTTGTGGGAGCTACAGTGACTAAAACTGAGCTTCCCTACGCACAGGGAAGCAAGAGAAATGCTGATTTCATCAAGCCCAGTTACATACTCAGAATCTGTACTACTGCGCAAATAGGCATGTCTCTTTAGGCAAAAAACTCATTTCTGACAAAGTTGCCCAAATGCATCTCAGAAGTGTGCAACTTGTTCCCTGAGTTAGAAAACGTCGAGAAACGGTCGTTTCTGCTAGCGCTGTGCTTCTACACATGTATTTGCTGAACGGTGAAAGCGCACAGTAATGCACTTTTCTCCCAGCAAATACACTGTTTCTAAGGAAATGGGAACACACTGAGGAGACACTTGTGGGAGCTACTGTGACTAAAACAGAGCTTCCCTACGCACAGGGAAGCAAGAGAAATGCTGATTTCATCAAGCCCAGTTACATACTCAGAATCTGTACTACTGCGCAAATAGGCATGTCTCTTAAGGCAAAAAACTCATTTCTGACAAACTTGCCCAAATGCATCTCAGAAGTGTGCAACTTGTTCCCTGAGTTAGAAAACGTCGAGAAACGTTCGTTTCTGCTAACGCTGTGCTTCTACACCTGTATTTGCTGAACGGTGAAAATGCACAGTAATGCACTTTTCTCCCAGCAAATACACTGTTTCTAAGGAAATGGGAACACACTGAGGAGACACTTGTGGGAGCTACAGTGACTAAAACTGAGCTTCCCTACGCACAGGGAAGCAAGAGAAATGCTGATTTCATCAAGCCCAGTTACATACTCAGAATCTGTACTACTGCACAAATAGGCATGTCTCTTTAGGCAAAAAACTCATTTCTGACAAAGTTGCCCAAATGCATCTCAGAAGTGTGCAACTTGTTCCCTGAGTTAGAAAACATCGAGAAACGGTCGTTTCTGCTTGCGCTGTGCTTCTAAACATTTATTTGCTGAACGAGGAAAGCGCACAGTAATGCACTTTTCTCCCAGCAAATACACTGTTTCTAAGGAAATGGGAACACACTGAGGAGACACTTGTGGGAGCTACTGTGACTAAAACTGAGCTTCCCTACGCACAGGGAAGCAAGAGAAATGCTGATTTCATCAAGCCCAGTTACATACTCAGAATCTGTACTACTGCGCAAATAGGCATGTCTCTTTAGGCAAAAAACTCGTTTCTGACAAAGTTGCCCAAATGCATCTCAGAAGTGTGCAACTTGTTCCCTGAGTTAGAAAACGTCGAGAAACGGTCATTTCTGCTAGTGCTGTGCTTCTACACATGTATTTGCTGAACGGTGAAAGCGCACAGTAATGCACTTTTCACCCAGCAAATACAATGTTTCTACGGAAATGGGAACACACTGAGGAGACACTTGTGGGAGCTACTGTGACTAAAACAGAGCTTCCCTACGCACAGGGAAGCAAGAGAAATGCTGATTTCATCAAGACCAGTTACATACTCAGAATCTGTACTACTGCGCAAATAGGCATGTCTCTTAAGGCAAAAAACTCATTTCTGACAAAGTTGCCCAAATGCATCTCAGAAGTGTGCAACTTGTTCCCTGAGTTAGAAAACGTCGAGAAACGGTCGTTTCTGCTAGCGCTGTGCTTCTAAACATGTATTTGCTGAACGGTGAAAGCGCACAGTAATGCACTTTTCTCCCAGCAAATACACTGTTTCTAAGGAAATGGGAACACACTGAGGAGACACTTGTGGGAGCTACTGTGACTAAAACTGAGCTTCCCTACACACAGGGAAGCAAGAGAAATGCTGATTTCATCAAGCCCAGTTACATACTCAGAATCTGTACTACTGCGCAAATAGGCAAGTCTCTTTAGGCAAAAAACTCATTTCTGACAAAGTTGCCCAAATGCATCTCAGAAGTGTGCAACTTGTTCCCTGAGTTAGAAAACGTAGAGAAATATTCGTTTCTGCTAGCGCTGTGCTTCTACACATGTATTTGCTGAACGGTGAAAGCACACAGTAATGCACTTTTCTCCCAGCAAATACACTGTTTCTAAGGAAATGAGAACACACTGAGGAGACACTTGTGGGAGCTACTGTGACTAAAACTGAGCTTCCCTACGCACAGGGAAGCAAGAGAAATGCTGATTTCATCAAGCCCAGTTACATACTCAGAATCTGTACTACTGCGCAAATAGGCATGTCTCTTTAGGCAAAAAACTCATTTCTGACAAAGTTGCCCAAATGCATCTCAGAAGTGTGCAACTTGTTCCCTGAGTTAGAAAACGTCGAGAAACGGTCGTTTCTGCTAGCGCTGTGCTTCTACACATGTATTTGCTGAACGGTGAAAGCGCACAGTAATGCACTTTTCTCCCAGCAAATACACTGTTTCTAAGGAAATGGCAACACACTGAGGAGACACTTGTGGGAGCTACAGTGACTAAAACTGAGCTTCCTACGCACAGGGAAGCAAGAGAAATGCTGATTTCATCAAGCCCAGTTACATACTCAGAATCTGTACTACTGCGCAAATAGGCATATCTCTTTAGGCAAAAAACTCATTTCTGACAAAGTTGCCCAAATGCATCTCAGAAGTGTGCAACTTGTTCCCTGAGTTAGAAAACGTCGAGAAACGTTCGTTTCTGCTAGCGCTGTGCTTCTACACCTGTATTTGCTGAACGGTGAAAATGCACAGTAATGCACTTTTCTCCCAGCAAATACACTGTTTCTAAGGAAATGGGAACACACTGAGGAGACACTTGTGGGAGCTACAGTGACTAAAACTGAGCTTCCCTACGCACAGGGAAGCAAGAGAAATGCTGATTTCATCAAGCCCAGTTACATACTCAGAATCTGTACTACTGCGCAAATAGGCATGTCTCTTTAGGCAAAAAACTCATTTCTGACAAAGTTGCCCAAATGCATCTCAGAAGTGTGCAACTTGTTCCCTGAGTTAGAAAACGTCGAGAAACGGTCGTTTCTGCTAGCGCTGTGCTTCTACACATGTATTTGCTGAACGGTGAAAGCGCACAGTAATGCACTTTTCTCCCAGCAAATACACTGTTTCTAAGGAAATGGGAACACACTGAGGAGACACTTGTGGGAGCTACTGTGACTAAAACTGAGCTTCCCTACGCACAGGGAAGCAAGAGAAATGCTGATTTCATCAAGCCCAGTTACATACTCAGAATTTGTACTACTGCGCAAATAGGCATGTCTCTTTAGGCAAAAAACTCATTTCTGACAAAGTTGCCCAAATGCATCTCAGAAGTGTGCAACTTGTTCCCTGAGTTAGAAAACGTCGAGAAACGGTCTTTTCTGCTAGTGCTGTGCTTCTACACATGTATTTGCTGAACGGTGAAAGCGCACAGTAATGCAGTTTTCTCCCAGCAAATACACTGTTTCTAAGGAAATGGGAACACACTGAGGAGACACTTGTGGGAGCTACTGTGACTAAAACAGAGCTTCCCTACGCACAGGGAAGCAAGAGAAATGCTGATTTCATCAAGACCAGTTACATACTCAGAATCTGTACTACTGCGCAAATAGGCATGTCTCTTAAGGCAAAAAACTCATTTCTGACAAAGTTGCCCAAATGCATCTCAGAAGTGTGCAACTTGTTCCCTGAGTTAGAAAACGTCGAGAAACGGTCGTTTCTGCTAGCGCTGTGCTTCTAAACATGTATTTGCTGAACGGTGAAAGCGCACAGTAATGCACTTTTCTCCCAGCAAATACACTGTTTCTAAGGAAATGGGAACACACTGAGGAGACACTTGTGGGAGCTACTGTGACTAAAACTGAGCTTCCCTACACACAGGGAAGCAAGAGAAATGCTGATTTCATCAAGCCCAGTTACATACTCAGAATCTGTACTACTGCGCAAATAGGCAAGTCTCTTTAGGCAAAAAACTCATTTCTGACAAAGTTGCCCGAATGCATCTCAGAAGTGTGCAACTTGTTCCCTGAGTTAGAAAACGTAGAGAAATATTCGTTTCTGCTAGCGCTGTGCTTCAACACATGTATTTGCTGAACGGTGAAAGCACACAGTAATGCACTTTTCTCCCAGCAAATACACTGTTTCTAAGGAAATGGGAACACACTGAGGAGACACTTGTGGGAGCTACAGTGACTAAAACTGAGCTTCCCTACGCACAGGGAAGCAAGAGAAATGCTGATTTCATCAAGCCCAGTTACATACTCAGAATCTGTACTACTGCGCAAATAGGCATGTCTCTTTAGGCAAAAAACTCATTTCTGACAAAGTTGCCCAAATGCATCTCAGAAGTGTGCAACTTGTTCCCTGAGTTAGAAAACGTCGAGAAACGGTCGTTTCTGCTAGCGCTGTGCTTCTACACATGTATTTGCTGAACGGTGAAAGCGCACAGTAATGCACTTTTCTCCCAGCAAATACACTGTTTCTAAGGAAATGGGAACACACTGAGGAGACACTTGTGGGAGCTACTGTGACTAAAACTGAGCTTCCCTACGCACAGGGAAGCAAGAGAAATGCTGATTTCATCAAGCCCAGTTACATACTCAGAATTTGTACTACTGCGCAAATAGGCATGTCTCTTTAGGCAAAAAACTCATTTCTGACAAAGTTGCCCAAATGCATCTCAGAAGTATGCAACTTGTTCCCTGAGTTAGAAAACGTCGAGAAATGTTCGTTTCTGCTAGCGCTGTGCTTCTACACATGTATTTGCTGAACGGTGAAAGCGCACAGGAATGCACTTTTCTCCCAGCAAATACACTGTTTCTAAGGAAATGGGAACACACTGAGGAGACACTTGTGGGAGCTACAGTGACTAAAACTGAGCTTCCCGACGCACAGGGAAGCAAGAGAAATGCTGATTTCATCAAGCCCAGTTACATACTCAGAATCTGTACTACTGCGCAAATAGGCATGTCTCTTTAGGCAAAAAACTCGTTTCTGACAAAGTTGCCCAAATGCATCTCAGAAGTGTGCAACTTGTTCCCTGAGTTAGAAAACGTCGAGAAACGGTCTTTTCTGCTAGTGCTGTGCTTCTACACATGTATTTGCTGAACGGTGAAAGCGCACAGTAATGCACTTTTCACCCAGCAAATACAATGTTTCTAAGGAAATGGGAACACACTGAGGAGACACTTGTGGGAGCTACTGTGACTAAAACAGAGCTTCCCTACGCACAGGGAAGCAAGAGAAATGCTGATTTCATCAAGACCAGTTACATACTCAGAATCTGTACTACTGCGCAAATAGGCATGTCTCTTAAGGCAAAAAACTCATTTCTGACAAAGTTGCCCAAATGCATCTCAGAAGTGTGCAACTTGTTCCCTGAGTTAGAAAACGTCGAGAAACGGTCGTTTCTGCTAGCGCTGTGCTTCTAAACATGTATTTGCTGAACGGTGAAAGCGCACAGTAATGTACTTTTCTCCCAGCAAATACACTGTTTCTAAGGAAATGGGAACACACTGAGGAGACACTTGTGGGAGCTACTGTGACTAAAACTGAGCTTCCCTACACACAGGGAAGCAAGAGAAATGCTGATTTCATCAAGCCCAGTTACATACTCAGAATCTGTACTACTGCGCAAATAGGCATGTCTCTTTAGGCAAAAAACTCATTTCTGACAAAGTTGCCCAAATGCATCTCAGAAGTGTGCAACTTGTTCCCTGAGTTAGAAAACGTAGAGAAATATTCGTTTCTGCTAGCGCTGTGCTTCTACACATGTATTTGCTGAACGGTGAAAGCGCACAGTAATGCACTTTTCTCCCAGCAAATACACTGTTTCTAAGGAAATGAGAACACACTGAGGAGACACTTGTGGGAGCTACTGTGACTAAAAGTGAGCTTCCCTACGCACAGGGAAGCAAGAGAAATGCTGATTTCATCAAGCCCAGTTACATACTCAGAATCTGTACTACTGCGCAAATAGGCATGTCTCTTTAGGCAAAAAACTCATTTCTGACAAAGTTGCCCAAATGCATCTCAGAAGTGTGCAACTTGTTCCTTGAGTTAGAAAACGTCGAGAAACTTTCGTTTCTGCTAGCGCTGTGCTTCTACACATGTATTTGCTGAACGGTGAAAGCGCACAGTAATGCACTTTTCTCCCAGCAAATACACTGTTTCTAAGGAAATGGGAACACACTGAGGAGACACTTGTGGGATCTACAGTGACTAAAACTGAGCTTCCTATGCACAGGGAAGCAAGAGAAATGCTGATTTCATCAAGCCCAGTTACATACTCAGAATCTGTACTACTGCGCAAATAGGCATATCTCTTTAGGCAAAAAACTCATTTCTGACAAAGTTGCCCAAATGCATCTCAGAAGTGTGCAACTTGTTCCCTGAGTTAGAAAACGTCGAAAAACGTTCGTTTCTGCTAGCGCTGTGCTTCTACACCTGTATTTGCTGAACGGTGAAAATGCACAGTAATGCACTTTTCTCCCAGCAAATACACTGTTTCTAAGGAAATGGGAACACACTGAGGAGACACTTGTGGGAGCTACTGTGACTAAAACTGAGCTTCCTACGCACAGGGAAGCAAGAGAAATGCTGATTTCATCAAGCCCAGTTACATACTCAGAATCTGTACTACTGCGCAAATAGGCATGTCTCTTTAGGCAAAAAACTCATTTCTGACAAAGTTGCCCAAATGCATCTCAGAAGTGTGCAACTTGTTCACTGAGTTAGAAAAAATCGAGAAACGGTCGTATCTGCTAGCGCTGTGCTTCTACACATGTATTTGCTGAACGGTGAAAGCGCACAGTAATGCACTTTTCTCCCAGCAAATACAGTGTTTCTAAAGAAATGGGAACACACTGAGGAGACACTTTGGGAGCTACTGTGACTAAAACAGAGCTTCCCTACGCACAGGGAAGCAACAGAAATGCTGATTTCATCAAGCCCAGTTACATACTCAGAACCTGTACTACTGCGCAAATAGGCATGTCTCTGTAGGCAAAAAACTCATTTCTGACAAAGTTGCCCAAATGCATCTCAGAAGTGTGCAACTTGTTCCCTGAGTTAGAAAACGTCGAGAAACGTTCGTTTCTGCTAGCGCTGTGCTTCTACACATGTATTTGCTGAACGGTGAAAGCGCACAGTAATGCACTTTTCTCCCAGCAAATACACTGTTTCTAAGGAAATGGGAACACACTGAGGAGACACTTGTGGGAGCTACAGTGACTAAAACTGAGCTTCCTACGCACAGGGAAGCAAGAGAAATGCTGATTTCATCAAGCCCAGTTACATACTCAGAATCTGTACTACTGCGCAAATAGGCATATCTCTTTAGGCAAAAAACTCATTTCTGACAATGTTGCCCAAATGCATCTCAGAAGTGTGCAACTTGTTCCCTGAGTTAGAAAACGTCGAGAAACGTTCGTTTCTGCTAGCGCTGTGCTTCTACACCTCTTTTTGCTGAACGGTGAAAATGCACAGTAATGCACTTTTCTCCCAGCAAATACACTGTTTCTAAGGAAATGGGAACACACTGAGGAGACACTTGTGGGAGCTACAGTGACTAAAACTGAGCTTCCCTACGCACAGGGAAGCAAGAGAAATGCTGATTTCATCAAGCCCAGTTACATACTCAGAATCTGTACTACTGCGCAAATAGGCATGTCTCTTTAGGCAAAAAACTCATTTCTGACAAAGTTGCCCAAATGCATCTCAGAAGTGTGCAACTTGTTCTCTGAGTTAGAAAAAATCGAGAAACGGTCGTATCTGCTAGCGCTGTGCTTCTACACATGTATTTGCTGAACGGTGAAAGCGCACAGTAATGCACTTTTCTCCCAGCAAATACAGTGTTTCTAAAGAAATGGGAACACACTGAGGAGACACTTGTGGGAGCTACAGTGACTAAAACTGAGCTTCCCTACGCACAGGGAAGCAAGAGAAATGCTGATTTCATCAAGCCCAGTTACATACTCAGAATCTGTACTACTGCGCAAATACTCATGTTTCTGTAGGGAAAAAACTCATTTCTGACAAAGTTGCCCAAATGCATCTCAGAAGTGTGCAACTTGTTCCCTGAGTTAGAAAACGTCGAGAAACGTTCGTTTCTGCTAGCGCTGTGCTTCTACACATGTATTTGCTGAACGGAGAAAGCGCACAGTAATGCACTTTTCTCCCAGCAAATACACTGTTTCTAAGGAAATGGGAACACACTGAGGAGACACTTGTGGGAGCTACAGTGACTAAAACTGAGCTTCCTACGCACAGGGAAGCAAGAGAAATGCTGATTTCATCAAGCCCAGTTACATACTCAGAATCTGTACTACTGCGCAAATAGGCAAGTCTCTTTAGGCAAAAAACTCATTTCTGACAGGGTTGCCCAAATGCATCTCAGAAGTGTGCAACTTGTTCCCTGAGTTAGAAAACGTAGAGAAATATTCGTTTCTGCTAGCGCTGTGCTTCTACACATGTATTTGCTGAACGGTGAAAGCACACAGTAATGCACTTTTCTCCCAGCAAATACACTGTTTCTAAGGAAGTGAGAACACACTGAGGAGACACTTGTGGGAGCTACTGTGACTAAAACTGAGCTTCCCTACGCACAGGGAAGCAAGAGAAATGCTGATTTCATCAAGCCCAGTTACATACTCAGAATCTGTACTACTGCGCAAATAGGCATGTCTCTTTAGGCAAAAAACTCATTTCTGACAAAGTTGCCCAAATGCATCTCAGAAGTGTGCAACTTGTTCCTTGAGTTAGAAAACGTCTAGAAACGTTCGTTTCTGCTAGCGCTGTGCTTCTACACATGTATTTGCTGAACGGTGAAAGCGCACAGTAATGCACTTTTCTCCCAGCAAATACACTGTTTCTAAGGAAATGGGAACACACTGAGGAGACACTTGTGGGAGCTACAGTGACTAAAACTGAGCTTCCTACGCACAGGGAAGCAAGAGAAATGCTGATTTCATCAAGCCCAGTTACATACTCAGAATCTGTACTACTGCGCAAATAGGCATGTCTCTTTAGGCAAAAAACTCATTTCTGACAAAGTTGCCCAAATGCATCTCAGAAGTGTGCAACTTGTTCCCTGAGTTAGAAAACGTCGAGAAACGATCGTTTCTGCTAGCGCTGTGCTTCTACACATGTATTTGCTGAACGGTGAAAGCGCACAGTAATGCACTTTTCTCCCAGCAAATACACTGTTTCTAAGGAAATGGGAACACACTGAGGAGACACTTGTGGGAGCTACTGTGACTAAAACTGAGCTTCCCTACGCACAGGGAAGCAAGAGAAATGCTGATTTCATCAAGCCCAGTTACATACTCAGAATTTGTACTACTGCGCAAATAGGCATGTCTCTTTAGGCAAAAAACTCATTTCTGACAAAGTTGCCCAAATGCATCTCAGAAGTATGCAACTTGTTCCCTGAGTTAGAAAACGTCGAGAAACGTTCGTTTCTGCTAGCGCTGTGCTTCTACACATGTATTTGCTGAACGGTGAAAGCGCACAGTAATGCACTTTTCTCCCAGCAAATACACTGTTTCTAAGGAAATGGGAACACACTGAGGAGACACTTGTGGGAGCTACAGTGACTAAAACTGAGCTTCCCGACGCACAGGGAAGCAAGAGAAATGCTGATTTCATCAAGCCCAGTTACATACTCAGAATCTGTACTACTGCGCAAATAGGCATGTCTCTTTAGGCAAAAAACTCGTTTCTGACAAAGTTGCCCAAATGCATCTCAGAAGTGTGCAACTTGTTCCCTGAGTTAGAAAACGTCGAGAAACGGTCTTTTCTGCTAGTGCTGTGCTTCTACACATGTATTTGCTGAACGGTGAAAGCGCACAGTAATGCACTTTTCACCCAGCAAATACAATGTTTCTAAGGAAATGGGAACACACTGAGGAGACACTTGTGGGAGCTACTGTGACTAAAACAGAGCTTCCCTACGCACAGGGAAGCAAGAGAAATGCTGATTTCATCAAGACCAGTTACATACTCAGAATCTGTACTACTGCGCAAATAGGCATGTCTCTTAAGGCAAAAAACTCATTTCTGACAAAGTTGCCCAAATGCATCTCAGAAGTGTGCAACTTGTTCCCTGAGTTAGAAAACGTCGAGAAACGGTCGTTTCTGCTAGCGCTGTGCTTCTAAACATGTATTTGCTGAACGGTGAAAGCGCACAGTAATGCACTTTTCTCCCAGCAAATACACTGTTTCTAAGGAAATGGGAACACACTGAGGAGACACTTGTGGGAGCTACTGTGACTAAAACTGAGCTTCCCTACACACAGGGAAGCAAGAGAAATGCTGATTTCATCAAGCCCAGTTACATACTCAGAATCTGTACTACTGCGCAAATAGGCATGTCTCTTTAGGCAAAAAACTCATTTCTGACAAAGTTGCCCAAATGCATCTCAGAAGTGTGCAACTTGTTCCCTGAGTTAGAAAACGTAGAGAAATATTAGTTTCTGCTAGCGCTGTGCTTCTACACATGTATTTGCTGAACGGTGAAAGCGCACAGTAATGCACTTTTCTCC
The DNA here is from genome assembly GCF_964271855.1 of Acomys minous. NCBI lineage: Eukaryota > Metazoa > Chordata > Mammalia > Rodentia > Muridae > Acomys > Acomys minous. The sequence continues at coordinate 1,992,011 of NW_028182171.1, read as the reverse complement.
CAGCAAATACACTGTTTCTAAGGAAATGGGAACACACTGAGGAGACACTTGTGGGATCTACAGTGACTAAAACTGAGCTTCCTATGCACAGGGAAGCAAGAGAAATGCTGATTTCATCAAGCCCAGTTACATACTCAGAATCTGTACTACTGCGCAAATAGGCATATCTCTTTAGGCAAAAAACTCATTTCTGACAAAGTTGCCCAAATGCATCTCAGAAGTGTGCAACTTGTTCCCTGACTTAGAAAACGTCGAGAAACGTTCGTTTCTGCTAGCGCTGTGCTTCTACACCTGTATTTGCTGAACGGTGAAAGCGCACAGTAATGCACTTTTCTCCCAGCAAATACACTGTTTCTAAGGAAATGGGAACACACTGAGGAGACACTTGTGGGAGCTACAGTGACTAAAACTGAGCTTCCCTACGCACAGGGAAGCAAGAGAAATGCTGATTTCATCAAGCCCAGTTACATACTCAGAATCTGTACTACTGCGCAAATAGGCATGTCTCTTTAGGCAAAAAACTCATTTCTGACAAAGTTGCCCAAATGCATCTCAGAAGTGTGCAACTTGTTCACTGAGTTAGAAAAAATCGAGAAACGGTCGTATCTGCTAGCGCTGTGCTTCTACACATGTATTTGCTGAACGGTGAAAGCGCACAGTAATGCACTTTTCTCCCAGCAAATACAGTGTTTCTAAAGAAATGGGAACACACTGAGGAGACACTTTGGGAGCTACTGTGACTAAAACAGAGCTTCCCTACGCACAGGGAAGCAACAGAAATGCTGATTTCATCAAGCCCAGTTACATACTCAGAATCTGTACTACTGCGCAAATAGGCATGTCTCTGTAGGCAAAAAACTCATTTCTGACAAAGTTGCCCAAATGCATCTCAGAAGTGTGCAACTTGTTCCCTGAGTTAGAAAACGTCGAGAAACGTTCGTTTCTGCTAGCGCTGTGCTTCTACACATGTATTTGCTGAACGGTGAAAGCGCACAGTAATGCACTTTTCTCCCAGCAAATACACTGTTTCTAAGGAAATGGGAACACACTGAGGAGACACTTGTGGGAGCTACAGTGACTAAAACTGAGCTTCCTACGCACAGGGAAGCAAGAGAAATGCTGATTTCATCAAGCCCAGTTACATACTCAGAATCTGTACTACTGCGCAAATAGGCATGTCTCTGTAGGCAAAAAACTCATTTCTGACAAAGTTGCCCAAATGCATCTCAGAAGTGTGCAACTTGTTCCCTGAGTAGAAAACGTCGAGAAACGTTCGTTTCTGCTAGCGCTGTGCTTCTACACATGTATTTGCTGAACGGTGAAAGCGCACAGTAATGCACTTTTCTCCCAGCAAATACACTGTTTCTAAGGAAATGGGAACACACTGAGGAGACACTTGTGGGAGCTACAGTGACTAAAACTGAGCTTCCCTACGCACAGGGAAGCAAGAGAAATGCTGATTTCATCAAGCCCAGTTACATACTCAGAATCTGTACTACTGCGCAAATACTCATGTCTCTGTAGGGAAAAAACTCATTTCTGACAAAGTTGCCCAAATGCATCTCAGAAGTGTGCAACTTGTTCCCTGAGTTAGAAAACGTCGAGAAACGGTCGTTTCTGCTAGCGCTGTGCTTCTAAACATGTATTTGCTGAACGGTGAAAGCGCACAGTAATGCACTTTTCTCCCAGCAAATACACTGTTTCTAAGGAAATGGGAACACACTGAGGAGACACTTGTGGGAGCTACTGTGACTAAAACAGAGCTTCCCTACGCACAGGGAAGCAAGAGAAATGCTGATTTCATCAAGCCCAGTTACATACTCAGAATCTGAACTACTGCGCAAATAGGCATGTCTCTTTAGGCAAAAAACGTATTTCTGACAAAGTTGCCCAAATACATCTCAGAAGTGTGCAACTTGTTCCCTGAGTTAGAAAACGTCGAGAAACGGTCGTTTCTGCTAGCGCTGTGCTTCTACACATGTATTTGCTGAACGGTGAAAGCGCACAGTAATGCACTTTTCTCCCAGCAAATACACTGTTTCTAAGGAAATGGGAACACACTGAGGAGACACTTGTGGGAGCTACAGTGACTAAAACTGAGCTTCCTACGCACAGGGAAGCAAGAGAAATGCTGATTTCATCAAGCCCAGTTACATACTCAGAATCTGTACTACTGCGCAAATAGGCATATCTCTTTAGGCAAAAAACTCTTTTCTGACAAAGTTGCCCAAATGCATCTCAGAAGTGTGCAACTTGTTCCCTGAGTTAGAAAACGTCGAGAAACGTTCGTTTCTGCTAGCGCTGTGCTTCTACACCTGTATTTGCTGAACGGTGAAAATGCACAGTAATGCACTTTTCTCCCAGCAAATACACTGTTTCTATGGAAATGGGAACACACTGAGGAGACACTTGTGGGAGCTACAGTGACTAAAACTGAGCTTCCCTACGCACAGGGAAGCAACAGAAATGCTGATTTCATCAAGCCCAGTTACATACTCAGAATCTGTACTACTGCGCAAATAGGCATGTCTCTTTAGGCAAAAAACGCATTTCTGACAAAGTTGCCCAAATGCATCTCAGAAGTGTGCAACTTGTTCCCTGAGTTAGAAAACGACGAGAAACCGTCTTTTCTGCTAGCGCTGTGCTTCTACACATGTATTTGCTGAACGGTGAAAGCGCACAGTAATGCACTTTTCTCCCAGCAAATACACTGTTTCTAAGGAAATGGGAACACACTGAGGAGACACTTGTGGGAGCTACAGTGACTAAAACTGAGCTTCCCTACGCACAGGGAAGCAAGAGAAATGCTGATTTCATCAAGCCCAGTTACATACTCAGAATCTGTACTACTGCGCAAATAGGCATGTCTCTTTAGGCAAAAAACTCGTTTCTGACAAAGTTGCCCAAATGCATCTCAGAAGTGTGCAACTTGTTCCCTGAGTTAGAAAACATCGAGAAACGGTCGTTTCTGCTAGCGCTGTGCTTCTAAACATGTATTTGCTGAACGGTTTAAGCGCACAGTAATGCACTTTTCTCCCAGCAAATACACTGTTTCTAAGGAAATGGGAACACACTGAGGAGACACTTGTGGGAGCTACTGTGACTAAAACTGAGCTTCCCTACGCACAGGGAAGCAAGAGAAATGCTGATTTCATCAAGCCCAGTTACATACTCAGAATCTGTACTACTGCGCAAATAGGCATGTCTCTTTAGGCAAAAAACTCATTTCTGACAAAGTTGCCCAAATGCATCTCAGAAGTGTGCAACTTGTTCCCTGAGTTAGAAAACGTAGAGAAATATTCGTTTCTGCTAGCGCTGTGCTTCTACACATGTATTTGCTGAACGGTGAAAGAGCACAGTAATGCACTTTTCTCCCAGCAAATACACTGTTTCTAAGGAAATGAGAACACACTGAGGAGACACTTGTGGGAGCTACTGTGACTAAAACTGAGCTTCCCTACGCACAGGGAAGCAAGAGAAATGCTGATTTCATCAAGCCCAGTTACATACTCAGAATCTGTACTACTGCGCAAATAGGCATGTCTCTTTAGGCAAAAAACTCATTTCTGACAAAGTTGCCCAAATGCATCTCAGAAGTGTGCAACTTGTTCCTTGAGTTAGAAAACGTCGAGAAACGTTCGTTTCTGCTAGCGCTGTGCTTCTACACATGTATTTGCTGAACGGTGAAAGCGCAGAGTAATGCACTTTTCTCCCAGCAAATACACTGTTTCTAAGGAAATGGGAACACACTGAGCAGACACTTGTGGGAGCTACAGTGACTAAAACTGAGCTTCCTACGCACAGGGAAGCAAGAGAAATGCTGATTTCATCAAGCCCAGTTACATACTCAGAATCTGTACTACTGCGCAAATAGGCATGTCTCTTTAGGCAAAAAACTCATTTCTGACAAAGTTGCCCAAATGCATCTCAGAAGTGTGCAACTTGTTCCCTGAGTTAGAAAACGTCGAGAAACGGTCTTTTCTGCTAGCGCTGTGCTTCTACACATGTATTTGCTGAACGGTGAAAGCGCACAGTAATGCACTTTTCTCCCAGCAAATACACTGTTTCTAAGGAAATGGGAACACACTGAGGAGACACTTGTGGGAGCTACAGTGACCAAAACTGAGATTCCTACGCACAGGGAAGCAAGAGAAATGCTGATTTCATCAAGCCCAGTTACATACTCAGAATCTGTACTACTGCGCAAATAGGCATGTCTCTGTAGGCAAAAAACTCATTTCTGACAAAGTTGCCCAAATGCATCTCAGAAGTGTGCAACTTGTTCCCTGAGTTAGAAAACGTCGAAAAACGGTCTTTTCTGCTAGCGCTGTGCTTCTACACATGTATTTGCTGAATGGTGAAATCGCACAGTAATGCACTTTTCTCCCAGCAAATACACTGTTTCTAAGGAAATGGGAACACACTGAGGAGACACTTGTGGGAGCTACAGTGACTAAAACTGAGCTTCCCTACGCACAGGGAAGCAAGAGAAATGCTGATTTCATCAAGCCCAGTTACATACTCAGAATCTGTACTACTGCGCAAATACTCATGTCTCTGTAGGGAAAAAACTCGTTTCTGACAAAGTTGCCCAAATGCATCTCAGAAGTGTGCAACTTGTTCCCTGAGTTAGAAAACGTCGAGAAACGTTCGTTTCTGCTAGTGCTGTGCTTCTACACATGTATTTGCTGAACGGAGAAAGCGCACAGTAATGCACTTTTTTCCCAGCAAATACACTGTTTCTAAGGAAATGGGAACACACTGAGGAGACACTTGTGGGAGCTACTGTGACTAAAACTGAGCTTCCCTACGCACAGGGAAGCAAGAGAAATGCTGATTTCATCAAGCCCAGTTACATACTCAGAATCTATACTGCTGGGCAAATAGGCATGTCTCTTTAGGCAAAAAACTCATTTCTGTCAAAGTTGCCCAAATGCATCTCAGAGGTGTGCAACTTGTTCCCTGAGTTAGAAAACGTCGAGAAACGTTCGTTTCTGCTAGCGCTGTGCTTCTACACATGTATTTGGTGAACGGTGAAAGAGCACAGTAATGCACTTTTCTCCCAGCAAATACACTGTTTCTAAGGAAATGGGAACACACTGAGGAGACACTTGTGGGAGCTACTGTGACTAAAACTGAGCTTCCCTACACACAGGGAAGCAAGAGAAATGCTGATTTCATCAAGCCCAGTTACATACTCAGAATCTGTACTACTGCGCAAATAGGCATGTCTCTTTAGGCAAAAAACTCATTTCTGACAAAGTTGCCCAAATGCATCTCAGAAGTGTGCAACTTGTTCCTTGAGTTAGAAAACGTCGAGAAACTTTCGTTTCTGCTAGCGCTGTGCTTCTACACATGTATTTGCTGAACGGTGAAAGCGCACAGTAATGCACTTTTCTCCCAGCAAATACACTGTTTCTAAGGAAATGGGAACACACTGAGGAGACACTTGTGGGAGCTACAGTGACTAAAACTGAGCTTCCCTACGCACAGGGAAGCAAGAGAAATGCTGATTTCATCAAGCCCAGTTACATACTCAGAATCTGTACTACTGCGCAAATAGGCATGTCTCTTTAGGCAAAAAACTCATTTCTGACAAAGTTGCCCAAATGCATCTCAGAAGTGTGCATCTTGTTCACTGTGTTAGAAAAAATCGAGAAACGGTCGTATCTGCTAGCGCTGTGCTTCTACACATGTATTTGCGGAACGGTGAAAGCGCACAGTAATGCACTTTTCTCCCAGCAAATACAGTGTTTCTAAAGAAATGGGAACACACTGAGGAGACACTTTGGGAGCTACTGTGACTAAAACAGAGCTTTCCTACGCACAGGGAAGCAACAGAAATGCTGATTTCATCAAGCCCAGTTACATACTCAGAATCTGTACTACTGCGCAAATAGGCATGTCTCTGTAGGCAAAAAACTCATTTCTGACAAAGTTGCCCAAATGGATCTCAGAAGTGTGCAACTTGTTCCCTGAGTTAGAAAACGTCGAGAAACGTTCGTTTCTGCTAGCGCTGTGCTTCTACACATGTATTTGCTGAACGGTGAAAGCGCACAGTAATGCACTTTTCTCCCAGCAAATACACTGTTTCTAAGGAAATGGGAACACACTGAGGAGACACTTGTGGGAGCTACAGTGACTAAAACTGAGCTTCCTACGCACAGGGAAGCAAGAGAAATGCTGATTTCATCAAGCCCAGTTACATACTCAGAATCTGTACTACTGCGCAAATAGGCATATCTCTTTAGGCAAAAAACTCATTTCTGACAAAGTTGCCCAAATGCATCTCAGAAGTGTGCAACTTGTTCCCTGAGTTAGAAAACGTCGAGAAACGTTCGTTTCTGCTAGCGCTGTGCTTCTACACCTCTTTTTGCTGAACGGTGAAAATGCACAGTAATGCACTTTTCTCCCAGCAAATACACTGTTTCTAAGGAAATGGGAACACACTGAGGAGACACTTGTGGGAGCTACAGTGACTAAAACTGAGCTTCCCTACGCACAGGGAAGCAAGAGAAATGCTGATTTCATCAAGCCCAGTTACATACTCAGAATCTGTACTACTGCGCAAATAGGCATGTCTCTTTAGGCAAAAAACTCATTTCTGACAAAGTTGCCCAAATGCATCTCAGTAGTGTGCAACTTGTTCTCTGAGTTAGAAAAAATCGAGAAACGGTCGTATCTGCTAGCGCTGTTCTTCTACACATGTATTTGCTGAACGGTGAAAGCGCACAGTAATGCACTTTTCTCCCAGCAAATACAGTGTTTCTAAAGAAATGGGAACACACTGAGGAGACACTTTGGGAGCTACTGTGACTAAAACAGAGCTTCCCTACGCACAGGGAAGCAACAGAAATGCTGATTTCATCAAGCCCAGTTACATACTCAGAATCTGTACTACTGCGCAAATAGGCATGTCTCTGTAGGCAAAAAACTCATTTCTGACAAAGTTGCCCAAATGCATCTCAGAAGTGTGCAACTTGTTCCCTGAGTTAGAAAACGTCGAGAAACGTTCGTTTCTGCTAGCGCTGTGCTTCTACACATGTATTTGCTGAACGGTGAAAGCGCACAGTAATGCACTTTTCTCCCAGCAAATACACTGTTTCTAAGGAAATGGGAACACACTGAGGAGACACTTGTGGGAGCTACAGTGACTAAAACTGAGCTTACCTATGCACAGGGAAGCAAGAGAAATGCTGATTTCATCAAGCCCAGTTACATACTCAGAATCTGTACTACTGCGCAAATACTCATGTCTCTGTAGGGAAAAAACTCATTTCTGACAAAGTTGCCCAAATGCATCTCAGAAGTGTGCAACTTGTTCCCTGAGTTAGAAAACGTCGAGAAACGTTCGTTTCTGCTAGCGCTGTGCTTCTACACATGTATTTGCTGAACGGAGAAAGCGCACAGTAATGCACTTTTCTCCCAGCAAATACACTGTTTCTAAGGAAATGGGAACACACTGAGGAGACACTTGTGGGAGCTACAGTGACTAAAACTGAGCTTCCTACGCACAGGGAAGCAAGAGAAATGCTGATTTCATCAAGCCCAGTTACATACTCAGAATCTGTACTACTGCGCAAATAGGCATGTCTCTTTAGGCAAAAAACTCATTTCTGACAAAGTTGCCAAAATGCATCTCAGAAGTGTGCAACTTTTTCCCTGAGTTAGAAAACGTCGAGAAACGGTCGTTTCTGCTAGCGCTGTGCTTCTAAACATGTATTTGCTGAACGGTGAAAGCGCACAGTAATGCACTTTTCTCCCAGCAAATACACTGTTTCTAAGGAAATGGGAACACACTGAGGAGACACTTGTGGGAGCTACTGTGACTAAAACAGAGCTTCCCTACGCACAGGGAAGCAAGAGAAATGCTGATTTCATCAAGCCCAGTTACATACTCAGAATCTGTACTACTGCGCAAATAGGCATGTCTCTGTAGGCAAAAAACGCATTTCTGACAAAGTTGCCCAAATGCATCTCAGAAGTGTGCAACTTGTTCCCTGAGTTAGAAAACGTCGAGAAACGGTCGTTTCTGCTAGCGCTGTGCTTCTACACATGTATTTGCTGAACGGTGAAAGCGCACAGTAATGCACTTTTCTCCCAGCAAATACACTGTTTCTAAGGAAATGGGAACACACTGAGGAGACACTTGTGGGAGCTACAGTGACTAAAACTGAGCTTCCCTACGCACAGGGAAGCAAGAGAAATGCTGATTTCATCAAGCCCAGTTACATACTCAGAATCTGTACTACTGCGCAAATACTCATGTCTCTGTAGGGAAAAAACTCATTTCTGACAAAGTTGCCCAAATGCATCTCAGAAGTGTGCAACTTGTTCCCTGAGTTAGAAAACGTCGAGAAACGTTCGTTTCTGCTAGCGCTGTGCTTCTACACATGTATTTGCTGAACAGAGAAAGCGCACAGTAATGCACTTTTCTCCCAGCAAATACACTGTTTCTAAGGAAATGGGAACACACTGAGGAGACACTTGTGGGAGCTACAGTGACTAAAACTGAGCTTCCTACGCACAGGGAAGCAAGAGAAATGCTGATTTCATCAAGCCCAGTTACATACTCAGAATCTGTACTACTGCGCAAATAGGCATGTCTCTTTAGGCAAAAAACTCATTTCTGACAAAGTTGCCCAAATGCATCTCAGAAGTGTGCAACTTGTTCCCTGAGTTAGAAAACGTCGAGAAACGGTCGTTTCTGCTAGCGCTGTGCTTCTAATCATGTATTTGCTGAACGGTGAAAGCGCACAGTAATACACTTTTCTCCCAGCAAATACACTGTTTCTAAGGAAATGGGAACACACTGAGGAGACACTTGTGGGAGCTACTGTGACTAAAACAGAGCTTCCCTACGCACAGGGAAGCAAGAGAAATGCTGATTTCATCAAGCCCAGTTACATACTCAGAATCTGTACTACTGCGCAAATAGGCATGTCTCTTTAGGCAAAAAACGCATTTCTGACAAAGTTGCCCAAATGCATCTCAGAAGTGTGCAACTTGTTCCCTGATTTAGAAAACGTCGAGAAACGGTCGTTTCTGCTAGCGCTGTGCTTCTACACATGTATTTGGTGTACGGTGAAAGAGCACAGTAATGCACTTCTCTACCAGCAAATACACTGTTTCTAAGGAAATGAGAACACACTGAGGAGACACTTGTGGGAGCTACTGTGACTAAAACTGAGCTTCCCTACGCACAGGGACGCAAGAGAAATGCTGATTTCATCAAGCCCAGTTACATACTCAGAATCTGTACTACTGGGCAAATAGGCATGTCTCTGTAGGCAAAAAACTCATTTCTGACAAAGTTGCCCAAATGCATCTCAGAAGTGTGCAACTTGTTCCTTGAGTTAGAAAACGTCGAGAAACGTTCGTTTCTGCTAGCGCTGTGCTTCTACACATGTATTTGCTGAACGGTGAAAGCGCACAGTAATGCACTTTTCTCCCAGCAAATACACTGTTTCTAAGGAAATGGGAACACACTGAGGAGACACTTGTGGGAGCTACAGTGACTAAAACTGAGCTTCCTACGCACAGGGAAGCAAGAGAAATGCTGATTTCATCAAGCCCAGTTACATACTCAGAATCTGTACTACTGCGCAAATAGGCATATCTCTTTAGGCAAAAAACTCATTTCTGACAAAGTTGCCCAAATGCATCTCAGAAGTGTGCAACTTGTTCCCTGAGTTAGAAAACGTCGAGAAACGTTCGTTTCTGCTAGCGCTGTGCTTCTACACCTGTATTTGCTGAACGGTGAAAATGCACAGTAATGCACTTTTCTCCCAGCAAATACACTGTTTCTAAGGAAATGGGAACACACTGAGGAGACACTTGTGGGAGCTACAGTGACTAAAACTGAGCTTCCCTACGCACAGGGAAGCAAGAGAAATGCTGATTTCATCAAGCCCAGTTACATACTCAGAATCTGTACTACTGCGCAAATAGGCATGTCTCTTTAGGCAAAAAACTCGTTTCTGACAAAGTTGCCCAAATGCATCTCAGAAGTGTGCAACTTGTTCCCTGAGTTAGAAAACGTCGAGAAACGGTCGTTTCTGCTAGCGCTGTTCTTCTAAACATGTATTTGCTGAACGGTTTAAGCGCACAGTAATGCACTTTTCTCCCAGCAAATACACTGTTTCTAAGGAAATGGGAACACACTGAGGAGACACTTGTGGGAGCTACAGTGACTAAAACTGAGCTTCCTACGCACAGGGAAGCAAGAGAAATGCTGATTTCATCAAGCCCAGTTACATACTCAGAATCTGTACTACTGCGCAAATAGGCATATCTCTTTAGGCAAAAAACTCATTTCTGACAAAGTTGCCCAAATGCATCTCAGAAGTGTGCAACTTGTTCCCTGAGTTAGAAAACGTCGAGAAACGTTCGTTTCTGCTAGCGCTGTGCTTCTACACCTGTATTTGCTGAACGGTGAAAATGCACAGTAATGCACTTTTCTCCCAGCAAATACACTGTTTCTAAGGAAATGGGAACACACTGAGGAGACACTTGTGGGAGCTACAGTGACTAAAACTGAGCTTCCCTACGCACAGGGAAGCAACAGAAATGCTGATTTCATCAAGCCCAGTTACATACTCAGAATCTGTACTACTGCGCAAATAGGCATGTCTCTTTAGGCAAAAAACGCATTTCTGACAAAGTTGCCCAAATGCATCTCAGAAGTGTGCAACTTGTTCCCTGAGTTAGAAAACGACGAGAAACGGTCTTTTCTGCTAGCGCTGTGCTTCTACACATGTATTTGCTGAACGGTGAAAGCGCACAGTAATGCACTTTTCTCCCAGCAAATACACTGTTTCTAAGGAAATGGGAACACACTGAGGAGACACTTGTGGGAGCTACAGTGACTAAAACTGAGCTTCCCTACGCACAGGGAAGCAAGAGAAATGCTGATTTCATCAAGCCCAGTTACATACTCAGAATCTGTACTACTGCGCAAATAGGCATGTCTCTTTAGGCAAAAAACTCGTTTCTGACAAAGTTGCCCAAATGCATCTCAGAAGTGTGCAACTTGTTCCCTGAGTTAGAAAACGTCGAGAAACGGTCGTTTCTGCTAGCGCTGTTCTTCTAAACATGTATTTGCTGAACGGTTTAAGTGCACAGTAATGCACTTTTCTCCCAGCAAATACACTGTTTCTAAGGAAATGGGAACACACTGAGGAGACACTTGTGGGAGCTACTGTGACTAAAACTGAGCTTCCCTACGCACAGGGAAGCAAGAGAAATGCTGATTTCATCAAGCCCAGTTACATACTCAGAATCTGTACTACTGCGCAAATAGGCATGTCTCTTTAGGCAAAAAACTCATTTCTGACAAAGTTGCCCAAATGCATCTCAGAAGTGTGCAACTTGTTCCTTGAGTTAGAAAACGTCGAGAAACGTTCGTTTCTGCTAGCGCTGTGTTTCTACACATGTATTTGCTGAACGGTGAAAGCGCACAGTAATGCACTTTTCTCCCAGCAAATACACTGTTTCTAAGGAAATGGGAACACACTGAGCAGACACTTGTGGGAGCTACAGTGACTAAAACTGAGCTTCCTACGCACAGGGAAGCAAGAGAAATGCTGATTTCATCAAGCCCAGTTACATACTCAGAATCTGTACTACTGCGCAAATAGGCATGTCTCTTTAGGCAAAAAACTCATTTCTGACAAAGTTGCCCAAATGCATCTCAGAAGTGTGCAACTTGTTCCCTGAGTTAGAAAACGTCGAGAAACGTTCGTTTCTGCTAGCGCTGTGCTTCTACACATGTATTTGCTGAACGGTGAAAGCGCACAGTAATGCACTTTTCTCCCAGCAAATACAATGTTTCTAAGGATATGGGAACACACTGAGGAGACACTAGTGGGAGCTACTGTGACTAAAACTGAGCTTCCCTACGCACAGGGAAGCAAGAGAAATGCTGATTTCATCAAGCCCAGTTACATACTCAGAATCTGTACTACTGCGCAAATAGGCATGTCTCTGTAGGCAAAAAACTCATTTCTGACAAAGTTGCCCAAATGCATCTCAGAAGTGTGCAACTTGTTCCCTGAGTTAGAAAACGTCGAGAAACCGTCGTTTCTGCTAGCGCTGTGCTTCTACACATGTATTAGCTGAACGGTGAAAGCGCACAGTAATGCACTTTTCTCCCAGCAAATACACTGTTTCTAAGGAAATGGGAACACACTGAGGAGACATTTGTGGGAGCTACTGTGACTAAAACTGAGCTTCCCTACGCACAGGGAAGCAAGAGAAATGCTGATTTCATCCAGCCCAGTTACATACTCAGAATCTGTACTACTGCGCAAATAGGCATGTCTCTGTAGGCAAAAAACTCATTTCTGACAAAGTTGCCAAATGCATCTCAGAAGTGTGCAACTTGTTCCCTGAGTTAGAAAACGTCGAGAAACGTTCGTTTCTGCTAGCGCTATGCTTCTACACATGTATTTGCTGAACGGGGAAAGCGCACAGTAATGCACTTTTCTCCCAGCAAATACACTGTTTCTAAGGAAATGGGAACACACTGAGGAGACACTTGTGGGAGCTACTGTGACTAAAACTGAGCTTCCCTACGCACAGGGAAGCAAGAGAAATGCTGATTTCATCAAGCCCAGTTACATACTCAGAATCTGTACTACTGCACGAATAGGCATGAATCTGTAGGCAAAAAACTCATTTCTGACAAAGTTGCCCAAATGCATCTCAGAAGTGTGCAACTTGTTCCCTGAGTTAGAAAACGTCGAGAAACGGTCGTTTCAGCTAGCGCTGTGCTTCTACACATGTATTTGCTGAACGGTGAAAGCGCACAGTAATGCACTTTTCTCCCAGCAAATACACTGTTTCTAAGGAAATGGGAACACACTGAGGAGACACTTGTGGGAGCTACTGTGACTAAAACTGAGCTTCCCTACGCACAGGGAAGCAAGAGAAATGCTGATTTCATCAAGCCCAGTTACATACTCAGAATCTGTACTACTGCGCAAATAGGCATGAATCTGTAGGCAAAAAACTCATTTCTATCAAAGATGCCCAAATGCATCTCAGAAGTGTGCAACTTGTTCCCTGAGTTAGAATACGTCGAGAACCGTTCGTTTCTGCTAGCACTGTGCTTCTACACATGTATTTGCTGAACGGTGAAAGCGCACAGTAATGCACTTTTCTCCCAGCAAATACAGTTTCTAAGGAAATGGGAACACACTGAGGAGACACTTTGGGAGCTCCTGTGACTAAAACTGAGCTTCCCTACGCACAGGGAAGCAACAGAAATGCTGATTTCATCAAGCCCAGTTACATACTGAGAATCTGTACTACTGCGCAAATAGGCATGAATCTGTAGGCAAAAAACTCATTTCTGACAAAGTTGCCCAAATGCATCTCAGAAGTGTGCAACTTGTTCCCTGAGTTAGAAAAAGTCGAGAAACGTTCGTTCCTGCTAGCGCTGTGCTTCTACACATGTATTTGCTGAACGGTGAAAGCGCACAGTAATGCACTTTTCTCCCAGCAAATACAGTTTCTAAGGAAATGGGAACACACTGAGAAGACACTTGTGGGAGCTACTGTGACTAAAACTGAGCTTCCCTACGCACAGGGAAGCAAGAGAAATGCTGATTTCATCCAGCCCAGTTACATACTCAGAATCTGTACTACTGCGCAAATAGGCATGTCTCTGTAGGAAAAAACTCATTTCTGACAAAGTTGCCCAAATGCATCTCAGAAGTGTGCAACTTGTTCCCTGAGTTAGAAAACGTCGAGAAACGTTCGTTTCTGCTAGCACTGTGCTTCTACACATGTATTTGCTGAACGGTGAAAGCGCACAGTAATGCACTTTTCTCCCAGCAAATACACTGTGTCTAAGGAAATGGGAACACACTGAGGAGACACTAGTGGGAGCCACTGTGACTAAAACTGAGCTTCCCTACGCACAGGGAAGCAAGAGAAATGCTGATTTCATCAAGCCCAGTTACATACTCAGAATCTGTACTACTGCGCAAATAGGCATGTCTCTGTAGGCAAAAAACTCATTTCTGACAAAGTTGCCCAAATGCATCTCAGAAGTGTGCAACTTGTTCCCTGAGTTAGAAAACGTCGAGAAACCGTCGTTTCTGCTAGCGCTGTGCTTCTACACATGTATTAGCTGAACGGTGAAAGCGCACAGTAATGCACTTTTCTCCCAGCAAATACACTGTTTCTAAGGAAATGGGAACACACTGAGGAGACACTTGTGGGAGCTACTGTGACTAAAACTGAGCTTCCCTACGCACAGGGAAGCAAGAGAAATGCTGATTTCATCAAGCCCAGTTACATACTCAGAATCTGTACTACTGCGCAAATAGGCATGTCTCTGTAGGGAAAAAACTCGTTTCTGACAAAGTTGCCCAAATGCATCTCAGAAGTGTGCAACTTGTTCCCTGAGTTAGAAAACGTCGAGAAACGTTCGTTTCTGCTAGCGCTGTGCTTCTACACATGTATTTGCTGAACGGAGAAAGCGCACAGTAATGCACTTTTCTCCCAGCAAATACACTGTTTCTAAGGAAATGGGAAGAAACTGAGGAGACCCTTGTGGGAGCTACTGTGACTAAAACTGAGCTTCCCTACGCACAGGGAAGCAAGAGAAATGCTGATTTCATCAAGCTCAGTTACATACTCAGAATCTATACTGCTGCGCAAATAGGCATGTCTCTTTAGGCAAAAAACTCATTTCTGACAAAGTTGCCCAAATGCATCTCAGACGTGTGCAACTTGTTCCCTGAGTTAGAAAACGTCGAGAAACGTTTGTTTATGCTAGCGCTGTGCTTCTACACATGTATTTGCTGAACGGTGAAAGCGTACAGTAATGCACTTTTCTCCCAGCAAATACACTGTTTCTAAGGAAATGGGAACACACTGAGGAGACACTTGTGGGAGCTACAGTGACTAAAACTGAGCTTCCCTACACACAGGGAAGCAAGAGAAATGCTGATTTCATCAAGCCCAGTTACATACTCAGAATCTGTACTACTGCGCAAATAGGCATGTCTCTTTAGGCAAAAAACTCATTTCTGACAAAGTTGCCCAAATGCATCTCAGAAGTGTGCAACTTGTTCCCTGAGTTAGAAAACGTCGAGAAACGTTTGTTTCTGCTAGCGCTGTGCTTCTACACATGTATTTGGTGAACGGTGAAAGCGTACAGTAATGCACTTTTCTCCCAGCAAATACACTGTTTCTAAGGAAATGGAAACACACTGAGGAGACACTTGTGGGAGCTACTGTGACTAAAACTGAGCTTCCCTACGCACAGGGAAGCAAGAGAAATGCTGATTTCATCAAGCCCAGTTACATACTCAGAATCTGTACTACTGCGCAAATTGGCATGTCTCTTTAGGCAAAAAACTCATTTCTGACAAAGTTGCCCAAATGCATATCAGAAGTGTGCAACTTGTTCCCTGAGTTAGAAAACGTCGAGAAACGTTTGTTTCTGCTAGCGCTGTGCTTCCACACATGTATTTGCTGAACGGTGAAAGCGTACAGTAATGCACTTTTCTCCCAGCAAATACACTGTTTCTAAGGAAATGGGAACACACTGAGGAGACACTTGTGGGAGCTACTGTGACTAAAACTGAGCTTCCCTACGCACAGGGAAGCAAGAGAAATGCTGATTTCATCAAGCCCAGTTACATACTCAGAATCTGTACTACTGCGCAAATAGGCATGTCTCTTTAGGCAAAAAACTCATTTCTGACAAAGTTGCCCAAATGCATCTCAGAAGTGTGCAACTTGTTCCCTGAGTTAGAAAACGTCGAGAAATGTTCGTTTCTGCTAGCGCTGTGCTTCTACACATGTATTTGCTGAACGGTGAAAGCGCACAGTAATGCACTTTTCTCCCAGCAAATACACTGTTTCTAAGGAAATGGGAACACACTGAGGAGACACTTGTGGGAGCTACAGTGACTAAATCTGAGCTTCCCTACGCACAGGGAAGCAAGAGAAATGCTGATTTCATCAAGCCCAGTTACATACTCAGAATCTGTACTACTGCGCAAATAGGCATGTCTCTTTAGGCAAAAAACTCATTTCTGACAAAGTTGCCCAAATGCATCTCAGACGTGTGCAACTTGTTCCCTGAGTTAGAAAACGTCGAGAAACGTTTGTTTATGCTAGCGCTCTGCTTCTACACATGTATTTGCAGAACGGTGAAAGCGCACAGTAATGCACTTTTCTCCCAGCAAATACACTGTTTCTAAGGAAATGGGAACACACTGAGGAGACATTTGTGGGAGCTACTGTGACTAAAACTGAGCTTCCCTACGCACAGGGAAGCAAGAGAAATGCTGATTTCATCAAGCCCAGTTACATACTCAGAATCTGTACTACTGCGCAAATAGGCATGTCTCTGTAGGCAAAAAACTCATTTCTGACAAAGTTGCCCAAATGCATCTCAGAAGTGTGCAACTTGTTCCCTGAGTTAGAAAACGTCGAGAAACAGTCATTTCTGCTAGCGCTATGCTTCTACACATGTATTTGCTGAACGGTGAAAGCGCACAGTAATGCACTTTTCTCCCAGCAAATACACTGTTTCTAAGGAAATGGGAACACACTGAGGAGACACTTGTGGGAGCTACTGTGACTAAAACTGAGCTTCCCTACGCACAGGGAAGCAAGAGAAATGCTGATTTCATCAAGCCCAGTTACATACTCAGAATCTGTACTACTGCACGAATAGGCATGAATCTGTAGGCAAAAAACTCATTTCTGACAAAGTTGCCCAAATGCATCTCAGAAGTGTGCAACTTGTTCCCTGAGTTAGAAAACGTCGAGAAACGGTCGTTTCAGCTAGCGCTGTGCTTCTACACATGTATTTGCTGAACGGTGAAAGCGCACAGTAATGCACTTTTCTCCCAGCAAATACACTGTTTCTAAGGAAATGGGAACACACTGAGGAGACACTTGTGGGAGCTACTGTGACTAAAACTGAGCTTCCCTACGCACAGGGAAGCAAGAGAAATGCTGATTTCATCAAGCCCAGTTACATACTCAGAATCTGTACTACTGCGCAAATAGGCATGAATCTGTAGGCAAAAAACTCATTTCTATCAAAGATGCCCAAATGCATCTCAGAAGTGTGCAACTTGTTCCCTGAGTTAGAATACGTCGAGAACCGTTCGTTTCTGCTAGCACTGTGCTTCTACACATGTATTTGCTGAACGGTGAAAGCGCACAGTAATGCACTTTTCTCCCAGCAAATACAGTTTCTAAGGAAATGGGAACACACTGAGGAGACACTTTGGGAGCTCCTGTGACTAAAACTGAGCTTCCCTACGCACAGGGAAGCAAGAGAAATGCTGATTTCATCAAGCCCAGTTACATACTGAGAATCTGTACTACTGCGCAAATAGGCATGAATCTGTAGGCAAAAAACTCATTTCTGACAAAGTTGCCCAAATGCATCTCAGAAGTGTGCAACTTGTTCCCTGAGTTAGAAAAAGTCGAGAAACGTTCGTTCCTGCTAGCGCTGTGCTTCTACACATGTATTTGCTGAACGGTGAAAGCGCACAGTAATGCACTTTTCTCCCAGCAAATACAGTTTCTAAGGAAATGGGAACACACTGAGAAGACACTTGTGGGAGCTACTGTGACTAAAACTGAGCTTCCCTACGCACAGGGAAGCAAGAGAAATGCTGATTTCATCCAGCCCAGTTACATACTCAGAATCTGTACTACTGCGCAAATAGGCATGTCTCTGTAGGAAAAAACTCATTTCTGACAAAGTTGCCCAAATGCATCTCAGAAGTGTGCAACTTGTTCCCTGAGTTAGAAAACGTCGAGAAACGTTCGTTTCTGCTAGCACTGTGCTTCTACACATGTATTTGCTGAACGGTGAAAGCGCACAGTAATGCACTTTTCTCCCAGCAAATACACTGTGTCTAAGGAAATGGGAACACACTGAGGAGACACTAGTGGGAGCTACTGTGACTAAAACTGAGCTTCCCTACGCACAGGGAAGCAAGAGAAATGCTGATTTCATCAAGCCCAGTTACATACTCAGAATCTGTACTACTGCGCAAATAGGCATGTCTCTGTAGGCAAAAAACTCATTTCTGACAAAGTTGCCCAAATGCATCTCAGAAGTGTGCAACTTGTTCCCTGAGTTAGAAAACGTCGAGAAACCGTCGTTTCTGCTAGCGCTGTGCTTCTACACATGTATTAGCTGAACGGTGAAAGCGCACAGTAATGCACTTTTCTCCCAGCAAATACACTGTTTCTAAGGAAATGGGAACACACTGAGGAGACACTTGTGGGAGCTACTGTGACTAAAACTGAGCTTCCCTACGCACAGGGAAGCAAGAGAAATGCTGATTTCATCAAGCCCAGTTACATACTCAGAATCTGTACTACTGCGCAAATAGGCATGTCTCTGTAGGGAAAAAACTCGTTTCTGACAAAGTTGCCCAAATGCATCTCAGAAGTGTGCAACTTGTTCCCTGAGTTAGAAAACGTCGAGAAACGTTCGTTTCTGCTAGCGCTGTGCTTCTACACATGTATTTGCTGAACGGAGAAAGCGCACAGTAATGCACTTTTCTCCCAGCAAATACACTGTTTCTAAGGAAATGGGAAGAAACTGAGGAGACCCTTGTGGGAGCTACTGTGACTAAAACTGAGCTTCCCTACGCACAGGGAAGCAAGAGAAATGCTGATTTCATCAAGCTCAGTTACATACTCAGAATCTATACTGCTGCGCAAATAGGCATGTCTCTTTAGGCAAAAAACTCATTTCTGACAAAGTTGCCCAAATGCATCTCAGACGTGTGCAACTTGTTCCCTGAGTTAGAAAACGTCGAGAAACGTTTGTTTATGCTAGCGCTGTGCTTCTACACATGTATTTGCTGAACGGTGAAAGCGTACAGTAATGCACTTTTCTCCCAGCAAATACACTGTTTCTAAGGAAATGGGAACACACTGAGGAGACACTTGTGGGAGCTACAGTGACTAAAACTGAGCTTCCCTACACACAGGGAAGCAAGAGAAATGCTGATTTCATCAAGCCCAGTTACATACTCAGAATCTGTACTACTGCGCAAATAGGCATGTCTCTTTAGGCAAAAAACTCATTTCTGACAAAGTTGCCCAAATGCATCTCAGAAGTGTGCAACTTGTTCCCTGAGTTAGAAAACGTCGAGAAACGTTTGTTTCTGCTAGCGCTGTGCTTCTACACATGTATTTGGTGAACGGTGAAAGCGTACAGTAATGCACTTTTCTCCCAGCAAATACACTGTTTCTAAGGAAATGGAAACACACTGAGGAGACACTTGTGGGAGCTACTGTGACTAAAACTGAGCTTCCCTACGCACAGGGAAGCAAGAGAAATGCTGATTTCATCAAGC
Source organism: Acomys minous (assembly GCF_964271855.1). NCBI lineage: Eukaryota > Metazoa > Chordata > Mammalia > Rodentia > Muridae > Acomys > Acomys minous. The sequence goes on along the minus strand of NW_028182171.1, from coordinate 1,972,650 downwards.
CCAGTTACATACTCAGAATCTGTACTACTGCGCAAATTGGCATGTCTCTTTAGGCAAAAAACTCATTTCTGACAAAGTTGCCCAAATGCATATCAGAAGTGTGCAACTTGTTCCCTGAGTTAGAAAACGTCGAGAAACGTTTGTTTCTGCTAGCGCTGTGCTTCCACACATGTATTTGCTGAACGGTGAAAGCGTACAGTAATGCACTTTTCTCCCAGCAAATACACTGTTTCTAAGGAAATGGGAACACACTGAGGAGACACTTGTGGGAGCTACTGTGACTAAAACTGAGCTTCCCTACGCACAGGGAAGCAAGAGAAATGCTGATTTCATCAAGCCCAGTTACATACTCAGAATCTGTACTACTGCGCAAATAGGCATGTCTCTTTAGGCAAAAAACTCATTTCTGACAAAGTTGCCCAAATGCATCTCAGAAGTGTGCAACTTGTTCCCTGAGTTAGAAAACGTCGAGAAATGTTCGTTTCTGCTAGCGCTGTGCTTCTACACATGTATTTGCTGAACGGTGAAAGCGCACAGTAATGCACTTTTCTCCCAGCAAATACACTGTTTCTAAGGAAATGGGAACACACTGAGGAGACACTTGTGGGAGCTACAGTGACTAAAACTGAGCTTCCCTACGCACAGGGAAGCAAGAGAAATGCTGATTTCATCAAGCCCAGTTACATACTCAGAATCTGTACTACTGCGCAAATAGGCATGTCTCTTTAGGCAAAAAACTCATTTCTGACAAAGTTGCCCAAATGCATCTCAGACGTGTGCAACTTGTTCCCTGAGTTAGAAAACGTCGAGAAACGTTTGTTTATGCTAGCGCTCTGCTTCTACACATGTATTTGCAGAACGGTGAAAGCGCACAGTAATGCACTTTTCTCCCAGCAAATACACTGTTTCTAAGGAAATGGGAACACACTGAGGAGACACTTGTGGGAGCTACTGTGACTAAAACTGAGCTTCGCTACGCACAGGGAAGCAAGAGAAATGCTGCTTTCATCAAGCCCAGTTACATACTCAGAATCTGTACTACTGCGCAAATAGGCATGTCTCTTTAGGCAAAAAACTCATTTCTGACAAAGTTGCCCAAATGCATCTCAGAAGTGTGCAACTTGTTCCCTGAGTTAGAAAACGTCGAGAAATGTTCGTTTCTGCTAGTGCTGTGCTTCTACACATGTATTTGCTGAACGGTGAAAGCGCACAGTAATGCACTTTTCTCCCAGCAAATACACTGTTTCTAAGGAAATGGGAACACACTGAGGAGACACTTGTGGGAGCTACTGTGACTAAAACTGAACTTCCCTATGCACAGGGAAGCAAGAGAAATGCTGATTTCATCAAGCCCAGTTACATACTCAGAATCTGTACTACTGCGCAAATAGGCATGTCTCTTTAGGCAAAAAACTCATTTCTGACAAAGTTGCCCAAATGCATCTGAGAAGTGTGCAACTTGTTCCCTGAGTTAGAAAACGTCGAGAAACGTTTGTTTCTGCTAGCGCTGTGCTTGTACACATGTATGTGCTGAACGGTGAAAGCGCACAGTAATGCAGTTTTCTCCCAGCAAATACACTGTTTCTAAGGAAATGGGAACACACTGAGGAGACACTTGTGGGAGCTACTGGGACTAAAACTGAGCTTCCCTATGCACAGGGAAGCAAGAGAAATGCTGATTTCATCAAGCCCAGTTACATACTCAGAATCTGTACTACTGCGCAAATAGGCATGTCTCTGTAGGCAAAAAACTCATTTCTGACAAAGTTGCCCAAATGCATCTCAGAAGTGTGCAACTTGTTCCCTGAGTTAGAAAACGTCGAGAAACGGTCGTTTCTGCTAGCGCTGTGCTTCTACACATGTATTTGCTGAACGGTGAAAGCGCACAGTAATGCACTTTTCTCCCAGCAAATACACTGTTTCTAAGGAAATGGGAACACACTGAGGAGACACTTGTGGGAGCTACTGTGACTAAAACTGAGCTTCCCTACGCACAGGGAAGCAAGAGAAATGCTGATTTCATCAAGCCCAGTTACATACTCAGAATCTGTACTACTGCGCGAATAGGCATGTCTCTTTAGGCAAAAAACTCATTTCTGACAAAGTTGCCCAAATGCATCTCAGAAGTGTGCAACTTGTTCCCTGAGTTAGAAAAGGTCGAGAAACGTTCGTTTCTGCTAGCGCTGTGCTTCTAAACATGTATTTGCTGAACGGTGAAAGCGCACAGTAATGCACTTTTCTCCCAGCAAATACACTGTTTCTAAGGAAATGGGAACACACTGAGGAGACACTTGTGGGAGCTACAGTGACTAAAACTGAGCTTCCCTACGCACAGGGAAGCAAGAGAAATGCTGATTTCATCAAGCCCAGTTACATACTCAGAATCTGTACTACTGTGCAAATAGGCATGTCTCTTTAGGCAAAAAACTCATTTCTGACAAAGTTGCCCAAATGCATCTCAGAAGTGTGCAACTTGTTCTCTGAGTTAGAAAAAATCGAGAAACGGTCGTATCTGCTAGCGCTGTGCTTCTACACATGTATTTGCTGAACGGTGAAAGCGCACAGTCATGCACTTTTCTCCCAGCAAATACACTGTTTCTAAAGAAATGGGAACACACTGAGGAGACACTTTGGGAGCTACTGTGATTAAAAGTGTGCTTCCCTACGCACAGGGAAGCAACAGAAATGTTGATTTCATCAAGCCCAGTTACATACTCAGAATCTGTACTACTGCGCAAATAGGCATGTCTCTGTAGGGAAAAAACTCGTTTCTGACAAAGTTGCCCAAATGCATCTCAGAAGTGTGCAACTTGTTCCCTGAGTTAGAAAACGTCGAGAAACGTTCGTTTCTGCTAGCGCTGTGCTTCTACACATGTATTTGCTGAACGGAGAAAGCGCACAGTAATGCACTTTTCTCCCAGCAAATACACTGTTTCTAAGGAAATGGGAAGAAACTGAGGAGACCCTTGTGGGAGCTACTGTGACTAAAACTGAGCTTCCCTACGCACAGGGAAGCAAGAGAAATGCTGATTTCATCAAGCTCAGTTACATACTCAGAATCTATACTGCTGCGCAAATAGGCATGTCTCTTTAGACAAAAAACTCATTTCTGACAAAGTTGCCCAAATGCATTTCAGACGTGTGCAACTTGTTCCCTGAGTGAGAAAACGTCGAGAAACGTTTGTTTATGCTAGCGCTGTGCTTCTACACATGTATTTGCTGAACGGTGAAAGCGTACAGTAATGCACTTTTCTCCCAGCAAATACACTGTTTCTAAGGAAATGGGAACACACTGAGGAGACACTTGTGGGAGCTACAGTGACTCAAACTGAGCTTCCCTACACACAGGGAAGCAAGAGAAATGCTGATTTCATCAAGCCCAGTTACATACTCAGAATCTGTACTACTGCGCAAATAGGCATGTCTCTTTAGGCAAAAAACTCATTTCTGAAAAAGTTGCCCAAATGCATCTCAGAAGTGTGCAACTTGTTCCCTGAGTTAGAAAACGTCGAGAAACGTTTGTTTCTGCTAGCGCTGTGCTTCTACACATGTATTTGGTGAACGGTGAAAGCGTACAGTAATGTACTTTTCTCCCAGCAAATACACTGTTTCTAAGGAAATGGAAACACACTGAGGAGACACTTGTGGGAGCTACTGTGACTAAAACTGAGCTTCCCTACGCACAGGGAAGCAAGAGAAATGCTGATTTCATCAAGCCCAGTTACATACTCAGAATCTGTACTACTGCGCAAATAGGCATGTCTCTTTAGGCAAAAAACTCATTTCTGACAAAGTTGCCCAAATGCATCTCAGAAGTGTGCAACTTGTTCCCTGAGTTAGAAAACGTCGAGAAACGTTTGTTTCTGCTAGCGCTGTGCTTCTACACATGTATTTGCTGAACGGTGAAAGCGTACAGTAATGCACTTTTCTCCCAGCAAATACACTGTTTCTAAGGAAATGGGAACACACTGAGGAGACACTTGTGGGAGCTACTGTGACTAAAACTGAGCTTCCCTACGCACAGGGAAGCAAGAGAAATGCTGATTTCATCAAGCCCAGTTACATACTCAGAATCTGTACTACTGCGCAAATAGGCATGTCTCTTTAGGCAAAAAACTCATTTCTGACAAAGTTGCCCAAATGCATCTCAGAAGTGTGCAACTTGTTCCCTGAGTTAGAAAACGTCGAGAAATGTTCGTTTCTGCTAGCGCTGTGCTTCTACACATGTATTTGCTGAACGGTGAAAGCGCACAGTAATGCACTTTTCTCCCAGCAAATACACTGTTTCTAAGGAAATGGGAACACACTGAGGAGACACTTGTGGGAGCTACTGTGACTAAAACTGAGCTTCCCTACGCACAGGGAAGCAAGAGAAATGCTGATTTCATCAAGCCCAGTTACATACTCAGAATCTGTACTACTGCGCAAATTGGCATGTCTCTTTAGGCAAAAAACTCATTTCTGACAAAGTTGCCCAAATGCATCTCAGAAGTGTGCAACTTGTTCCCTGAGTTAGAAAACGTCGATAAACGGTCATATCTGCTAGCGCTGTGCTTCTACACATGTATTTGCTGAACGGTGAAAGCGCACAGTAATGCACTTTTCTCGCAGCAAATACACTGTTTCTAAGGAAATGGGAACACACTGAGGAGACACTTGTGGGAGCTACTGTGACTAAAACTGAGCTTCCCTACGCACAGGGAAGCAAGAGAAATGCTGATTTCATCAAGCCAAGTTACATACTCAGAATCTGTACTACTGCGCAAATAGGCATGTCTCTTTAGGCAAAAAACTCATTTCTGACAAAGTTGCCCAAATGCATTTCAGACGTGTGCAACTTGTTCCCTGAGTGAGAAAACGTCGAGAAACGTTTGTTTATGCTAGCGCTGTGCTTCTACACATGTATTTGCTGAACGGTGAAAGCGTACAGTAATGCACTTTTCTCCCAGCAAATACACTGTTTCTAAGGAAATGGGAACACACTGAGGAGACACTTGTGGGAGCTACAGTGACTCAAACTGAGCTTCCCTACACACAGGGAAGCAAGAGAAATGCTGATTTCATCAAGCCCAGTTACATACTCAGAATCTGTACTACTGCGCAAATAGGCATGTCTCTTTAGGCAAAAAACTCATTTCTGAAAAAGTTGCCCAAATGCATCTCAGAAGTGTGCAACTTGTTCCCTGAGTTAGAAAACGTCGAGAAACGTTTGTTTCTGCTAGCGCTGTGCTTCTACACATGTATTTGGTGAACGGTGAAAGCGTACAGTAATGTACTTTTCTCCCAGCAAATACACTGTTTCTAAGGAAATGGAAACACACTGAGGAGACACTTGTGGGAGCTACTGTGACTAAAACTGAGCTTCCCTACGCACAGGGAAGCAAGAGAAATGCTGATTTCATCAAGCCCAGTTACATACTCAGAATCTGTACTACTGCGCAAATAGGCATGTCTCTTTAGGCAAAAAACTCATTTCTGACAAAGTTGCCCAAATGCATCTCAGAAGTGTGCAACTTGTTCCCTGAGTTAGAAAACGTCGAGAAACGTTTGTTTCTGCTAGCGCTGTGCTTCTACACATGTATTTGCTGAACGGTGAAAGCGTACAGTAATGCACTTTTCTCCCAGCAAATACACTGTTTCTAAGGAAATGGGAACACACTGAGGAGACACTTGTGGGAGCTACTGTGACTAAAACTGAGCTTCCCTACGCACAGGGAAGCAAGAGAAATGCTGATTTCATCAAGCCCAGTTACATACTCAGAATCTGTACTACTGCGCAAATAGGCATGTCTCTTTAGGCAAAAAACTCATTTCTGACAAAGTTGCCCAAATGCATCTCAGAAGTGTGCAACTTGTTCCCTGAGTTAGAAAACGTCGAGAAATGTTCGTTTCTGCTAGCGCTGTGCTTCTACACATGTATTTGCTGAACGGTGAAAGCGCACAGTAATGCACTTTTCTCCCAGCAAATACACTGTTTCTAAGGAAATGGGAACACACTGAGGAGACACTTGTGGGAGCTACTGTGACTAAAACTGAGCTTCCCTACGCACAGGGAAGCAAGAGAAATGCTGATTTCATCAAGCCCAGTTACATACTCAGAATCTGTACTACTGCGCAAATTGGCATGTCTCTTTAGGCAAAAAACTCATTTCTGACAAAGTTGCCCAAATGCATCTCAGAAGTGTGCAACTTGTTCCCTGAGTTAGAAAACGTCGATAAACGGTCATATCTGCTAGCGCTGTGCTTCTACACATGTATTTGCTGAACGGTGAAAGCGCACAGTAATGCACTTTTCTCGCAGCAAATACACTGTTTCTAAGGAAATGGGAACACACTGAGGAGACACTTGTGGGAGCTACTGTGACTAAAACTGAGCTTCCCTACGCACAGGGAAGCAAGAGAAATGCTGATTTCATCAAGCCCAGTTACATACTCAGAATCTGTACTACTGCGCAAATAGGCATGTCTCTTTAGGCAAAAACTCATTTCTGACAAAGTTGCCCAAATGCATCTCAGAAGTGTGCAACTTGTTCCCTGATTTAAAAAACGTCGAGAAATGTTCGTTTCTGCTAGCGCTGTGCTTCTACACATGTATTTGCTGAACGGTGAAAGCACACAGTAATGCACTTTTCTCCCAGCAAATACACTGTTTCTAAGGAAATGGGAACACACTGAGGAGACACTTGTGGGAGCTACAGTGACTAAAACTGAGCTTCCCTACACACAGGGAAGCAAGAGAAATGCTGATTTCATCAAGCCCAGTTACATACTCAGAATCTGTACTACTGCGCAAATAGGCATGTCTCTGTAGGGAAAAAACTCATTTCTGACAAAGTTACCCAAATGCATCTCAGAAGTGTGCAACTTGTTCCCTGAGTTAGAAAACGTCGAGAAACGTTTGTTTATGCTAGCGCTCTGCTTCTACACATGTATTTGCTGAACGGTGAAAGCGTACAGTAATGTACTTTTCTCCCAGCAAATACACTGTTTCTAAGGAAATGGGAACACACTGAGGAGACACTTGTGGGAGCTACTGTGACTAAAACTGAGCTTCCCTACGCACATGGAAGCAAGAGAAATGCTGCTTTCATCAAGCCCAGTTACATACTCAGAATCTGTACTACTGCGCAAATAGGCATGTCTCTTTAGGCAAAAAACTCATTTCTGACAAAGTTGCCCAAATGCATCTCAGAAGTGTGCAACTTGTTCTCTGAGTTAGAAAACGTCGAGAAATGTTCGTTTCTGCTAGCGCTGTGCTTCTACACATGTATTTGCTGAACGGTGAAAGCGCACAGTAATGCACTTTTCTCCCAGCAAATACACTGTTTCTAAGGAAATGGGAACACACTGAGGAGACACTTGTGGGAGCTACTGTGACTAAAACTGAGCTTCCCTACGCACAGGGAAGCAAGAGAAATGCTGATTTCATCAAGCCCAGTTACATACTCAGAATCTGTACTACTGCGCAAATAGGCATGTCTCTTTAGGCAAAAAACTCATTTCTGACAAAGTTGCCCAAATGCATCTGAGAAGTGTGCAACTTGTTCCCTGAGTTAGAAAACGTCGAGAAACGTTTGTTCCTGCTAGCGCTGTGCTTGTACACATGTATTTGCTGAACGGTGAAAGCGCACAGTAATGCAGTTTTCTCCCAGCAAATACACTGTTCCTAAGGAAATGGGAACACACTGAGGAGACACTTGTGGGAGCTACTGTGACTAAAACTGAGCTTCCCTATGCACAGGGAAGCAAGAGAAATGCTGATTTCATCAAGCCCAGTTACATACTCAGAATCTGTACTACTGCGCAAATAGGCATGTCTCTTTAGGCAAAAAACTCATTTCTGACAAAGTTGCCCAAATGCATCTGAGAAGTGTGCAACTTGTTCCCTGAGTTAGAAAACGTCGAGAAACGTTCGTTTCTGCTAGCGCTGTGCTTCTACACATGTATTTGCTGAACGGTGAAAGCGCACAGTAATGCACTTTTCTCCCAGCAAATACACTGTTTCTAAGGAAATGGGAACACACTGAGGAGACACTTGTGGGAGCTACAGTGACTAAAACTGAGCTTCCCTACGCACAGGGAAGCAAGAGAAATGCTGATTTCATCAAGCCCAATTACATACTCAGAATCTGTACTTCTGCACAAATAGGCATGTCTCTTTAGGCAAAAAACTCATTTCTGACAAAGTAGCCCAAATGCATCTCACAAGTGTGCAACTTGTTCCCTGAGTTATAAAACGTCGAGAAACGGTCGTATCTGCTAGCGCTGTGCTTCTACACATGTATTTGCTGAACGGTGAAAGCGCACAGTAATGCACTTTTCTCCCAGCAAATACACTGTTTCTAAGGAAATGGGAACACACTGAGGAGACACTTGTGGGACCTACTGTGACTAAAACTGAGCTTCCCTACGCACAGGGAAGCAAGAGAAATGCTGATTTCATCAAGCCAAGTTACATACTCAGAATCTGTACTACTGCGCAAATAGGCATGATTCTGTAGGCAAAAAACTCATTTCTGACAAAGTAGCCCAAATGCATCTCAGAAGTGTGCAACTTATTCCCTGAGTTAGAAAACGTCGAGAAACGGTCATATCTGCTAGCGCTGTGCTTCTACACATGTATTTGCTGAACGGTGAAAGCGCACAGTAATGCACTTTTCTCCCAGCAAATACACTGTTTCTAAGGAAATGGGAACACACTGAGGAGACACTTGTGGGAGCTACTGTGACTAAAACTGAGCTTCCCTACGCACAGGGAAGCAAGAGAAATGCTGATTTCATCAAGCCAAGTTACATACTCAGAATCTGTACTACTGCGCAAATAGGCATGTCTCTTTAGGCAAAAAACTCATTTCTGACAAAGTTGCCCAAATGCATCTCAGAAGTGTGCAACTTGTTCCCTGAGTTAGAAAACGTCGAGAAACGGTCGTTTCTGCTAGCGCTGTGCTTCTACACATGTATTTGCTGAACGGTGAAAGCGCACAGTAATGCACTTTTCTCCCAGCAAATACACTGTTTCTAAGGAAATGGGAACACACTGAGGAGACACTTGTGGGAGCTACAGTGACTAAAACTGAGCTTCCCTACGCACAGGGAAGCAAGAGAAATGCTGATTTCATCAAGCCCAGTTACATACTCAGAATCTGTACTACTGCGCAAATAGGCATGTCTCTTTAGGCAAAAAACTCATTTCTGACAAAGTTGCCCAAATGCATCTCAGAAGTGTGCAACTTGTTCCTTGAGTTAGAAAACGTCGAGAAACGTTTGTTTCTGCTAGCGCTGTGCTTCTACACATGTATTTGCTGAACGGTGAAAGCGCACAGTAATGCACTTTTCTCCCAGCAAATACACTGTTTCTAAGGAAATGGGAACACACTGAGGAGACACTTGTGGGAGCTACAGTGACTAAAACTGTTCTTCCCTACGCACAGGGAAGCAAGAGAAATGCTGATTTCATCAATCCCAGTTACATACTCAGAATCTGTACTACTGCGCAAATAGGCATGTCTCTTTAGGCAAAAAACTCATTTCTGACAAAGTTGCCCAAATGCATCTCAGAAGTGTGCAACTTGTTCCTTGAGTTAGAAAACGTCGAGAAACGTTTGTTTCTGCTAGCGCTGTGCTTCTACACATGTATTTGCTGAACGATGAAAGCGTACAGTAATGCACTTTTCTCCCAGGAAATACACTGTTTCTAAGGAAATGGGAACACACTGAGGAGACACTTGTGGGAGCTACTGTGACTAAAACTGAGCTTCCCTACGCACAGGGAAGCAAGAGAAATGCTGATTTCATCAAGCCCAGTTACATACTCAGAATCTGTACTACTGCGCAAATAGGCATGTCTCTTTAGGCAAAAAACTCATTTCTGACAAAGTTGCCCAAATGCATCTCAGAAGTGTGCAACTTGTTCCCTGAGTTAGAAAACGTCGAGAAACGGTCGTTTCTGCTAGCGCTGTGCTTCTACACATGTATTTGCTGAACGCTGAAAGTGCACAGTAATGCACTTTTCCCCCAGCAAATACACTGTTTCTAAGGAAATGGGAACACACTGAGGAGACACTTGTGGGACCTACTGTGACTAAAACTGAGCTTCCCTACGCACAGGGAAGCAAGAGAAATGCTGATTTCATCAAGCCAAGTTACATACTCAGAATCTGTACTACTGCGCAAATAGGCATGATTCTGTAGGCAAAAAACTCATTTCTGACAAAGTAGCCCAAATGCATCTCAGAAGTGTGCAACTTATTCCCTGAGTTAGAAAACGTCGAGAAACGGTCATATCTGCTAGCGCTGTGCTTCTACACATGTATTTGCTGAACGGTGAAAGCGCACAGTAATGCACTTTTCTCCCAGCAAATACACTGTTTCTAAGGAAATGGGAACACACTGAGGAGACACTTGTGGGAGCTACTGTGACTAAAACTGAGCTTCCCTACGCACAGGGAAGCAAGAGAAATGCTGATTTCATCAAGCCAAGTTACATACTCAGAATCTGTACTACTGCGCAAATAGGCATGTCTCTTTAGGCAAAAAACTCATTTCTGACAAAGTTGCCCAAATGCATCTCAGAAGTGTGCAACTTGTTCCCTGAGTTAGAAAACGTCGAGAAACGGTCGTTTCTGCTAGCGCTGTGCTTCTACACATGTATTTGCTGAACGGTGAAAGCGCACAGTAATGCACTTTTCTCCCAGCAAATACACTGTTTCTAAGGAAATGGGAACACACTGAGGAGACACTTGTGGGAGCTACAGTGACTAAAACTGAGCTTCCCTACGCACAGGGAAGCAAGAGAAATGCTGATTTCATCAAGCCCAGTTACATACTCAGAATCTGTACTACTGCGCAAATAGGCATGTCTCTTTAGGCAAAAAACTCATTTCTGACAAAGTTGCCCAAATGCATCTCAGAAGTGTGCAACTTGTTCCTTGAGTTAGAAAACGTCGAGAAACGTTTGTTTCTGCTAGCGCTGTGCTTCTACACATGTATTTGCTGAACGGTGAAAGCGTACAGTAATGCACTTTTCTCCCAGGAAATACACTGTTTCTAAGGAAATGGGAACACACTGAGGAGACACTTGTGGGAGCTACTGTGACTAAAACTGAGCTTCCCTACGCACAGGGAAGCAAGAGAAATGCTGATTTCATCAAGCCCAGTTACATACTCAGAATCTGTACTACTGCGCAAATAGGCATGTCTCTTTAGGCAAAAAACTCATTTCTGACAAAGTTGCCCAAATGCATCTCAGAAGTGTGCAACTTGTTACCTGAGTTAGAAAAGGTCGAGAAATGTTCGTTTCTGCTAGCGCTGTGCTTCTACACATGTATTTGCTGAACGGTGAAAGCGCACAGTAATGCACTTTTCTCCCAGCAAATACACTGTTTCTAAGGAAATGGGAACACACTGAGGAGACACTTGTGGGAGCTACAGTGACTAAGACTGAGCTTCCCTACGCACAGGGAAGCAAGAGAAATGCTGATTTCATCAAGCCCAGTTACATACTCAGAATCTGTACTACTGCGCAAATAGGCATGTCTCTTTAGGCAAAAAACTCATTTCTGACAAAGTAGCCCAAATGCATCTCAGAAGTGTGCAACTTATTCCCTGAGTTAGAAAACGTCGAGAAACGGTCATATCTGCTAGCGCTGTGCTTCTACACATGTATTTGCTGAACGGTGAAAGCGCACAGTAATGCACTTTTCTCCCAGCAAATACACTGTTTCTAAGGAAATGGGAACACACTGAGGAGACACTTGTGGGAGCTACTGTGACTAAAACTGAGCTTCCCTACGCACAGGGAAGCAAGAGAAATGCTGATTTCATCAAGCCAAGTTACATACTCAGAATCTGTACTACTGCGCAAATAGGCATGTCTCTTTAGGCAAAAAACTCATTTCTGACAAAGTTGCCCAAATGCATCTCAGAAGTGTGCAACTTGTTCCCTGAGTTAGAAAACGTCGAGAAACGTTAGTTTCTGCTAGCGCTGTGCTTCTACACATGTATTTGCTGAACGGTGAAAGCGCACAGTAATGCACTTTTCTCCCAGCAAATACACTGTTTCTAAGGAAATGGGAACACACTGAGGAGACACTTGTGGGAGCTACAGTGACTAAAACTGATCTTCCCTACGCACAGGGAAGCAAGAGAAATGCTGATTTCATCAATCCCAGTTACATACTCAGAATCTGTACTACTGCGCAAATAGGCATGTCTCTTTAGGCAAAAAACTCATTTCTGACACAGTTGCCCAAATGCATCTCAGAAGTGTGCAACTTGTTACCTGAGTTAGAAAAGGTCGAGAAATGTTCGTTTCTGCTAGCGCTGTGCTTCTACACATGTATTTGCTGAACGGTGAAAGCGCACAGTAATGCACTTTTCTCCCAGCAAATACACTGTTTCTAAGGAAATGGGAACACACTGAGGAGACACTTGTGGGAGCTACTGTGACTAAAACTGAGCTTCCCTACGCACAGGGAAGCAAGAGAAATGCTGATTTCATCAAGCCCAGTTACATACTCAGAATCTGTACTACTGCGCAAATAGGCATGTCTCTTTAGGCAAAAAACTCATTTCTGACAAAGTTGCCCAAATGCATCTCAGAAGTGTGCAACTTGTTCCCTGAGTTAGAAAACGTCGAGAAACGGTCGTTTCTGCTAGCGCTGTGCTTCTACACATGTATTTGCTGAACGGTGAAAGCGCACAGTAATGCACTTTTCTCCCAGCAAATACACTGTTTCTAAGGAAATGGGAACACACTGAGGAGACACTTGTGGGAGCTACAGTGACTAAAACTGAGCTTCCCTACGCACAGGGAAGCAAGAGAAATGCTGATTTCATCAAGCCCAGTTACATACTCAGAATCTGTACTACTGCGCAAATAGGCATGTCTCTTTAGGCAAAAAACTCATTTCTGACAAAGTTGCCCAAATGCATCTCAGAAGTGTGCAACTTGTTCCTTGAGTTAGAAAACGTCGAGAAACGTTTGTTTCTGCTAGCGCTGTGCTTCTACACATGTATTTGCTGAACGGTGAAAGCGTACAGTAATGCACTTTTCTCCCAGGAAATACACTGTTTCTAAGGAAATGGGAACACACTGAGGAGACACTTGTGGGAGCTACTGTGACTAAAACTGAGCTTCCCTACGCACAGGGAAGCAAGAGAAATGCTGATTTCATCAAGCCCAGTTACATACTCAGAATCTGTACTACTGCGCAAATAGGCATGTCTCTTTAGGCAAAAAACTCATTTCTGACAAAGTTGCCCAAATGCATCTCAGAAGTGTGCAACTTGTTACCTGAGTTAGAAAAGGTCGAGAAATGTTCGTTTCTGCTAGCGCTGTGCTTCTACACATGTATTTGCTGAACGGTGAAAGCGCACAGTAATGCACTTTTCTCCCAGCAAATACACTGTTTCTAAGGAAATGGGAACACACTGAGGAGACACTTGTGGGAGCTACAGTGACTAAAACTGAGCTTCCCTACGCACAGGGAAGCAAGAGAAATGCTGATTTCATCAAGCCAAGTTACATACTCAGAATCTGTACTACTGCGCAAATAGGCATGATTCTGTAGGCAAAAAACTCATTTCGGACAAAGTTGCCCAAATGCATCTCAGAAGTGTGCAACTTGTTCCTTGAGTTAGAAAACGTCGAGACACGTTTGTTTCTGCTAGCGCTGTGCTTCTACACATGTATTTGCTGAACGGTGAAAGCGTACAGTAATGCACTTTTCTCCCAGGAAATACACTGTTTCTAAGGAAATGGGAACACACTGAGGAGACACTTGTGGGAGCTACTGTGACTAAAACTGAGCTTCCCTACGCACAGGGAAGCAAGAGAAATGCTGATTTCATCAAGCCCAGTTACATACTCAGAATCTGTACTACTGCGCAAATAGGCATGTCTCTTTAGGCAAAAAACTCATTTCTGACAAAGTTGCCCAAATGCATCTCAGAAGTGTGCAACTTGTTACCTGAGTTAGAAAAGGTCGAGAAATGTTCGTTTCTGCTAGCGCTGTGCTTCTACACATGTATTTGCTGAACGGTGAAAGCGCACAGTAATGCACTTTTCTCCCAGCAAATACACTGTTTCTAAGGAAATGGGAACACACTGAGGAGACACTTGTGGGAGCTACAGTGACTAAAACTGAGCTTCCCTACGCACAGGGAAGCAAGAGAAATGCTGATTTCATCAAGCCCAGTTACATACTCAGAATCTGTACTACTGCGCAAATAGGCATGTCTCTTTAGGCAAAAAACTCATTTCTGACAAAGTTGCCCAAATGCATCTCAGAAGTGTGCAACTTGTTCCTTGAGTTAGAAAACGTCGAGAAACGTTTGTTTCTGCTAGCGCTGTGCTTCTACACATGTATTTGCTGAACGGTGAAAGCGCACAGTAATGCACTTTTCTCCCAGCAAATACACTGTTTCTAAGGAAATGGGAACACACTGAGGAGACACTTGTGGGAGCTACAGTGACTAAGACTGAGCTTCCCTACGCACAGGGAAGCAAGAGAAATGCTGATTTCATCAAGCCAAGTTACATACTCAGAATCTGTACTACTGCGCAAATAGGCATGATTCTGTAGGCAAAAAACTCATTTCTGACAAAGTAGCCCAAATGCATCTCAGAAGTGTGCAACTTATTCCCTGAGTTAGAAAACGTCGAGAAACGGTCATATCTGCTAGCGCTGTGCTTCTACACATGTATTTGCTGAACGGTGAAAGCGCACAGTAATGCACTTTTCTCCCAGCAAATACACTGTTTCTAAGGAAATGGGAACACACTGAGGAGACACTTGTGGGAGCTACTGTGACTAAAACTGAGCTTCCCTACGCACAGGGAAGCAAGAGAAATGCTGATTTCATCAAGCCAAGTTACATACTCAGAATCTGTACTACTGCGCAAATAGGCATGTCTCTTTAGGCAAAAAACTCATTTCTGACAAAGTTGCCCAAATGCATCTCAGAAGTGTGCAACTTGTTCCCTGAGTTAGAAAACGTCGAGAAACGTTAGTTTCTGCTAGCGCTGTGCTTCTACACATGTATTTGCTGAACGGTGAAAGCGCACAGTAATGCACTTTTCTCCCAGCAAATACACTGTTTCTAAGGAAATGGGAACACACTGAGGAGACACTTGTGGGAGCTACAGTGACTAAAACTGATCTTCCCTACGCACAGGGAAGCAAGAGAAATGCTGATTTCATCAAGCCCAGTTACATACTCAGAATCTGTACTACTGCGCAAATAGGCATGTCTCTTTAGGCAAAAAACTCATTTCTGACAAAGTTGCCCAAATGCATCTCAGAAGTGTGCAACTTGTTACCTGAGTTAGAAAAGGTCGAGAAATGTTCGTTTCTGCTAGCGCTGTGCTTCTACACATGTATTTGCTGAACGGTGAAAGTGCACAGTAATGCACTTTTCTCCCAGCAAATACACTGTTTCTAAGGAAATGGGAACACACTGAGGAGACACTTGTGGGAGCTACAGTGACTAAAACTGAGCTTCCCTACGCACAGGGAAGCAAGAGAAATGCTGATTTCATCAAGCCCAGTTACATACTCAGAATCTGTACTACTGCGCAAATAGGCATGTCTCTTTAGGCAAAAAACTCATTTCTGACAAAGTTGCCCAAATGCATCTCAGACGTGTGCAACTTGTTCCCTGAGTTAGAAAACGTCGAGAAACGTTTGTTTATGCTAGCGCTGTGCTTCTACACATGTATTTGCTGAACGGTGAAAGCGCACAGTAATGCACTTTTCTCCCAGCAAATACACTGTTTCTAAGGAAATGGGAACACACTGAGGAGACACTTGTGGGAGCTACAGTGACTAAAACTGAGCTTCCCTACGCACAGGGAAGCAAGAGAAATGCTGATTTCATCAAGCCCAGTTACATACTCAGAATCTGTACTACTGCGCAAATAGGCATGTCTCTTTAGGCAAAAAACTCATTTCTGACAAAGTTGCCCAAATGCATCTCAGACGTGTGCAACTTGTTCCCTGAGTTAGAAAACGTCGAGAAACGTTTGTTTATGCTAGCGCTGTGCTTCTACACATGTATTTGCTGAACGGTGAAAGCGTACAGTAATGCACTTTTCTCCCAGCAAATACACTGTTTCTAAGGAAATGGGAACACACTGAGGAGACACTTGTGGGAGCTACTGTGACTAAAACTGAGCTTCCCTACGCACAGGGAAGCAAGAGAAATGCTGATTTCATCAAGCCCAGTTACATACTCAGAATCTGTACTACTGCGCAAATAGGCATGTCTCTTTAGGCAAAAACTCATTTCTGACAAAGTTGCCCAAATGCATCTCAGAAGTGTGCAACTTGTTCCCTGATTTAAAAAACGTCGAGAAATGTTCGTTTCTGCTAGCGCTGTGCTTCTACACATGTATTTGCTGAACGGTGAAAGCACACAGTAATGCACTTTTCTCCCAGCAAATACACTGTTTCTAAGGAAATGGGAACACACTGAGGAGACACTTGTGGGAGCTACTGTGACTAAAACTGAGCTTCCCTACACACAGGGAAGCAAGAGAAATGCTGATTTCATCAAGCCCAGTTACATACTCAGAATCTGTACTACTGCGCAAATAGGCATGTCTCTGTAGGGAAAAAACTCATTTCTGACAAAGTTGCCCAAATGCATCTCAGAAGTGTGCAACTTGTTCCCTGAGTTAGAAACCGTCGAGAAACGTTTGTTTATGCTAGCGCTGTGCTTCTACACATGTATTTGCTGAACGGTGAAAGCGTACAGTAATGCACTTTTCTCCCAGCAAATACACTGTTTCTAAGGAAATGGGAACACACTGAGGAGACACTTGTGGGAGCTACTGTGACTAAAACTGAGCTTCCCTACGCACAGGGAAGCAAGAGAAATGCTGCTTTCATCAAGCCCAGTTACATACTCAGAATCTGTACTACTGTGCAAATAGGCATGTCTCTTTAGGCAAAAAACTCATTTATGACAAAGTTGCCCAAATGCATCTCAGAAGTGTGCAACTTGTTCCCTGAGTTAGAAAACGTCGAGAAACGTTCGTTTCTGCTAGCGCTGTGCTTCTACACATGTATTTGCTGAACGGTGAAAGCGCACAGTAATGCACTTTTCTCCCAGCAAATACACTGTTTCTAAGGAAATGGGAACACACTGAGGAGACACTTGTGGGAGCTACTGTGACTAAAACTGAGCTTCCCTACGCACAGGGAAGCAAGAGAAATGCTGATTTCATCAAGCCCAGTTACATACTCAGAATCTGTACTACTGCGCAAATAGGCATGTCTCTTTAGGCAAAAAACTCATTTCTGACAAAGTTGCCCAAATGCATCTGAGAAGTGTGCAACTTGTTCCCTGAGTTAGAAAACGTCGAGAAACGTTTGTTTCTGCTAGCGCTGTGCTTGTACACATGTATGTGCTGAACGGTGAAAGCGCACAGTAATGCACTTTTCTCCCAGCAAATACACTGTTTCTAAGGAAATGGGAACACACTGAGGAGACACTTGTGGGAGCTACTGGGACTAAAACTGAGCTTCCCTACGCACAGGGAAGCAAGAGAAATGCTGATTTCATCAAGCCCTGTTACATACTCAGAATCTGTACTACTGCGCAAATAGGCATGTCTCTTTAGGCAAAAAACTCATTTCTGACAAAGTAGCCCAAATGCATCTCAGAAGTGTGCAACTTGTTCCCTGAGTTAGAAAACGTCGAGAAACGTTAGTTTCTGCTAGCGCTGTGCTTCTACACATGTATTTGCTGAACGGTGAAAGCGCACAGTAATGCACTTTTCTCCCAGCAAATACACTGTTTCTAAGGAAATGGGAACACACTGAGGAGACACTTGTGGGAGCTACTGGGACTAAAACTGAGCTTCCCTATGCACAGGGAAGCAAGAGAAATGCTGATTTCATCAAGCCCTGTTACATACTCAGAATCTGTACTACTGCGCAAATAGGCATGTCTCTTTAGGCAAAAAACTCATTTCTGACAAAGTAGCCCAAATGCATCTCAGAAGTGTGCAACTTGTTCCCTGAGTTAGAAAACGTCGAGAAACGTTAGTTTCTGCTAGCGCTGTGCTTGTACACATGTATGTGCTGAACGGTGAAAGCGCACAGTAATGCACTTTTCTCCCAGCAAATACACTGTTTCTAAGGAAATGGGAACACACTGAGGAGACACTTGTGGGAGCTACTGGGACTAAAACTGAGCTTCCCTATGCACAGGGAAGCAAGAGAAATGCTGATTTCATCAAGCCCTGTTACATACTCAGAATCTGTACTACTGCGCAAATAGGCATGTCTCTTTAGGCAAAAAACTCATTTCTGACAAAGTAGCCCAAATGCATCTCAGAAGTGTGCAACTTGTTCCCTGAGTTAGAAAACGTCGAGAAACGTTAGTTTCTGCTAGCGCTGTGCTTCTACACATGTATTTGCTGAACGGTGAAAGCGCACAGTAATGCACTTTTCTCCCAGCAAATACACTGTTTCTAAGGAAATGGGAACACACTGAGGAGACACTTGTGGGAGCTACTGTGACTAAAACTGAGCTTCCCTACGCACAGGGAAGCAAGAGAAATGCTGATTTCATCAAGCCAAGTTACATACTCAGAATCTGTACTACTGCGCAAATAGGCATGTCTCTTTAGGCAAAAAACTCATTTCTGACAAAGTTGCCCAAATGCATCTCAGAAGTGTGCAACTTGTTCCCTGAGTTAGAAAACGTCGAGAAACGTTAGTTTCTGCTAGCGCTGTGCTTCTACACATGTATTTGCTGAACGGTGAAAGCGCACAGTAATGCACTTTTCTCCCAGCAAATACACTGTTTCTAAGGAAATGGGAACACACTGAGGAGACACTTGTGGGAGCTACAGTGACTAAAACTGAGCTTCCCTACGCACAGGGAAGCAAGAGAAATGCTGATTTCATCAAGCCCAGTTACATACTCAGAATCTGTACTACTGCGCAAATAGGCATGTCTCTTTAGGCAAAAAACTCATTTCTGACAAAGTTGCCCAAATGCATCTCAGACGTGTGCAACTTGTTCCCTGAGTTAGAAAACGTCGAGAAACGTTTGTTTATGCTAGCGCTGTGCTTCTACACATGTATTTGCTGAACGGTGAAAGCGCACAGTAATGCACTTTTCTCCCAGCAAATACACTGTTTCTAAGGAAATGGGAACACACTGAGGCGACACTTGTGGGAGCTACAGTGACTAAAACTGAGCTTCCCTACGCACAGGGAAGCAAGAGAAATGCTGATTTCATCAAGCCCAGTTACATACTCAGAATCTGTACTACTGCGCAAATAGGCATGTCTCTTTAGGCAAAAAACTCATTTCTGACAAAGTTGCCCAAATGCATCTCAGACGTGTGCAACTTGTTCCCTGAGTTAGAAAACGTCGAGAAACGTTTGTTTATGCTAGCGCTGTGCTTCTACACATGTATTTGCTGAACGGTGAAAGCGTACAGTAATGCACTTTTCTCCCAGCAAATACACTGTTTCTAA
This sequence comes from Acomys minous, assembly GCF_964271855.1. Taxonomy (NCBI): domain Eukaryota; kingdom Metazoa; phylum Chordata; class Mammalia; order Rodentia; family Muridae; genus Acomys; species Acomys minous. The sequence goes on along the minus strand of NW_028182171.1, from coordinate 1,953,151 downwards.
GGAAATGGGAACACACTGAGGAGACACTTGTGGGAGCTACTGTGACTAAAACTGAGCTTCCCTACGCACAGGGAAGCAAGAGAAATGCTGATATCATCAAGCCCAGTTACATACTCAGAATCTGTACTACTGCGCAAATAGGCATGTCTCTTTAGGCAAAAACTCATTTCTGACAAAGTTGCCCAAATGCATCTCAGAAGTGTGCAACTTGTTCCCTGATTTAAAAAACGTCGAGAAATGTTCGTTTCTGCTAGCGCTGTGCTTCTACACATGTATTTGCTGAACGGTGAAAGCACACAGTAATGCACTTTTCTCCCAGCAAATACATTGTTTCTAAGGAAATGGGAACACACTGAGGAGACACTTGTGGGAGCTACAGTGACTAAAACTGAGCTTCCCTACACACAGGGAAGCAAGAGAAATGCTGATTTCATCAAGCCCAGTTACATACTCAGAATCTGTACTACTGCGCAAATAGGCATGTCTCTGTAGGCAAAAAACTCATTTCTGACAAAGTTGCCCAAATGCATCTCAGAAGTGTGCAACTTGTTCCCTGAGTTAGAAAACGTCGAGAAACGTTAGTTTCTGCTAGCGCTGTGCTTCTACACATGTATTTGCTGAACGGTGAATGCACACAGTAATGCACATTTCTCCCAGCAAATACACTGTTTCTAAGGAAATGGGAACACACTGAGGAGACACTTGTGGGAGCTACTGTGACTAAAACTGAGCTTCCCTACGCACAGGGAAGCAAGAGAAATGCTGATTTCATCAAGCCCAGTTACATACTCAGAATCTGTACTACTGGGCAAATAGGCATGTCTCTTTAGGCAAAAAACTCATTTCTGACAATGTTGCCCAAATGCATCTCAGAAGTGTGCAACTTGTTCCCTGAGTTAGAAAAGGTCGAGAAACGTTCGTTTCTGCTAGCGCTGTGCTTCTACACATGTATTTGCTGAACGGTGAAAGCGCACAGTAATGCACTTTTCTCCCAGCAAATACATTGTTTCTAAGGAAATGGGAACACACTGAGGAGACACTTGTGGGAGCTACAGTGACTAAAACTGATCTTCCCTACGCACAGGGAAGCAAGAGAAATGCTGATTTCATCAAGCCCAGTTACATACTCAGAATCTGTACTACTGCGCAAATAGGCATGTCTTTTTAGGCAAAAAACTCATTTCTGACAAAGTTGCCCAAATGCATCTCAGAAGTGTGCAACTTGTTCCCTGAGTTAGAAAACGTCGAGAAATTTTCGTTTCTGCTAGCGCTGTGCTTCTACACATGTATTTGCTGAACGGTGAAAGCGTACAGTAATGCACTTTTCTCCCAGCAAATACACTGTTTCTAAGGAAATGGGAACACACTGAGGAGACACTTGTGGGAGCTACTGTGACTAAAACTGAGCTTCCCTACGCACAGGGAAGCAAGAGAAATGCTGATTTTATCAAGCCCAGTTACATACTCAGAATCTGTACTACTGGGCAAATAGGCATGTCTCTTTAGGCAAAAAACTCATTTCTGACAAAGTTGCCCAAATGCATCTCAGAAGTGTGCAACTTGTTCCCTGAGTTAGAAAAGGTCGAGAAACGTTCGTTTCTGCTAGCGCTGTGCTTCTACACATGTATTTGCTGAACGGTGAAAGCGTACAGTAATGCACTTTTCTCCCAGCAAATACACTGTTTCTAAGGAAATGGGAACACACTGAGGAGACACTTGTGGGAGCTACTGTGACTAAAACTGAGCTTCCCTACGCACAGGGAAGCAAGAGAAATGCTGATTTCATCAAGCCCAGTTACATACTCAGAATCTGTACTACTGGGCAAATAGGCATGTCTCTTTAGGCAAAAAACTCATTTCTGACAAAGTTGCCCAAATGCATCTCAGAAGTGTGCAACTTGTTACCTGAGTTAGAAAAGGTCGAGAAATGTTCGTTTCTGCTAGCGCTGTGCTTCTACACATGTATTTGCTGAACGGTGAAAGCGCACAGTAATGCACTTTTCTCCCAGCAAATACACTGTTTCTAAGGAAATGGGAACACACTGAGGAGACACTTGTGGGAGCTACTGTGACTAAAACTGAGCTTCCCTACGCACAGGGAAGCAAGAGAAATGCTGATTTCATCAAGCCCAGTTACATACTCAGAATCTGTACTAGTGGGCAAATAGGCATGTCTCTTTAGGCAAAAAACTCATTTCTGACAAAGTTGCCCAAATGCATCTCAGAAGTGTGCAACTTGTTCCCTGAGTTAGAGAACATAGAGAAACGTTTGTTTATGCTAGCGCTGTGCTTCTACACATGTATTTGCTGAACGGTGAAAGCGTACAGTAATGCACTTTTCTCCCAGCAAATACACTGTTTCTAAGGAAATGGGAACACACTGAGGAGACACTTGTGGGAGCTACTGTGACTAAAACTGATCTTCCCTACGCACAGGGAAGCAAGAGAAATGCTGATTTCATCAAGCCCAGTTACATACTCAGAATCTGTACTACTGCGCAAATAGGCATGTCTCTTTAGGCAAAAAACTCATTTCTGACAAAGTTGCCCAAATGCATCTCAGAAGTGTGCAACTTGTTCCCTGAGTTAGAAAACGTCGAGAAATGTTCGTTTCTGCTAGCGCTGTGCTTCTACACATGTATTTGCTGAACGGTGAAAGCGCACAGTAATGCACTTTTCTCCCAGCAAATACACTGTTTCTAAGGAAATGGGAACACACTGAGGAGACACTTGTGGGAGCTACAGTGACTAAAACTGAGCTTCCCTACACACAGGGAAGCAAGAGAAATGCTGATTTCATCAAGCCCAGTTACATACTCAGAATCTGTACTACTGCGCAAATAGGCATGTCTCTTTAGGCAAAAAACTCATTTCTGACAAAGTTGCCCAAATGCATCTCAGAAGTGTGCAACTTGTTCCCTGAGTTAGAAAACGTCGAGAAATGTTAGTTTCTGCTAGCGCTGTGCTTCTACACATGTATTTGCTGAACGGTGAAAGCGCACAGTAATGCACTTTTCTCCCAGCAAATACACTGTTTCTAAGGAAATGGGAACACACTGAGGAGACACTTGTGGGAGCTACTGTGACTAAAACTGATCTTCCCTACGCACAGGGAAGCAAGAGAAATGCTGATTTCATCAAGCCCAGTTACATACTCAGAATCTGTACTACTGCGCAAATAGGCATGTCTCTTTAGGCAAAAAACTCATTTCTGACAAAGTTGCCCAAATGCATCTCAGAAGTGTGCAACTTGTTCCCTGAGTTAGAAAACGTCGAGAAATTTTCGTTTCTGCTAGCGCTGTGCTTCTACACATGTATTTGCTGAACGGTGAAAGCGTACAGTAATGCACTTTTCTCCCAGCAAATACACTGTTTCTAAGGAAATGGGAACACACTGAGGAGACACTTGTGGGAGCTACTGTGACTAAAACTGAGCTTCCCTACGCACAGGGAAGCAAGAGAAATGCTGATTTCATCAAGCCCAGTTACATACTCAGAATCTGTACTACTGGGCAAATAGGCATGTCTCTTTAGGCAAAAAACTCATTTCTGACAAAGTTGCCCAAATGCATCTCAGAAGTGTGCAACTTGTTACCTGAGTTAGAAAAGGTCGAGAAATGTTCGTTTCTGCTAGCGCTGTGCTTCTACACATGTATTTGCTGAACGGTGAAAGCGCACAGTAATGCACTTTTCTCCCAGCAAATACACTGTTTCTAAGGAAATGGGAACACACTGAGGAGACACTTGTGGGAGCTACAGTGACTAAAACTGAGCTTCCCTACACACAGGGAAGCAAGAGAAATGCTGATTTCATCAAGCCCAGTTACATACTCAGAATCTGTACTACTGCGCAAATAGGCATGTCTCTGTAGGGAAAAAACTCATCTGACAAAGTTGCCCAAATGCATCTCAGAAGTGTGCAACTTGTTCCCTAAGTTAGAAAACGTCGAGAAACGTTAGTTTCTGCTAGCGCTGTGCTTCTACACATGTATTTGCTGAACGGTGAAAGCGCACAGTAATGCACTTTTCTCCCAGCAAATACACTGTTTCTAAGGAAATGGGAACACACTGAGGAGACACTTGTGGGAGCTACTGTGACTAAAACTGAGCTTCCCTACGCACAGGGAAGCAAGAGAAATGCTGATTTCATCAAGCCCAGTTACATACTCAGAATCTGTACTACTGGGCAAATAGGCATGTCTCTTTAGGCAAAAAACTCATTTCTGACAAAGTTGCCCAAATGCATCTCAGAAGTGTGCAACTTGTTCCCTGAGTTAGAAAAGGTCAAGAAACATTCGTTTCTGCTAGCGCTGTGCTTCTACACATGTATTTGCTGAACGGTGAAAGCGCACAGTAATGCACTTTTCTCCCAGCAAATACACTGTTTCTAAGGAAATGGGAACACACTGAGGCGACACTTGTGGGAGCTACAGTGACTAAAACTGAGCTTCCCTACGCACAGGGAAGCAAGAGAAATGGTGATTTCATCAAGCCCAGTTACATACTCAGAATCTGTACTACTGCGCAAATAGGCATGTCTCTTTAGGCAAAAAACTCATTTCTGACAAAGTTGCCCAAATGCATCTCAGACGTGTGCAACTTGTTCCCTGAGTTAGAAAACGTCGAGAAACGTTTGTTTATGCTAGCGCTGTGCTTCTACACATGTATTTGCTGAACGGTGAAAGCGTACAGTAATGCACTTTTCTCCCAGCAAATACACTGTTTCTAAGGAAATGGGAACACACTGAGGAGACACTTGTGGGAGCTACTGTGACTAAAACTGAGCTTCCCTACGCACAGGGAAGCAAGAGAAATGCTGATTTCATCAAGCCCAGTTACATACTCAGAATCTGTACTACTGGGCAAATAGGCATGTCTCTTTAGGCAAAAAACTCATTTCTGACAAAGTTGCCCAAATGCATCTCAGAAGTGTGCAACTTGTTACCTGAGTTAGAAAAGGTCGAGAAATGTTCGTTTCTGCTAGCGCTGTGCTTCTACACATGTATTTGCTGAACGGTGAAAGCGCAAAGTAATGCACTTTTCTCCCAGCAAATACACTGTTTCTAAGGAAATGGGAACACACTGAGGAGACACTTGTGGGAGCTACTGTGACTAAAACTGAGCTTCCCTACGCACAGGGAAGCAAGAGAAATGCTGATTTCATCAAGCCCAGTTACATACTCAGAATCTGTACTAGTGGGCAAATAGGCATGTCTCTTTAGGCAAAAAACTCATTTCTGACAAAGTTGCCCAAATGCATCTCAGAAGTGTGCAACTTGTTCCCTGAGTTAGAGAACATCGAGAAACGTTTGTTTATGCTAGCGCTGTGCTTCTACACATGTATTTGCTGAACGGTGAAAGCGTACAGTAATGCACTTTTCTCCCAGCAAATACACTGTTTCTAAGGAAATGGGAACACACTGAGGAGACACTTGTGGGAGCTACTGTGACTAAAACTGATCTTCCCTACGCACAGGGAAGCAAGAGAAATGCTGATTTCATCAAGCCCAGTTACATACTCAGAATCTGTACTACTGCGCAAATAGGCATGTCTCTTTAGGCAAAAACCTCATTTCTGACAAAGTTGCCCAAATGCATCTCAGAAGTGTGCAACTTGTTCCCTGAGTTAGAAAACGTCGAGAAATGTTCGTTTCTGCTAGCGCTGTGCTTCTACACATGTATTTGCTGAACGGTGAAAGCGCACAGTAATGCACTTTTCTCCCAGCAAATACACTGTTTCTAAGGAAATGGGAACACACTGAGGAGACACTTGTGGGAGCTACTGTGACTAAAACTGAGCTTCCCTACACACAGGGAAGCAAGAGAAATGCTGATTTCATCAAGCCCAGTTACATACTCAGAATCTGTACTACTGCGCAAATAGGCATGTCTCTGTAGGGAAAAAACTCATTTCTGACAAAGTTGCCCAAATGCATCTCAGAAGTGAGCAACTTGTTCCCTGAGTTAGAAAACGTCGAGAAACGTTAGTTTCTGCTAGCGCTGTGCTTCTACACATGTATTTGCTGAACGGTGAAAGCGCACAGTAATGCACTTTTCTCCCAGCAAATACACTGTTTCTAAGGAAATGGGAACACACTGAGGAGACACTTGTGGGAGCTACTGTGACTAAAACTGAGCTTCCCTACGGACAGGGAAGCAAGAGAAATGCTGATTTCATCAAGCCCAGTTACATACTCAGAATCTGTACTACTGCGCAAATAGGCATGTCTCTTTAGGCAAAAAACTCATTTCTGACAAAGTTGCCCCAATGCATCTCAGAAGTGTGCAACTTGTTCCCTGAGTTAGAAAACGTCGAGAAACGTTCGTTTCTGCTAGCGCTGTCCTTCTACATATGCATTTGCTGAACGGTGAAAGCGCACAGTAATGCACTTTTCTCCCAGCAAATACACTGTTTCTAAGGAAATGGGAACACACTGAGGAGACACTTGTGGGAGCTACTGTGACTAAAACTGAGCTTCCCTACGCACAGGGAAGCAAGAGAAATGCTGATTTCATCAAGCCCAGTTACATACTCAGAATCTGTACTACTGCGCGAATAGGCATGTCTCTTTAGGCAAAAAACTCATTTCTGACAAAGTTGCCCAAATGCATCTCAGAAGTGTGCAACTTGTTCCCTGAGTTAGAAAAAGTCGAGAAACATTCGTTTCTGCTAGCGCTGTGCTTCTACACATGTATTTGCTGAACGGTGAAAGCGCACAGTAATGCACTTTTCTCCCAGCAAATACACTGTTTCTAAGGAAATGGGAACACACTGAGGAGACACTTGTGGGAGCTACTGTGATTAAAAGTGAGCTTCCCTACGCACAGGGAAGCAAGAGAAATGCTGATTTCATCAATCCCTGTTACATACTCAGAATCTGTACTTCTGCACAAATAGGCATGTCTCTTTAGGCAAAAAACTCATTTCTGACAAAGTAGCCCAAATGCATCTCAGAAGTGTGCAACTTGTTCCCTTAGTTAGAAAACGTCGAGAAATGGTCGTTTCTGCTAGCGCTGTGCTTCTACACATGTATTTGCTGAACGGTGAAAGCGCACAGTAATGCACTTTTCTCCCAGCAAATACACTGTTTCTAAGGAAATGGGAACACACTGAGGAGACACTTGTGGGAGCTACTGTGACTAAAACTGAGCTTCCCTACACACAGGGAAGCAAGAGAAATGCTGATTTCATCAAGCCCAGTTACATACTCAGAATCTGTACTTCTGCGCAAATAGGCATGTCTCTGTAGGGAAAAAACTCATTTCTGACAAAGTTGCCCAAATGCATCTCAGAAGTGAGCAACTTGTTCCCTGAGTTAGAAAACGTCGAGAAACGTTAGTTTCTGCTAGCGCTGTGCTTCTACACATGTATTTGCTGAACGGTGAAAGCGCACAGTAATGCACTTTTCTCCCAGCAAATACACTGTTTCTAAGGAAATGGGAACACACTGAGGAGACACTTGTGGGAGCTACTGTGACTAAAACTGAGCTTCCCTACGCACAGGGAAGCAAGAGAAATGCTGATTTCATCAAGCCCAGTTACATACTCAGAATCTGTACTACTGCGCAAATAGGCATGTCTCTTTAGGCAAAAAACTCATTTCTGACAAAGTTGCCCAAATGCATCTCAGAAGTGAGCAACTTGTTCCCTGAGTTAGAAAACGTCGAGAAACGTTAGTTTCTGCTAGCGCTGTGCTTCTACACATGTATTTGCTGAACGGTGAAAGCGCACAGTAATGCACTTTTCTCCCAGCAAATACACTGTTTCTAAGGAAATGGGAACACACTGAGGAGACACTTGTGGGAGCTACTGTGACTAAAACTGAGCTTCCCTACGCACAGGGAAGCAAGAGAAATGCTGATTTCATCAAGCCCAGTTACATACTCAGAATCTGTACTACTGCGCAAATAGGCATGTCTCTTTAGGCAAAAAACTCATTTCTGACAAAGTTGCCCAAATGCATCTCAGAAGTGTGCAACTTGTTCCCTGAGTTAGAAAAGGTCGAGAAACGTTCGTTTCTGCTAGCGCTGTGCTTCTACACATGTATTTGCTGAACGGTGAAAGCGCACAGTAATGCACTCTTCTCCCAGCAAATACATTGTTTCTAAGGAAATGGGAACACACTGAGGAGACACTTGTGGGAGCTACAGTGACTAAAACTGATCTTCCCTACGCACTGGGAAGCAAGAGAAATGCTGATTTCATCAAGCCCAGTTACATACACAGAATCTGTACTACTGCGCAAATAGGCATGTCTCTTTAGGCAAAAAACTCATTTCTGACAAAGTTGCCCAAATGCATCTCAGAAGTGTGCAACTTGTTCCCTGAGTTAGAAAACGTCGAGAAATTTTCGTTTCTGCTAGCGCTGTGCTTCTACACATGTATTTGCTGAACGGTGAAAGCGTACAGTAATGCACTTTTCTCCCAGCAAATACACTGTTTCTAAGGAAATGGGAACACACTGAGGAGACACTTGTGGGAGCTACTGTGACTAAAACTGAGCTTCCCTACGCACAGGGAAGCAAGAGAAATGCTGATTTCATCAAGCCCAGTTACATACTCAGAATCTGTACTACTGCGCAAATAGGCATGTCTCTGTAGGCAAAAAACTCATTTCTGACAAAGTTGCCCAAATGCATCTCAGAAGTGTGCAACTTGTTCCCTGAGTTAGAAAACGTCGAGAAACGTTCGTTTCTGCTAGCGCTGTGCTTCTACACATGTATTTGCTGAACGGTGAAAGCGCACAGTAATGCACTTTTCTCCCAGCAAATACACTGTTTCTAAGGAAATGGGAACACACTGAGGAGACACTTGTGGGAGCTACTGTGACTAAAACTGAGCTTCCCTACACACAGGGAAGCAAGAGAAATGCTGATTTCATCAAGCCCAGTTACATACTCAGAATCTGTACTACTGCACAAATAGGCATGTCTCTGTAGGGAAAAAACTCATTTCTGACAAAGTTGCCCAAATGCATCTCAGAAGTGAGCAACTTGTTCCCTGAGTTAGAAAACGTCGAGAAACGTTAGTTTCTGCTAGCGCTGTGCTTCTACACATGTATTTGCTGAACGGTGAAAGCGCACAGTAATGCACTTTTCTCCCAGCAAATACACTGTTTCTAAGGAAATGGGAACACACTGAGGAGACACTTGTGGGAGCTACTGTGACTAAAACTGAGCTTCCCTACGCACAGGGAAGCAAGAGAAATGCTGATTTCATCAAGCCCAGTTACATACTCAGAATCTGTACTACTGCGCAAATAGGCATGTCTCTTTAGGCAAAAAACTCATTTCTGACAAAGTTGCCCAAATGCATCTCAGAAGTGTGCAACTTGTTCCCTGAGTTAGAAAAGGTCGAGAAACGTTCGTTTCTGCTAGCGCTGTGCTTCTACACATGTATTTGCTGAACGGTGAAAGCGCACAGTAATGCACTTTTCTCCCAGCAAATACATTGTTTCTAAGGAAATGGGAACACACTGAGGAGACACTTGTGGGAGCTACAGTGACTAAAACTGATCTTCCCTACGCACAGGGAAGCAAGAGAAATGCTGATTTCATCAAGCCCAGTTACATACTCAGAATCTGTACTACTGCGCAAATAGGCATGTCTCTTTAGGCAAAAAACTCATTTCTGACAAAGTTGCCCAAATGCATCTCAGAAGTGTGCAACTTGTTCCCTGAGTTAGAAAACGTCGAGAAATTTTCGTTTTTGCTAGCGCTGTGCTTCTACACATGTATTTGCTGAACGGTGAAAGTGTACAATAATGCACTTTTCTCCCAGCAAATACACTGTTTCTAAGGAAATGGGAACACACTGAGGAGACACTTGTGGGAGCTACAGTGACTAAAACTGAGCTTCCCTACGCACTGGGAAGCAAGAGAAATGCTGATTTCATCAAGCCCAGTTACATACTCAGAATCTGTACTACTGCGCAAATAGGCATGTCTCTTTAGGCAAAAAACTCATTTCTGACAAAGTTGCCCAAATGCATCTCAGAAGTGTGCAACTTGTTCCCTGAGTTAGAAAACGTCGAGAAATTTTCGTTTCTGCTAGCGCTGTGCTTCTACACATGTATTTGCTGAACGGTGAAAGCGTACAGTAATGCACTTTTCTCCCAGCAAATACACTGTTTCTAAGGAAATGGGAACACACTGAGGAGACACTTGTGGGAGCTACTGTGACTAAAACTGAGCTTCCCTACACACAGGGAAGCAAGAGAAATGCTGATTTCATCAAGCCCAGTTACATACTCAGAATCTGTACTACTGCGCAAATAGGCATGTCTCTGTAGGGAAAAAACTCATTTCTGACAAAGTTGCCCAAATGCATCTCAGAAGTGAGCAACTTGTTCCCTGAGTTAGAAAACGTCGAGAAACGTTAGTTTCTGCTAGCGCTGTGCTTCTACACATGTATTTGCTGAACGGTGAAAGCGCACAGTAATGCACTTTTCTCCCAGCAAATACACTGTTTCTAAGGAAATGGGAACACACTGAGGAGACACTTGTGGGAGCTACTGTGACTAAAACTGAGCTTCCCTACGCACAGGGAAGCAAGAGAAATGCTGATTTCATCAAGCCCAGTTACATACTCAGAATCTGTACTACTGCGCAAATAGGCATGTCTCTTTAGGCAAAAAACTCATTTCTGACAAAGTTGCCCAAATGCATCTCAGAAGTGTGCAACTTGTTCCCTGAGTTAGAAAAGGTCGAGAAACGTTCGTTTCTGCTAGCGCTGTGCTTCTACACATGTATTTGCTGAACGGTGAAAGCGCACAGTAATGCACTCTTCTCCCAGCAAATACATTGTTTCTAAGGAAATGGGAACACACTGAGGAGACACTTGTGGGAGCTACAGTGACTAAAACTGATCTTCCCTACGCACTGGGAAGCAAGAGAAATGCTGATTTCATCAAGCCCAGTTACATACACAGAATCTGTACTACTGCGCAAATAGGCATGTCTCTTTAGGCAAAAAACTCATTTCTGACAAAGTTGCCCAAATGCATCTCAGAAGTGTGCAACTTGTTCCCTGAGTTAGAAAACGTCGAGAAATTTTCGTTTCTGCTAGCGCTGTTCTTCTACACATGTATTTGCTGAACGGTGAAAGCGCACAGTAATGCACTTTTTTCCCAGCAAATACACTGTTTCTAAGGAAATGGGAACACACTGAGGAGACACTTGTGGGAGCTACTGTGACTAAAACTGAGCTTCCCTACGCACAGGGAAGCAAGAGAAATGCTGATTTCATCAAGCCCAGTTACATACTCAGAATCTGTACTACTGGGCAAATAGGCATGTCTCTTTAGGCAAAAAACTCATTTCTGACAAAGTTGCCCAAATGCATCTCAGAAGTGTGCAACTTGTTACCTGAGTTAGAAAAGGTCGAGAAATGTTCGTTTCTTCTAGCGCTGTGCTTCTACACATGTATTTGCTGAACGGTGAAAGCGCACAGTAATGCACTTTTCTCCCAGCAAATACACTGTTTCTAAGGAAATGGGAACACACTGAGGAGACACTTGTGGGAGCTACTGTGACTAAAACTGAGCTTCCCTACACACAGGGAAGCAAGAGAAATGCTGATTTCATCAAGCCCAGTTACATACTCAGAATCTGTACTACTGCACAAATAGGCATGTCTCTGTAGGGAAAAAACTCATTTCTGACAAAGTTGCCCAAATGCATCTCAGAAGTGAGCAACTTGTTCCCTGAGTTAGAAAACGTCGAGAAACGTTAGTTTCTGCTAGCGCTGTGCTTCTACACATGTATTTGCTGAACGGTGAAAGCGCACAGTAATGCACTTTTCTCCCAGCAAATACACTGTTTCTAAGGAAATGGGAACACACTGAGGAGACACTTGTGGGAGCTACTGTGACTAAAACTGAGCTTCCCTACGCACAGGGAAGCAAGAGAAATGCTGATTTCATCAAGCCCAGTTACATACTCAGAATCTGTACTACTGCGCAAATAGGCATGTCTCTTTAGGCAAAAAACTCATTTCTGACAAAGTTGCCCAAATGCATCTCAGAAGTGTGCAACTTGTTCCCTGAGTTAGAAAAGGTCGAGAAACGTTCGTTTCTGCTAGCGCTGTGCTTCTACACATGTATTTGCTGAACGGTGAAAGCGCACAGTAATGCACTTTTCTCCCAGCAAATACATTGTTTCTAAGGAAATGGGAACACACTGAGGAGACACTTGTGGGAGCTACAGTGACTAAAACTGATCTTCCCTACGCACAGGGAAGCAAGAGAAATGCTGATTTCATCAAGCCCAGTTACATACTCAGAATCTGTACTACTGCGCAAATAGGCATGTCTCTTTAGGCAAAAAACTCATTTCTGACAAAGTTGCCCAAATGCATCTCAGAAGTGTGCAACTTGTTCCCTGAGTTAGAAAACGTCGAGAAATTTTCGTTTTTGCTAGCGCTGTGCTTCTACACATGTATTTGCTGAACGGTGAAAGTGTACAGTAATGCACTTTTCTCCCAGCAAATACACTGTTTCTAAGGAAATGGGAACACACTGAGGAGACACTTGTGGGAGCTACAGTGACTAAAACTGAGCTTCCCTACGCACTGGGAAGCAAGAGAAATGCTGATTTCATCAAGCCCAGTTACATACTCAGAATCTGTACTACTGCGCAAATAGGCATGTCTCTTTAGGCAAAAAACTCATTTCTGACAAAGTTGCCCAAATGCATCTCAGAAGTGTGCAACTTGTTCCCTGAGTTAGAAAACGTCGAGAAATTTTCGTTTCTGCTAGCGCTGTGCTTCTACACATGTATTTGCTGAACGGTGAAAGCGTACAGTAATGCACTTTTCTCCCAGCAAATACACTGTTTCTAAGGAAATGGGAACACACTGAGGAGACACTTGTGGGAGCTACTGTGACTAAAACTGAGCTTCCCTACACACAGGGAAGCAAGAGAAATGCTGATTTCATCAAGCCCAGTTACATACTCAGAATCTGTACTACTGCGCAAATAGGCATGTCTCTGTAGGGAAAAAACTCATTTCTGACAAAGTTGCCCAAATGCATCTCAGAAGTGAGCAACTCTTTCCCTGAGTTAGAAAACGTCGAGAAACGTTAGTTTCTGCTAGCGCTGTGCTTCTACACATGTATTTGCTGAACGGTGAAAGCGCACAGTAATGCACTTTTCTCCCAGCAAATACACTGTTTCTAAGGAAATGGGAACACACTGAGGAGACACTTGTGGGAGCTACTGTGACTAAAACTGAGCTTCCCTACGCACAGGGAAGCAAGAGAAATGCTGATTTCATCAAGCCCAGTTACATACTCAGAATCTGTACTACTGCGCAAATAGGCATGTCTCTTTAGGCAAAAAACTCATTTCTGACAAAGTTGCCCAAATGCATCTCAGAAGTGTGCAACTTGTTCCCTGAGTTAGAAAAGGTCGAGAAACGTTCGTTTCTGCTAGCGCTGTGCTTCTACACATGTATTTGCTGAACGGTGAAAGCGCACAGTAATGCACTCTTCTCCCAGCAAATACATTGTTTCTAAGGAAATGGGAACACACTGAGGAGACACTTGTGGGAGCTACAGTGACTAAAACTGATCTTCCCTACGCACTGGGAAGCAAGAGAAATGCTGATTTCATCAAGCCCAGTTACATACACAGAATCTGTACTACTGCGCAAATAGGCATGTCTCTTTAGGCAAAAAACTCATTTCTGACAAAGTTGCCCAAATGCATCTCAGAAGTGTGCAACTTGTTCCCTGAGTTAGAAAACGTCGAGAAATTTTCGTTTCTGCTAGCGCTGTTCTTCTACACATGTATTTGCTGAACGGTGAAAGCGCACAGTAATGCACTTTTCTCCCAGCAAATACACTGTTTCTAAGGAAATGGGAACACACTGAGGAGACACTTGTGGGAGCTACTGTGACTAAAACTGAGCTTCCCTACGCACAGGGAAGCAAGAGAAATGCTGATTTCATCAAGCCCAGTTACATACTCAGAATCTGTACTACTGGGCAAATAGGCATGTCTCTTTAGGCAAAAAACTCATTTCTGACAAAGTTGCCCAAATGCATCTCAGAAGTGTGCAACTTGTTACCTGAGTTAGAAAAGGTCGAGAAATGTTCGTTTCTGCTAGCGCTGTGCTTCTACACATGTATTTGCTGAACGGTGAAAGCGCACAGTAATGCACTTTTCTCCCAGCAAATACACTGTTTCTAAGGAAATGGGAACACACTGAGGAGACACTTGTGGGAGCTACTGTGACTAAAACTGAGCTTCCCTACACACAGGGAAGCAAGAGAAATGCTGATTTCATCAAGCCCAGTTACATACTCAGAATCTGTACTACTGCACAAATAGGCATGTCTCTGTAGGGAAAAAACTCATTTCTGACAAAGTTGCCCAAATGCATCTCAGAAGTGAGCAACTTGTTCCCTGAGTTAGAAAACGTCGAGAAACGTTAGTTTCTGCTAGCGCTGTGCTTCTACACATGTATTTGCTGAACGGTGAAAGCGCACAGTAATGCACTTTTCTCCCAGCAAATACACTGTTTCTAAGGAAATGGGAACACACTGAGGAGACACTTGTGGGAGCTACTGTGACTAAAACTGAGCTTCCCTACGGACAGGGAAGCAAGAGAAATGCTGATTTCATCAAGCCCAGTTACATACTCAGAATCTGTACTACTGCGCAAATAGGCATGTCTCTTTAGGCAAAAAACTCATTTCTGACAAAGTTGCCCAAATGCATCTCAGAAGTGTGCAACTTGTTCCCTGAGTTAGAAAAGGTCGAGAAACGTTCGTTTCTGCTAGCGCTGTGCTTCTACACATGTATTTGCTGAACGGTGAAAGCGCACAGTAATGCACTCTTCTCCCAGCAAATACATTGTTTCTAAGGAAATGGGAACACACTGAGGAGACACTTGTGGGAGCTACAGTGACTAAAACTGATCTTCCCTACGCACTGGGAAGCAAGAGAAATGCTGATTTCATCAAGCCCAGTTACATACTCAGAATCTGTACTACTGCGCAAATAGGCATGTCTCTTTAGGCAAAAAACTCATTTCTGACAAAGTTGCCCAAATGCATCTCAGAAGTGTGCAACTTGTTCCCTGAGTTAGAAAACGTCGAGAAATTTTCGTTTCTGCTAGCGCTGTGCTTCTACACATGTATTTGCTGAACGGTGAAAGCGTACAGTAATGCACTTTTCTCCCAGCAAATACACTGTTTCTAAGGAAATGGGAACACACTGAGGAGACACTTGTGGGAGCTACTGTGACTAAAACTGAGCTTCCCTACGCACAGGGAAGCAAGAGAAATGCTGATTTCATCAAGCCCTGTTACATACTCAGAATCTGTACTACTGCGCAAATAGGCATGTCTCTTTAGGCAAAAAACTCATTTCTGACAAAGTTGCCCAAATGCATCTCAGAAGTGTGCAACTTGTTACCTGAGTTAGAAAAGGTCGAGAAATGTTCGTTTCTGCTAGCGCTGTGCTTCTACACATGTATTTGCTGAACGGTGAAAGCGCAGAGTAATGCACTTTTCTCCCAGCAAATACACTGTTTCTAAGGAAATGGGAACACACTGAGGAGACACTTGTGGGAGCTACTGTGACTAAAACTGAGCTTCCCTACACACAGGGAAGCAAGAGAAATGCTGATTTCATCAAGCCCAGTTACATACTCAGAATCTGTACTACTGCACAAATAGGCATGTCTCTGTAGGGAAAAAACTCATTTTTGACAAACTTGCCCAAATGCATCTCAGAAGTGAGCAACTTGTTCCCTGAGTTAGAAAACGTCGAGAAACGTTAGTTTCTGCTAGCGCTGTGCTTCTACACATGTATTTGCTGAACGGTGAAAGCGCACAGTAATGCACTTTTCTCCCAGCAAATACACTGTTTCTAAGGAAATGGGAACACACTGAGGAGACACTTGTGGGAGCTACTGTGACTAAAACTGAGCTTCCATACGCACAGGGAAGCAAGAGAAATGCTGATTTCATCAAGCCCAGTTACATACTCAGAATCTGTACTACTGCACAAATAGGCATGTCTCTTTAGGCAAAAAACTCATTTCTGACAAAGTTGCCCCAATGCATCTCAGAAGTGTGCAACTTGTTCCCTGAGTTAGAAAACGTCGAGAAACGTTCGTTTCTGCTAGCGCTGTGCTTCTACATATGCATTTGCTGAACGGTGAAAGCGCACAGTAATGCACTTTTCTCCCAGCAAATACACTGTTTCTTAGGAAATGGGAACACACTGAGGAGACACTTGTGGGAGCTACTGTGACTAAAACTGAGCTTCCCTACGCACAGGGAAGCAAGAGAAATGCTGATTTCATCAAGCCCAGTTACATACTCAGAATCTGTACTACTGCGCGAATAGACATGTCTCTTTAGGCAAAAAACTCATTTCTGACAAAGTTGCCCAAATGCATCTCAGAAGTGTGCAACTTGTTCCCTGAGTTAGAAAAAGTCGAGAAACATTCGTTTCTGCTAGCGCTGTGCTTCTACACATGTATTTGCTGAACGGTGAAAGCGCACAGTAATGCACTTTTCTCCCAGCAAATACACTGTTTCTAAGGAAATGGGAACACACTGAGGAGACACTTGTGGGAGCTACTGTGATTAAAAGTGAGCTTCCCTACGCACAGGGAAGCAAGAGAAATGCTGATTTCATCAATCCCTGTTACATACTCAGAATCTGTACTTCTGCACAAATAGGCATGTCTCTTTAGGCAAAAAACTCATTTCTGACAAAGTAGCCCAAATGCATCTCACAAGTGTGCAACTTGTTCCCTTAGTTAGAGAACGTCGAGAAATGGTCGTGTCTGCTAGCGCTGTGCTTCTACACATGTATTTGCTGAACGGTGAAAGCGCACAGTAATGCACTTTTCTCCCAGCAAATACACTCTTTCTAAGGAAATGGGAACACACTGAGGAGACACTTGTGGGAGCTACTGTGACTAAAACTGAGCTTCCCTACACACAGGGAAGCAAGAGAAATGCTGATTTCATCAAGCCCAGTTACATACTCAGAATCTGTACTACTGCGCAAATAGGCATGTCTCTGTAGGGAAAAAACTCATTTATGACAAAGTTGCCCAAATGCATCTCAGAAGTGAGCAACTTGTTCCCTGAGTTAGAAAACGTCGAGAAACGTTAGTTTCTGCTAGCGCTGTGCTTCTACACATGTATTTGCTGAACGGTGAAAGCGCACAGTAATGCACTTTTCTCCCAGCAAATACACTGTTTCTAAGGAAATGGGAACACAATGAGGAGACACTTGTGGGAGCTACTGTGACTAAAACTGAGCTTCCCTACGCACAGGGAAGCAAGAGAAATGCTGATTACATCAAGCCCAGTTACATACTCAGAATCTGTACTACTGCGCAAATAGGCATGTCTCTTTAGGCAAAAAACTCATTTCTGACAAAGTTGCCCAAATGCATCTCAGAAGTGTGCAACTTGTTCCCTGAGTTAGAAAACGTCGAGAAACGGTCGTTTCTGCTAGCGCTGTGCTTCTACACATGTATTTGCTGAACGGTGAAAGCGCACAGTAATGCACTTTTCTCCCAGCAAATACACTGTTTCTAAGGAAATGGGAACACACTGAGGAGACACTTGTGGGAGCTACTGTGACTAAAACTGAGCTTCCCTACACACAGGGAAGCAAGAGAAATGCTGATTTCATCAAGCCCAGTTACATACTCAGAATCTGTACTACTGCGCAAATAGGCATGTCTCTGTAGGGAAAAAACTCATTTCTGACAAAGTTGCCCAAATGCATCTCAGAAGTGAGCAACTTGTTCCCTGAGTTAGAAAACGTCGAGAAACGTTAGTTTCTGCTAGCGCTGTGCTTCTACACATGTATTTGCTGAACGGTGAAAGCGCACAGTAATGCACTTTTCTCCCAGCAAATACACTGTTTCTAAGGAACTGGGAACACACTGAGGAGACACTTGTGGGAGCTACTGTGACTAAAACTGAGCTTCCCTACGCACAGGGAAGCAAGAGAAATGCTGATTTCATCAAGCCCAGTTACATACTCAGAATCTGTACTACTGCGCGAATAGGCATGTCTCTTTAGGCAAAAAACTCATTTCTGACAAAGTTGCCCAAATGCATCTCAGAAGTGTGCAACTTGTTCCCTGAGTTAGAAAATGTCGAGAAACATTCGTTTCTGCTAGCGCTGTGCTTCTACACATGTATTTGCTGAACGGTGAAAGCGCACAGTAATGCACTTTTTTCCCAGCAAATACACTGTTTCTAAGGAAATGGGAACACACTGAGGAGACACTTGTGGGAGCTACTGTGATTAAAAGTGAGCTTCCCTACGCACAGGGAAGCAAGAGAAATGCTGATTTCATCAATCCCTGTTACATACTCAGAATCTGTACTTCTGCACAAATAGGCATGTCTCTTTAGGCAAAAAACTCATTTCTGACAAAGTAGCCCAAATGCATCTCAGAAGTGTGCAACTTGTTCCCTTAGTTAGAAAACGTCGAGAAATGGTCGTGTCTGCTAGCGCTGTGCTTCTACACATGTATTTGCTGAACGGTGAAAGCGCACAGTAATGCACTTTTCTCCCAGCAAATACACTGTTTCTAAGGAAATGGGAACACACTGAGGAGACACTTGTGGGAGCTACAGTGACTAAAACTGAGCTTCCCTACACACAGGGAAGCAAGAGAAATGCTGATTTCATCAAGCCCAGTTACATACTCAGAATCTGTACTACTGCGCAAATAGGCATGTCTCTGTAGGGAAAAAACTCATTTATGACAAAGTTGCCCAAATGCATCTCAGAAGTGAGCAACTTGTTCCCTGAGTTAGAAAACGTCGAGAAACGTTAGTTTCTGCTAGCGCTGTGCTTCTACACATGTATTTGCTGAACGGTGAAAGCGCACAGTAATGCACTTTTCTCCCAGCAAATACACTGTTTCTAAGGAAATGGGAACACACTGAGGAGACACTTGTGGGAGCTACTGTGACTAAAACTGAGCTTCCCTACGCACAGGGAAGCAAGAGAAATGCTGATTTCATCAAGCCCAGTTACATACTCAGAATCTGTACTACTGCGCAAATAGGCATGTCTCTTTAGGCAAAAAACTCATTTCTGACAAAGTTGCCCAAATGCATCTCAGAAGTGTGCAACTTGTTCCCTGAGTTAGAAAAGGTCGAGAAACGTTCGTTTCTGCTAGCGCTGTGCTTCTACACATGTATTTGCTGAACGGTGAAAGCGCACAGTAATGCACTCTTCTCCCAGCAAATACATTGTTTCTAAGGAAATGGGAACACACTGAGGAGACACTTGTGGGAGCTACAGTGACTAAAACTGATCTTCCCTACGCACAGGGAAGCAAGAGAAATGCTGATTTCATCAAGCCCAGTTACATACTCAGAATCTGTACTACTGCGCAAATAGGCATGTCTCTTTAGGCAAAAAACTCATTTCTGACAAAGTTGCCCAAATGCATCTCAGAAGTGTGCAACTTGTTCCCTGAGTTAGAAAACGTCGAGAAATTTTCGTTTCTGCTAGCGCTGTGCTTCTACACATGTATTTGCTGAACGGTGAAAGCGTACAGTAATGCACTTTTCTCCCAGCAAATACACTGTTTCTAAGGAAATGGGAACACACTGAGGAGACACTTGTGGGAGCTACTGTGACTAAAACTGAGCTTCCCTACGCACAGGGAAGCAAGAGAAATGCTGATTTCATCAAGCCCAGTTACATACTCAGAATCTGTACTACTGGGCAAATAGGCATGTCTCTTTAGGCAAAAAACTCATTTCTGACAAAGTTGCCCAAATGCATATCAGAAGTGTGCAACTTGTTCCCTGAGTTAGAAAACGTCGAGAAACGTTAGTTTCGGCTAGCGTTGTGCTTCTACACATGTATTTGCTGAACTGTGAAAGCGCACAGTAATGCACTTTTCTCCCAGCAAATACACTGTTTCTAAGGAAATGGGAACACACTGAGGAGACACTTGTGGGAGCTACTGTGACTAAAACTGATCTTCCCTACGCACAGGGAAGCAAGAGAAATGCTGATTTCATCAAGCCCAGTTACATACTCAGAATCTGTACTACTGCGCAAATAGGCATGTCTCCTTAGGCAAAAAACTCATTTCTGACAAAGTTGCCCAAATGCATCTCAGAAGTGTGCAACTTGTTCCCTGAGTTAGAAAACGTCGAGAAACGTTCGTTTCTGCTAGCGCTGTGCTTCTACACATGTATTTGCTGAACGGTGAAAGCGCACAGTAATGCAATTTTCTCCCAGCAAATACAATGTTTCTAAGGAAATGGGAACACACTGAGGAGACACTTGTGGGAGCTACAGAGACTAAAACTGAGCTTCCCTACGCACAGGGAAGCAAGAGAAATGCTGATTTCATCAAGCCCAGTTACATACTCAGAATCTGTACTACTGGGCAAATAGGCATGTGTCTGGAGGGAAAAAACTCATTTCTGACAAAGTTGCCCAAATGCATCTCAGAAGTGTGCAACTTGTTCCCTGAGTTAGAAAACGTCGAGAAACGTTCGTTTCTGCTAGCGCTGTGCTTCTACACATGTATTTGCTGAACCGTGAAAGCACACAGTAATGCACTTTTATCCCAGCAAATACACTGTTTCTAAGGAAATGGGAACACACTGAGGAGACACTTGTGGGAGCTACTGTGACTAAAACTGAGCTTCCCTACGCACAGGGAAGCAAGAGAAATGCTGATTTCATCAAGCCCAGTTACATACTCAGAATCTGTACTACTGCGCAAATAGGCATGTCTCTTTAGGCAAAAAACTCATTTCTGACAAAGTTGCCCAAATGCATCTCAGAAGTGTGCAACTTGTTCCCTGAGTTAGAAAACGTCGAGAAACTTTCGTTTCTGCTAGCGCTGTGCTTCTACACATGTATTTGCTGAACGGTGAAAGCGCACAGTAATGCACTTTTCTCCCAGCAAATACAATGTTTCCAAGGAAATGGGAACACACTGAGGAGACACTTGTGGGAGCTACTGTGACTAAAACTGAGCCTCCCTACGCACAGGGAAGCAAGAGAAATGCTGATTTCATCAAGCCCAGTTACATGCTCAGAATCTGTACTACTGCGCAAATAGGCATGTCTCTTTAGGCAAAAAACTCATTTCTGACAAAGTTGCCCAAATGCATCTCAGAAGTGTGCAACGTGTTCCCTGAGTTAGAAAATGTCGAGAAACGTTCGTTTCTGCTAGCGCTGTGCTTCTACACATGTATTTGCTGAACGGTGAAAGCGCACAGTAATGCACTTTTCTCCCAGCAAATACACTGTTTCTAAGGAAATGGGAACACACTGAGGAGACACTTGTGGGAGCTACAGAGACTAAAACTGAGCTTCCCTACGCACAGGGAAGCAAGAGAAATGCTGATTTCATCAAGCCCAGTTACATACTCAGAATCTGTACTACTGCGCAAATAGGCATGTGTCTGGAGGGAAAAAACTCATTTCTGACAAAGTTGCCCAAATGCATCTCAGAAGTGTGCAACTTGTTCCCTGAGTTAGAAAACGTCGAGAAACGTTCATTTCTGCTAGCGCTGTGCTTCTACACATGTATTTGCTGAACGGTGAAAGCGCAGAGTAATGCACTTTTCTCCCAGCAAATACACTGTTTCTAAGGAAATGGGAACACACTGAGGAGACACTTGTGGGAGCTACTGTGACTAAAACTGAGCTTCCCTACGCACAGGGAAGCAAGAGAAATGCTGATTTCATCAAGCCCAGTTACATACTCAGAATCTGTACTACTGCGCAAATAGGCATGTCTCTTTAGGCAAAAAACTCATTTCTGACAAAGTTGCCCAAATGCATCTCAGAAGTGTGCAACTTGTTCCCTGAGTTAGAAAACGTCGAGAAATGTTCGTTTCTGCTAGCGCTGTGCTTCTACACATGTATTTGCTGAACGGTGAAAGCGCACAGTAATGCACTTTTCTCCCAGCAAATACACTGTTTCTAAGGAAATGGGAACACACTGAGGACACACTTGTGGGAGCTACAGTGACTAAAACTGAGCTTCCCTAAGCACAAGGAAGCAAGAGAAATGATGATTTCATCAAGCCCAGTTACATACTCAGAATCTGTACTACCGCGCCAATAGGCATGTCTCTCTTGGGAAAAAACTCATTTCTGACAAAGTTGCCCAAATGCATCTCAGAAGTGTGCAACGTGTTCCCTGAGTTAGAAAACGTCGAGAAACGGTCGTTTCTGCTAGCGCTGTGCTTCTACACATGTATTTGCTGAACGGTGAAAGCGCACAGTAATGCACTTTTCTCCCAGCAAATACACTGTTTCTAAGGAAATGGGAACACACTGAGGAGACACTTGTGGGAGCTACTGTGACTAAAACTGAGCTTCCCTACGCACAGGGAAGCAAGAGAAATGCTGATTTCATCACGCCAAGTTACATACTCAGAATCTGTACTTCTGCGCAAATAGGCATGTCTCTTTAGGCAAAAAACTCATTTCTGACAAAGTTGCCCAAATGCATCTCAGAAGTGTGCAACGTGTTCCCTGAGTTAGAAAATGTCGAGAAACGTTCGTTTCTGCTAGCGCTGTGCTTCTACACATGTATTTGCTGAACGGTGAAAGCGCACAGTAATGCACTTTTCTCCCAGCAAATACACTGTTTCTAAGGAAATGGGAACACACTGAGGAGACACTTGTGGGAGCTACAGAGACTAAAACTGAGCTTCCCTACGCACAGGGAAGCAAGAGAAATGCTGATTTCATCAAGCCCAGTTACATACTCAGAATCTGTACTACTGCGCAAATAGGCATGTCTCTTTAGGCAAAAAACTCATTTCTGACAAAGTTGCCCAAATGCATCTCAGAAGTGTGCAACTTGATCTCTGAGTTAGAAAACGTCGAGAAACGTTCGTTTCTGCTAGCGCTGTGCTTCTACACATGTATTTGCTGAACGGTGAAAGCGCACAGTAATGCACTTTTCTCCCAGCAAATACAATGTTTCCAAGGAAATGGGAACACACTGAGGAGACACTTGTGGGAGCTACTGTGACTAAAACTGAGCCTCCCTACGCACAGGGAAGCAAGAGAAATGCTGATTTCATCAAGCCCAGTTACATGCTCAGAATCTGTACTACTGCGCAAATAGGCATGTCTCTTTAGGCAAAAAACTCATTTCTGACAAAGTTGCCCAAATGCATCTCAGAAGTGTGCAACGTGTTCCCTGAGTTAGAAAATGTCGAGAAACGTTCGTTTCTGCTAGCGCTGTGCTTCTACACATGTATTTGCTGAACGGTGAAAGCGCACAGTAATGCACTTTTCTCCCAGCAAATAGACTGTTTCTAAGGAAACGGGAACACACTGAGGAGACACTTGTGGGAAATACAGTGTCTAAAACTGAGCTTCCCTACGCACAGGGAAGCAAGAGAAATGCTGATTTCATCAAGCCCAGTTACATACTCAGAATCTGTACTACTGCGCAAATAGGCATGTCTCTTTAGGCAAAAAACTCATTTCTGACAAAGTTGCCCAAATGCATCTCAGAAGTGTGCAACTTGTTCCCTGAGTTAGAAAACATCGAGAAATGGTCGTATCTGCTAGCGCTGTGCTTCTACACATGTATTTGCTGATCGGTGAAAGCGCACAGTAATGCACTTTTCTGCCAGCAAATACACTGTTTCTAAGGAAATGGGAACACACTGAGGAGACACTTGTGGGAGCTACTGGGACTAAAACTGAGCTTCCCTACGCACAGGGAAGCAAGAGAAATGCTGATTTCATCAAGCCCAGTTACATACTCAGAATCTGTACTACTGCGCAAATAGGCATGTCTCTTTAGGCAAAAAACTCATTTCTGACAAAGTTGCCCAAATGCATATCAGAAGTGTGCAACTTGTTCCCTGAGTTAGAAAACGTCGAGAAACGTTAGTTTCGGCTAGCGTTGTGCTTCTACACATGTATTTGCTGAACTGTGAAAGCGCACAGTAATGCACTTTTCTCCCAGCAAATACACTGTTTCTAAGGAAATGGGAACACACTGAGGAGACACTTGTGGGAGCTACTGTGACTAAAACTGAGCTTCCCTACGCACAGGGAAGCAAGAGAAATGCTGATTTCATCAAGCCCAGTTACATACTCAGAATCTGTACTACTGCGCAAATAGGCATGTCTCCTTAGGCAAAAAACTCATTTCTGACAAAGTTGCCCAAATGCATCTCAGAAGTGTGCAACTGGTTCCCTGAGTTAGAAACGTCGAGAAACGTTCGTTTCTGCTAGCGCTGTGCTTCTACACATGTATTTGCTGAACGGTGAAAGCGCACAGTAATGCACTTTTCTCCCAGCAAATACACTGTTTCTAAGGAAACAGGAACACACTGAGGAGACACTTGTGGGAGCTACAGTGACTAAAACTGAGCTTCCCTACGCACAGGGAAGCAAGAGAAATGCTGATTTCATCAAGCCCAGTTACATACTCAGAATCTGTACTACTGCGCAAATAGGCATGTCTCTGTAGGCAAAAAACTCATTTCTGACAAAGTTGCCCAAATGCATCTCAGAAGTGTGCAACGTGTTCCCTGAGTTAGAAAACGTCGAGAAACGTTCATTTCTGCTAGCGCTGTGCTTCTACACATGTATTTGCTGAACGGTGAAAGCGCACAGTAATGCACTTTTCTCCCAGCAAATACACTGTTTCTAAGGAAATGGGAACACACTGAGGAGACACTTGTGGGAGCTACAGAGACTAAAACTGAGCTTCCCTACGCACAGGGAAGCAAGAGAAATGCTGATTTCATCAAGCCCAGTTACATACTCAGAATCCGTACTACTGCGCAAATAGGCATGTGTCTGGAGGGAAAAAACTCATTTCTGACAACGTTGCCCAAATGCATCTCAGAAGTGTGCAACTTGTTCCCTGAGTTAGAAAACGTTGAGAAATGTTCGTTTCTGCTAGCGCTGTGCTACTACACATGTATTTGCTGAACGGTGAAAGCGCACAGTAATGCACTTTTCTCCCAGCAAATACACTGTTTCTAAGGAAATGGGAACACACTGAAAAGACACTTGTGGGAGCTACTGTGACTAAAACTGAGCTTCCCTACGCACAGGGAAGCAAGAGAAATGCTGATTTCATCAAGCCCAGTTACATACTCAGAATCAGTACTACTGCGCAAATAGGCATGTCTCTGTAGGCAAAAACCTCATTTCTGACAAAGTTGCCCAAATGCATCTCAGAAGTGTGCAACTTGTTCCCTGAGTTAGAAAACGTCGAGAAACGTTCATTTCTGCTAGCGCTGTGCTTCTACACATGTATTTGCTGAACGGTGAAAGCACACAGTAATGCACTTTTCTCCCAGCAAATACACTGTTTCTAAGGAAACGGGAACACACTGAGGAGACACTTGTGGGAGCTACAGTGACTAAAACTGAGCTTCCCTACGCACAGGGAAGCAAGAGAAATGCTGATTTCATCAAGCCCAATTACATACTCAGAATCTGTACTACTGCGCAAATAGGCATGTCTCTTTAGGCAAAAAACTCATTTCTGACAAAGTTGCCCAAATGCATCTCAGAAGTGTGCAACTTGTTCCCTGAGTTAGAAAACGTCGAGAAATGTTCGTTTCTGCTAGCGCTGTGCTTCTACACATGTATTTGCTGAACGGTGAAAGTGCACAGTAATGCACTTTTCTCCCAGCAAATACACTGTTTCTAAGGAAATGGGAATACACTGAGGAGACACTTGTGGGAGCTACAGTGTCTAAAACTGAGCTTCCCTACGCACAAGTAAGCAAGAGAAATGCTGATTTCATCAAGCCCAGTTACATACTCAGAATCTGTACAACCGCGCCAATAGGCATGTCTCTCTTGGGAAAAAACTCATTTCTGACAAAGTTGCCCAAATGCATCTCAGAAGTGTGCAACTTGTTCCCTGAGTTAGAAAACGTCGAGAAACGTTCGTTTCTGCTAGCGCTGTGCTTCTACACATGTATTTGCTGAACGGTGAAAGCGCACAGTAATGCACTTTTCTCCCAGCAAATACACTGTTTCTAAGGAAACAGGAACACACTGAGGAGACACTTGTGGGAGCTAAAGAGACTAAAACTGAGCTTCCCTACGCACAGGGAAGCAAGAGAAATGCTGATTTCACCAAGCCCAGTTACATACTCAGAATCTGTACTACTGCGCAAATAGGCATGTCTCTTTAGGCAAAAAACTCATTTCTGACAAAGTTGCCCAAATGCATCTCAGAAGTGTGCAACTTGTTCCCTGAGTTAGAAAACGTCGAGAAACGTTCGTTTCTGCTAGCGCTGTGCTTCTACACATGTATTTGCTGAACGGTGAAAGCGCAGAGTAATGCACTTTTCTCCCAGCAAATACACTGTTTCTAAGGAAATGGGAACACACTGAGGAGACACTTGTGGGAGCTACTGTGACTAAAACTGAGCTTCCCTACGCACAGGGAAGCAAGAGAAATGCTGATTTCATCAAGCCCAGTTACATACTCAGAATCTGTACTACTGTGCAAATAGGCATGTCTCTTTAGGCAAAAAACTGATTTCTGACAAAGTTGCCCAAATGCATCTCAGAAGTGTGCAACTTGTTCCCTGAGTTAGAAAACGTCGAGAAACGTTCGTTTCTGCTAGCGCTGTGCTTCTACACATGTATTTGCTGAACGGTGAAAGCGCACAGTAATGCACTTTTCTCCCAGCAAATAGACTGTTTCTAAGGAAACGGGAACACACTGAGGAGACACTTGTGGGAAATACAGTGACTAAAACTGAGCTTCCCTACGCACAGGGAAGCAAGAGAAATGCTGATTTCATCAAGCCCAGTTACATACTCAGAATCTGTACTACTGCGCAAATAGGCATGTCTCTTTAGGCAAAAAACTCATTTCTGACAAAGTTGCCCAAATGCATCTCAGAAGTGTGCAACTTGTTCCCTGAGTTAGAAAACATCGAGAAACGGTCGTATCTGCTAGCGCTGTGCTTCTACACATGTATTTGCTGATCGGTGAAAGCGCACAGTCATGCACTTTTCTCCCAGCAAATACACTGTTTCTAAGGATATGGGAACACACTGAGGAGACACTTGTGGGAGCTACAGTGACTAAAACTTAGCTTCCCTACGGACAGGGAAGCAGGAGAAATGCTGATTTCATCAAGCCCAGTTACATACTCAGAATCCGTACTACTGCGCAAATAGGCATGTGTCTGGAGGGAAAAAACTCATTTCTGACAACGTTGCCCAAATGCATCTCAGAAGTGTGCAACTTGTTCCCTGAGTTAGAAAACGTTGAGAAATGTTCGTTTCTGCTAGCGCTGTGCTTCTACACATGTATTTGCTGAACGGTGAAAGCGCACAGTAATACACTTTTCTCCCAGCAAATACAATGTTTCTAAGGAAATGGGAACACACTGAGGAGACACTTGTGGGAGCTACTGTGACTAAAACTGAGCTTCCCTACGCACAGGGAAGCAAGAGAAATGCTGATTTCATCAAGCCCAGTTACATACTCAGAATCTGTACTACTGCGCAAATAGGCATGTCTCTGTAGGCAAAAAACTCATTTCTGACAAAGTTGCCCAAATGCATCTCAGAAGTGTGCAACTTGTTCCCTGAGTTAGAAAACGTCGAGAAACGTTCGTTTCTGCTAGCGCTGTGCTTCTACACATGTATTTGCTGAACGGTGAAAGCGCACAGTAATGCACTTTTCTCCCAGCAAATACACTGTTTCTAAGGAAATGGGAACACACTGAGGAGACACTTGTGGGAGCTACAGAGACTAAAACTGAGCTTCCCTACGCACAGGGAAGCAAGAGAAATGCTGATTTCATCAAGCCCAGTTACATACTCAGAATCTGTACTACTGCGCAAATAGGCATGTCTCTTTAGGCAAAAAACTCATTTCTGACAAAGTTGCCCAAATGCATCTCAGAAGTGTGCAACTTGTTCCCTGAGTTAGAAAACGTCGAGAAACGTTCGTTTCTGCTAGCGCTGTGCTTCTACACATGTATTTGCTGAACGGTGAAAGCGCACAGTAATGCACTTTTCTACCAGCAAATACAATGATTCTAAGGAAATGGGAACACACTGAGGAGACACTTGTGGGAGCTACAGTGACTAAAACTGATCTTCCCTACGCACAGGGAAGCAAGAGAAATGCTGATTTCATCAAGCCCAGTTACATACTCAGAATCTGTACTACTGCGCAAATAGGCATGTCTCTTTAGGCAAAAATCTCATTTCTGACAAAGTTGCCCAAATGCATCTCAGAAGTGTGCAACTTGTTCCCTGAGTTAGAAAACATCGAGAAACGGTCGTATCTGCTAGCGCTGTGCTTCTACACATGTATTTGCTGAACGGTGAAAGCGCACAGTAATGCACTTTTCTCCCAGCAAATACACTGTTTCTAAGAAAACGAGAACACACTGAGGAGACACTTGTGGGAGCTACAGTGACTAAAACTGAGCTTCCCTACGCACAGGGAAGCAAGAGAAATGCTGATTTCATCAAGCCCAGTTACATACTCAGAATCTGTACTACTGCGCAAATAGGCATGTGTCTGGAGGGAAAAAACTCCTTTCTGACAACGTTGCCCAAATGCATCTCAGAAGTGTGCAACTTGTTCCCTGAGTTAGAAAACGTTGAGAAACGTTCGTTTCAGCTAGCGCTGTGCTTCTACACATGTATTTGCTGAACGGTGAAAGCGCACAGTAATGCACTTTTCTCCCAGCAAATACACTGTTTCTAAGGAAATGGGAACACACTGAGGAGACACTTGTGGGAGCTACTGTGACTTAAACTGAGCTTCCCTACGCACAGGGAAGCAAGAGAAATGCTGATTTCATCAAGCCCAGTTACATACTCAGAATCTGTACTACTGCGCAAATAGGCATGTCTCTTTAGGCAAAAAACTCATTTCTGACAAAGTTGCCCAAATGCATCTCAGAAGTGTGCAACTTGTTCCCTGAATTAGAAAACGTCGAGAAACGTTCATTTCTTCTAGCGCTGTGCTTCTACACATGTATTTGCTGAACGGTGAAAGCGCACAGTAATGCACTTTTCTCCAAGCAAATACACTGTTTCTAAGGAAACGGGAACACACTGAGGAGACACTTGTGGGAGCTACAGTGACTAAAACTGAGCTTCCCTACGCACAGGGAAGCAAGAGAAATGCTGATTTCATCAAGCCCAGTTACATACTCAGAATCTGTACTACTGCGCAAATAGGCATGTCTCTTTAGGCAAAAATCTCATTTCTGACAAAGTTGCCCAAATGCATCTCAGAAGTGTGCAACTTGTTCCCTGAGTTAGAAAACATCGAGAAACGGTCGTATCTGCTAGCGCTGTGCTTCTACACATGTATTTGCTGAACGGTGAAAGCGCACAGTAATGCACTTTTCTCCCAGCAAATACACTGTTTCTAAGGAAATGGGAACACACTGAGGAGACACTTGTGGGAGCTACTGTGACTTAAACTGAGCTTCCCTACGCACAGGGAAGCAAGAGAAATGCTGATTTCATCAAGCCCAGTTACATACTCAGAATCTGTACTACTGCGCAAATAGGCATGTCTCTTTAGGCAAAAAACTCATTTCTGACAAAGTTGCCCAAATGCATCTCAGAAGTGTGCAACTTGTTCCCTGAGTTAGAAAACGTCGAGAAACGTTCATTTCTTCTAGCGCTGTGCTTCTACACATGTATTTGCTGAACGGTGAAAGCGCACAGTAATGCACTTTTCTCCAAGCAAATACACTGTTTCTAAGGAAACGGGAACACACTGAGGAGACACTTATGGGAGCTACAGTTACTAAAACTGAGCTTCCCTACGCACAGGGAAGCAAGAGAAATGCTGATTTCATCAAGCCCAGTTACATACTCAGAATCTGTACTACTGCGCAAATAGGCATGTCTCTTTAGGCAAAAATCTCATTTCTGACAAAGTTGCCCAAATGCATCTCAGAAGTGTGCAACTTGTTCCCTGAGTTAGAAAACATCGAGAAACGGTCGTATCTGCTAGCGCTGTGCTTCTACACATGTATTTGCTGAACGGTGAAAGCGCACAGTAATGCACTTTTCTCCCAGCAAATACACTGTTTCTAAGAAAACGGGAACACACTGAGGAGACACTTGTGGGAGGTACAGTGACTAAAACTGAGCTTCCCTACGCACAGGGAAGCAAGAGAAATGCTGATTTCATCAAGCCCAGTTACATACTCAGAATCTGTACTACTGCGCAAATAGGCATGTCTCTTTAGGCAAAAAACTCATTTCTGACAAAGTTGCCCAAATGCATCTCAGAGGTGTGCAACTTGTTGTCTGAGTTAGAAAACGTTGAGAAACGTTCGTTTCTGCTAGTGCTGTGCTTCTACACATGTATTTGCTGAACGGTGAAAGCGCACAGTAATGCACTTTTCTCCCAGCAAATACACTGTTTCTAAGGAAATGGGAACACACTGAGGAGACACTTGTGGGAGCTACTGTGACTAAAACTGAGCTTCCCTACGCACAGGGAAGCAAGAGAAATGCTGATATCATCAAGCCCAGTTACATACTCAGAATCTGTACTACTGCGCAAATAGGCATGTCTCTTTAAGCAAAAAAATCATTTCTGACAAAGTTGCCCAAATGCATCTCAGAAGTGTGCAACTTGTTCCCTGAGTTAGAAAACGTCGAGAAATGTTCGTTTCTGCTAGCGCTGTGCTTCTACACATGTATTTGCTGAACGGTGAAAGCGCACAGTAATGCACTTTTCTCCCAGCAAATACACTGTTTCTAAGGAAATGGGAACACACTGAGGAGACACTTGTGGGAGCTACAGTGACTAAAACTGAGCTTCCCTACAGACAGGGAAGCAGGAGAAATGCTGATTTCATCAAGCCCAGTTACATACTCAGAATCCGTACTACTGCGCAAATAGGCATGTGTCTGGAGGGAAAAAACTCATTTCTGACAAAGTTGCCCAAATGCATCTCAGAAGTGTGCAACTTGTTCCCTGAGTTAGAAAACGTCGAGAAACGTTCATTTCTTCTAGCGCTGTGCTTCTACACATGTATTTGCTGAACGGTGAAAGCGCACAGTAATGCACTTTTCTCCAAGCAAATACACTGTTTCTAAGGAAACGGGAACACACTGAGGAGACACTTGTGGGAGCTACAGTGACTAAAACTGATCTTCCCTATGCACAGGGAAGCAAGAGAAATGCTGATTTCATCAAGCCCAGTTACATACTCAGAATCTGTACTACTGCGCAAATAGGCATGTCTCTTTAGGCAAAAATCTCATTTCTGACAAAGTTGCCCAAATGCATCTCAGAAGTGTGCAACTTGTTCCCTGAGTTAGAAAACATCGAGAAACGGTCGTATCTGCTAGCGCTGTGCTTCTACACATGTATTTGCTGAACGGTGAAAGCGCACAGTAATGCACTTTTCTCCCAGCAAATACACTGTTTCTAAGAAAACGAGAACACACTGAGGAGACACTTGTGGGAGCTACAGTGACTAAAACTGAGCTTCCCTACGCACAGGGAAGCAAGAGAAATGCTGATTTCATCAAGCCCAGTTACATACTCAGAATCTGTACTACTGCGCAAATAGGCATGTGTCTGGAGGGAAAAAACTCCTTTCTGACAACGTTGCCCAAATGCATCTCAGAAGTGTGCAACTTGTTCCCTGAGTTAGAAAACGTTGAGAAACGTTCGTTTCAGCTAGCGCTGTGCTTCTACACATGTATTTGCTGAACGGTGAAAGCGCACAGTAATGCACTTTTCTCCCAGCAAATACACTGTTTCTAAGGAAATGGGAACACACTGAGGAGACACTTGTGGGAGCTACTGTGACTTAAACTGAGCTTCCCTACGCACAGGGAAGCAAGAGAAATGCTGATTTCATCAAGCCCAGTTACATACTCAGAATCTGTACTACTGCACAAATAGGCATGTCTCTTTAGGCAAAAAACTCATTTCTGACAAAGTTGCCCAAATGCATCTCAGAAGTGTGCAACTTGTTCCCTGAGTTAGAAAACGTCGAGAAACGTTCATTTCTTCTAGCGCTGTGCTTCTACACATGTATTTGCTGAACGGTGAAAGCGCACAGTAATGCACTTTTCTCCAAGCAAATACACTGTTTCTAAGGAAACGGGAACACACTGAGGAGACACTTGTGGGAGCTACAGTGACTAAAACTGAGCTTCCCTACGCACAGGGAAGCAAGAGAAATGCTGATTTCATCAAGCCCAGTTACATACTCAGAATCTGTATTACTGCGCAAATAGGCATGTCTCTTTAGGCAAAAATCTCATTTCTGACAAAGTTGCCCAAATGCATCTCAGAAGTGTGCAACTTGTTCCCTGAGTTAGAAAACATCGAGAAACGGTCCTATCTGCTAGCGCTGTGCTTCTACACATGTATTTGCTGAACGGTGAAAGCGCACAGTAATGCACTTTTCTCCCAGCAAATACACTGTTTCTAAGAAAACGGGAACACACTGAGGAGACACTTGTGGGAGCTACAGTGACTAAAACTGAGCTTCCCTACGCACAGGGAAGCAAGAGAAATGCTGATTTCATCAAGCCCAGTTACATACTCAGAATCTGTACTACTGCGCAAATAGGCATGTCTC
The DNA here is from genome assembly GCF_964271855.1 of Acomys minous. Taxonomy (NCBI): domain Eukaryota; kingdom Metazoa; phylum Chordata; class Mammalia; order Rodentia; family Muridae; genus Acomys; species Acomys minous. Next base: position 1,920,557 of record NW_028182171.1, on the reverse strand, counting down.
TTTAGGCAAAAAACTCATTTCTGACAAAGTTGCCCAAATGCATCTCAGAAGTGTGCAACTTGTTCCCTGAGTTAGAAAACGTTGAGAAACGTTCGTTTCAGCTAGCGCTGTGCTTCTACACATGTATTTGCTGAACGGTGAAAGCGCACAGTAATGCACTTTTCTCCCAGCAAATACACTGTTTCTAAGGAAATGGGAACACACTGAGGAGACACTTGTGGGAGCTACTGTGACTAAAACTGAGCTTCCCTACGCACAGGGAAGCAAGAGAAATGCTGATTTCATCAAGCCCAGTTACATACTCAGAATCTGTACTACTGCGCAAATAGGCATGTCTCTTTAGGCAAAAAACTCATTTCTGACAAAGTTGCCCAAATGCATCTCAGAAGTGTGCAACTTGTTCCCTGAGTTAGAAAACGTCGAGAAACGTTCATTTCTTCTAGCACTGTGCTTCTACACATGTATTTGCTGAACGGTGAAAGCGCACAGTAATGCACTTTTCTCCCAGCAAATACACTGTTTCTAAGGAAATGGGAACACACTGAGGAGACACTTGTGGGAGCTACAGAGACTAAAACTGAGCTTCCCTACGCACAGGGAAGCAAGAGAAATGCTGATTTCATCAAGCCCAGTTACATACTCAGAATCTGTACTACTGCGCAAATAGGCATGTCTCTTTAGGCAAAAAACTCATTTCTGACAAAGTTGCCCAAATGCATCTCAGAAGTGTGCAACTTGTTCCCTGAGTTAGAAAACGTCGAGAAACGTTCGTTTCTGCTAGCGCTGTGCTTCTACACATGTATTTGCTGAACGGTGAAAGCGCACAGTAATGCACTTTTCTACCAGCAAATACAATGATTCTAAGGAAATGGGAACACACTGAGGAGACACTTGTGGGAGCTACAGTGACTAAAACTGATCTTCCCTACGCACAGGGAAGCAAGAGAAATGCTGATTTCATCAAGCCCAGTTACATACTCAGAATCTGTACTACTGCGCAAATAGGCATGTGTCTGGAGGGAAAAAACTCCTTTCTGACAACGTTGCCCAAATGCATCTCAGAAGTGTGCAACTTGTTCCCTGAATTAGAAAACGTTGAGAAACGTTCGTTTCAGCTAGCGCTGTGCTTCTACACATGTATTTGCTGAACGGTGAAAGCGCACAGTAATGCACTTTTCTCCCAGCAAATACACTGTTTCTAAGGAAATGGGAACACACTGAGGAGACACTTGTGGGAGCTACTGTGACTAAAACTGAGCTTCCCTACGCACCGGGAAGCAAGAGAAATGCTGATTTCATCAAGCCCAGTTACATACTCAGAATCTGTACTACTGCGCAAATAGGCATGTCTCTTTAGGCAAAAAACTCATTTCTGACAAAGTTGCCCAAATGCATCTCAGAAGTGTGCAACTTGTTCCCTGAGTTAGAAAACGTCGAGAAACGTTCATTTCTTCTAGCGCTGTGCTTCTACACATGTATTTGCTGAACGGTGAAAGCGCACAGTAATGCACTTTTCTCCAAGCAAATACACTGTTTCTAAGGAAACGGGAACACACTGAGGAGACACTTGTGGGAGCTACAGTGACTAAAACTGAGCTTCCCTACGCACAGGGAAGCAAGAGAAATGCTGATTTCATCAAGCCCAGTTACATACTCAGAATCTGTACTACTGCGCAAACAGGCATGTCTCTTTAGGCAAAAATCTCATTTCTGACAAAGTTGCCCAAATGCATCTCAGAAGTGTGCAACTTGTTCCCTGAGTTAGAAAACGTCGAGAAACGTTCATTTCTTCTAGCGCTGTGCTTCTACACATGTATTTGCTGAACGGTGAAAGCGCACAGTAATGCACTTTTCTCCCAGCAAATACACTGTTTCTAAGGAAATGGGAACACACTGAGGAGACACTTGTGGGAGCTACAGAGACTAAAACTGAGCTTCCCTACGCACAGGGAAGCAAGAGAAATGCTGATTTCATCAAGCCCAGTTACATACTCAGAATCTGTACTACTGCGCAAATAGGCATGTCTCTTTAGGCAAAAAACTCATTTCTGACAAAGTTGCCCAAATGCATCTCAGAAGTGTGCAACTTGTTCCCTGAGTTAGAAAACATTGAGAAACGGTCGTATCTGCTAGCGCTGTGCTTCTACACATGTATTTGCTGAACGGTGAAAGCGCACAGTAATGCACTTTTCTCCCAGCAAATACACTGTTTCTAAGAGAACGGGAACACACTGAGGAGACACTTGTGGGAGCTACAGTGACTAAAACTGAGCTTCCCTACGCACAGGGAAGCAAGAGAAATGCTGATTTCATCAAGCCCAGTTACATACTCAGAATCTGTACTACTGCGCAAATAGGCATGTCTCTTTAGGCAAAAAACTCATTTCTGACAAAGTTGCCCAAATGCATCTCAGAGGTGTGCAACTTGTTCTCTGAGTTAGAAAACGTTGAGAAACGTTCGTTTCTGCTAGCGCTGTGCTTCTACACATGTATTTGCTGAACGGTGAAAGCGCACAGTAATGCACTTTTCTCCCAGCAAATACACTGTTTCTAAGGAAATGGGAACACACTGAGGAGACACTTGTGGGAGCTACTGTGACTAAAACTGAGCTTCCCTACGCACAGGGAAGCAAGAGAAATGCTGATTTCATCAAGCCCAGTTACATACTCAGAATCTGTACTACTGCGCAAATAGGCATGTCTCTGTAGGCAAAAAACTCATTTCTGACAAAGTTGCCCAAATGCATCTCAGAAGTGTGCAACTTGTTCCCTGAGTTAGAAAACGTCGAGAAACGTTCGTTTCTGCTAGCGCTGTGCTTCTACACATGTATTTGCTGAACGGTGAAAGCGCACAGTAATGCACTTTTCTCCCAGCAAATACACTGTTTCTAAGGAAATTGGAACACACTGAGGAGACATTTGTGGGAGCTACAGAGACTAAAACTGAGCTTCCCTACGCACAGGGAAGCAAGAGAAATGCTGATTTCATCAAGCCCAGTTACATACTCAGAATCTGTACTACTGCGCAAATAGGCATGTCTCTTTAGGCAAAAAACTCATTTCTGACAAAGTTGCCCAAATGCATCTCAGAAGTGTGCAACTTGTTCCCTGAGTTAGAAAACATCGAGAAACGGTCGTATCTGCTAGCGCTGTGCTTCTACACATGTATTTGCTGAACGGTGAAAGCGCACAGTCATGCACTTTATTCCCAGCAAATACACTGTTTCTAAGGAAATGAAAACACACTGAGGAGACACTTGTGGGCGCTACAGTGACTAAAACTGAGCTTCCCTACGCACAGGGAAGCAAGAGAAATACTGATTTCATCAAGTCCAGTTACATACTAAGAATCTGTACTACTGGGCAAATAGGCATGTCTCTTTAGGCAAAAAACTCATTTCTGACAAAGTTGCCCAAATACATCTCAGAGGTGTGCAACTTGTTCCCTGAGTTAGAAAACGTCAAGAAACGTTCATTTCTGCTAGCGCTGTGCTTCTACACATGTATTTGCTGAACGGTGAAAGCGCACAGTAATGCACTTTTCTCCCAGCAAATACACTGTTTCTAAGGAAACGGGAACACACTGAGGAGACACTTGTGGGAGCTACAGTGACTAAAACTGAGCTTCCCTACGCACAGGGAAGCAAGAGAAATGCTGATTTCATCAAGCCCAGTTACATACTCAAAATCTGTACTACTGCGCAAATAGGCATGTCTCTTTAGGCAAAAAACTCATTTCTGACAAAGTTGCCCAAATGCATCTCAGAAGTGTGCAACTTGTTCCCTGAGTTAGAAAACATCGAGAAACGGTCGTATCTGCTAGCGCTGTGCTTCTACACATGTATTTGCTGAACGGTGAAAGCGCACAGTCATGCACTTTTCTCCCAGCAAATACACTGTTTCTATGGAAATGGGAACACACTGAGGAGACACTTGTGGGCGCTACAGTGACTAAAACTGAGCTTCCCTACGCACAGGGAAGCAAGAGAAATACTGATTTCATCAAGCCCAGTTACATACTAAGAATCTGTACTACTGCGCAAATAGGCATGTCTCTTTAGGCAAAAAACTCATTTCTGACAAAGTTGCCCAAATGCATCTCAGAGGTGTGCAACTTGTTCCCTGAGTTAGAAAACGTCGAGAAACGTTCATTTCTTCTAGCGCTGTGCTTCTACACATGTATTTGCTGAACGGTGAAAGCGCACAGTAATGCACTTTTCTCCAAGCAAATACACTGTTTCTAAGGAAACGGGAACACACTGAGGAGACACTTGTGGGAGCTACAGTGACTAAAACTGAGCTTCCCTACGCACAGGGAAGCAAGAGAAATGCTGATTTCATCAAGCCCAGTTACATACTCAGAATCTGTACTACTGCGCAAATAGGCATGTCTCTTTAGGCAAAAATCTCATTTCTGACAAAGTTGCCCAAATGCATCTCAGAAGTGTGCAACTTGTTCCCTGAGTTAGAAAACGTCGAGAAACGTTCATTTCTTCTAGCGCTGTGCTTCTACACATGTATTTGCTGAACGGTGAAAGCGCACAGTAATGCACTTTTCTCCCAGCAAATACACTGTTTCTAAGGAAATGGGAACACACTGAGGAGACACTTGTGGGAGCTACAGAGACTAAAACTGAGCTTCCCTACGCACAGGGAAGCAAGAGAAATGCTGATTTCATCAAGCCCAGTTACATACTCAGAATCTGTACTACTGCGCAAATAGGCATGTCTCTTTAGGCAAAAAACTCATTTCTGACAAAGTTGCCCAAATGCATCTCAGAAGTGTGCAACTTGTTCCCTGAGTTAGAAAACATTGAGAAACGGTCGTATCTGCTAGCGCTGTGCTTCTACACATGTATTTGCTGAACGGTGAAAGCGCACAGTAATGCACTTTTCTCCCAGCAAATACACTGTTTCTAAGAGAACGGGAACACACTGAGGAGACACTTGTGGGAGCTACAGTGACTAAAACTGAGCTTCCCTACGCACAGGGAAGCAAGAGAAATGCTGATTTCATCAAGCCCAGTTACATACTCAGAATCTGTACTACTGCGCAAATAGGCATGTCTCTTTAGGCAAAAAACTCATTTCTGACAAAGTTGCCCAAATGCATCTCAGAGGTGTGCACCTTGTTCTCTGAGTTAGAAAACGTTGAGAAACGTTCGTTTCTGCTGGCGCTGTGCTTCTACACATGTATTTGCTGAACGGTGAAAGCGCACAGTAATGCACTTTTCTCCCAGCAAATACACTGTTTCTAAGGAAATGGGAACACACTGAGGAGACACTTGTGGGAGCTACTGTGACTAAAACTGAGCTTCCCTACGCACAGGGAAGCAAGAGAAATGCTGATTTCATCAAGCCCAGTTACATACTCAGAATCTGTACTACTGCGCAAATAGGCATGTCTCTGTAGGCAAAAAACTCATTTCTGACAAAGTTGCCCAAATGCATCTCAGAAGTGTGCAACTTGTTCCCTGAGTTAGAAAACGTCGAGAAACGTTCGTTTCTGCTAGCGCTGTGCTTCTACACATGTATTTGCTGAACGGTGAAAGCGCACAGTAATGCACTTTTCTCCCAGCAAATACACTGTTTCTAAGGAAATGGGAACACACTGAGGAGACATTTGTGGGAGCTACAGAGACTAAAACTGAGCTTCCCTACGCACAGGGAAGCAAGAGAAATGCTGATTTCATCAAGCCCAGTTACATACTCAGAATCTGTACTACTGCGCAAATAGGCATGTCTCTTTAGGCAAAAAACTCATTTCTGACAAAGTTGCCCAAATGCATCTCAGAAGTGTGCAACTTGTTCCCTGAGTTAGAAAACATCGAGAAACGGTCGTATCTGCTAGCGCTGTGCTTCTACACATGTATTTGCTGAACGGTGAAAGCGCACAGTCATGCACTTTATTCCCAGCAAATACACTGTTTCTAAGGAAATGAAAACACACTGAGGAGACACTTGTGGGCGCTACAGTGACTAAAACTGAGCTTCCCTACGCACAGGGAAGCAAGAGAAATACTGATTTCATCAAGTCCAGTTACATACTAAGAATCTGTACTACTGGGCAAATAGGCATGTCTCTTTAGGCAAAAAACTCATTTCTGACAAAGTTGCCCAAATGCATCTCAGAGGTGTGCAACTTGTTCCCTGAGTTAGAAAACGTCGAGAAACGTTCATTTCTGCTAGCGCTGTGCTTCTACACATGTATTTGCTGAACGGTGAAAGCGCACAGTAATGCACTTTTCTCCCAGCAAATACACTGTTTCTAAGGAAACGGGAACACACTGAGGAGACACTTGTGGGAGCTACAGTGACTAAAACTGAGCTTCCCTACGCACAGGGAAGCAAGAGAAATGCTGATTTCATCAAGCCCAGTTACATACTCAAAATCTGTACTACTGCGCAAATAGGCATGTCTCTTTAGGCAAAAAACTCATTTCTGACAAAGTTGCCCAAATGCATCTCAGAAGTGTGCAACTTGTTCCCTGAGTTAGAAAACATCGAGAAACGGTCGTATCTGCTAGCGCTGTGCTTCTACACATGTATTTGCTGAACGGTGAAAGCGCACAGTCATGCACTTTTCTCCCAGCAAATACACTGTTTCTATGGAAATGGGAACACACTGAGGAGACACTTGTGGGCGCTACAGTGACTAAAACTGAGCTTCCCTACGCACAGGGAAGCAAGAGAAATACTGATTTCATCAAGCCCAGTTACATACTAAGAATCTGTACTACTGCGCAAATAGGCATGTCTCTTTAGGCAAAAAACTCATTTCTGACAAAGTTGCCCAAATGCATCTCAGAGGTGTGCAACTTGTTCCCTGAGTTAGAAAACGTCGAGAAACGTTCATTTCTTCTAGCGCTGTGCTTCTACACATGTATTTGCTGAACGGTGAAAGCGCACAGTAATGCACTTTTCTCCAAGCAAATACACTGTTTCTATGGAAACGGGAACACACTGAGGAGACACTTGTGGGAGCTACAGTGACTAAAACTGAGCTTCCCTACGCACAGGGAAGCAAGAGAAATGCTGATTTCATCAAGCCCAGTTACATACTCAGAATCTGTACTACTGCGCAAATAGGCATGTCTCTTTAGGCAAAAATCTCATTTCTGACAAAGTTGCCCAAATGCATCTCAGAAGTGTGCAACTTGTTCCCTGAGTTAGAAAACGTCGAGAAACGTTCATTTCTTCTAGCGCTGTGCTTCTACACATGTATTTGCTGAACGGTGAAAGCGCACAGTAATGCACTTTTCTCCCAGCAAATACACTGTTTCTAAGGAAATGGGAACACACTGAGGAGACACTTGTGGGAGCTACAGAGACTAAAACTGAGCTTCCCTACGCACAGGGAAGCAAGAGAAATGCTGATTTCATCAAGCCCAGTTACATACTCAAAATCTGTACTACTGCGCAAATAGGCATGTCTCTTTAGGCAAAAAACTCATTTCTGACAAAGTTGCCCAAATGCATCTCAGAAGTGTGCAACTTGTTCCCTGAGTTAGAAAACATCGAGAAACGGTCGTATCTGCTAGCGCTGTGCTTCTACACATGTATTTGCTGAACGGTGAAAGCGCACAGTCATGCACTTTTCTCCCAGCAAATACACTGTTTCTATGGAAATGGGAACACACTGAGGAGACACTTGTGGGCGCTACAGTGACTAAAACTGAGCTTCCCTACGCACAGGGAAGCAAGAGAAATACTGATTTCATCAAGCCCAGTTACATACTAAGAATCTGTACTACTGCGCAAATAGGCATGTCTCTTTAGGCAAAAAACTCATTTCTGACAAAGTTGCCCAAATGCATCTCAGAGGTGTGCAACTTGTTCCCTGAGTTAGAAAACGTCGAGAAACGTTCATTTCTTCTAGCGCTGTGCTTCTACACATGTATTTGCTGAACGGTGAAAGCGCACAGTAATGCACTTTTCTCCAAGCAAATACACTGTTTCTAAGGAAACGGGAACACACTGAGGAGACACTTGTGGGAGCTACAGTGACTAAAACTGAGCTTCCCTACGCACAGGGAAGCAAGAGAAATGCTGATTTCATCAAGCCCAGTTACATACTCAGAATCTGTACTACTGCGCAAATAGGCATGTCTCTTTAGGCAAAAATCTCATTTCTGACAAAGTTGCCCAAATGCATCTCAGAAGTGTGCAACTTGTTCCCTGAGTTAGAAAACGTCGAGAAACGTTCATTTCTTCTAGCGCTGTGCTTCTACACATGTATTTGCTGAACGGTGAAAGCGCACAGTAATGCACTTTTCTCCCAGCAAATACACTGTTTCTAAGGAAATGGGAACACACTGAGGAGACACTTGTGGGAGCTACAGAGACTAAAACTGAGCTTCCCTACGCACAGGGAAGCAAGAGAAATGCTGATTTCATCAAGCCCAGTTACATACTCAGAATCTGTACTACTGCGCAAATAGGCATGTCTCTTTAGGCAAAAAACTCATTTCTGACAAAGTTGCCCAAATGCATCTCAGAAGTGTGCAACTTGTTCCCTGAGTTAGAAAACATTGAGAAACGGTCGTATCTGCTAGCGCTGTGCTTCTACACATGTATTTGCTGAACGGTGAAAGCGCACAGTAATGCACTTTTCTCCCAGCAAATACACTGTTTCTAAGAGAACGGGAACACACTGAGGAGACACTTGTGGGAGCTACAGTGACTAAAACTGAGCTTCCCTACGCACAGGGAAGCAAGAGAAATGCTGATTTCATCAAGCCCAGTTACATACTCAGAATCTGTACTACTGCGCAAATAGGCATGTCTCTTTAGGCAAAAAACTCATTTCTGACAAAGTTGCCCAAATGCATCTCAGAGGTGTGCACCTTGTTCTCTGAGTTAGAAAACGTTGAGAAACGTTCGTTTCTGCTAGCGCTGTGCTTCTACACATGTATTTGCTGAACGGTGAAAGCGCACAGTAATGCACTTTTCTCCCAGCAAATACACTGTTTCTAAGGAAATGGGAACACACTGAGGAGACACTTGTGGGAGCTACTGTGACTAAAACTGAGCTTCCCTACGCACAGGGAAGCAAGAGAAATGCTGATTTCATCAAGCCCAGTTACATACTCAGAATCTGTACTACTGCGCAAATAGGCATGTCTCTGTAGGCAAAAAACTCATTTCTGACAAAGTTGCCCAAATGCATCTCAGAAGTGTGCAACTTGTTCCCTGAGTTAGAAAACGTCGAGAAACGTTCGTTTCTGCTAGCGCTGTGCTTCTACACATGTATTTGCTGAACGGTGAAAGCGCACAGTAATGCACTTTTCTCCCAGCAAATACACTGTTTCTAAGGAAATGGGAACACACTGAGGAGACATTTGTGGGAGCTACAGAGACTAAAACTGAGCTTCCCTACGCACAGGGAAGCAAGAGAAATGCTGATTTCATCAAGCCCAGTTACATACTCAGAATCTGTACTACTGCGCAAATAGGCATGTCTCTTTAGGCAAAAAACTCATTTCTGACAAAGTTGCCCAAATGCATCTCAGAAGTGTGCAACTTGTTCCCTGAGTTAGAAAACATCGAGAAACGGTCGTATCTGCTAGCGCTGTGCTTCTACACATGTATTTGCTGAACGGTGAAAGCGCACAGTCATGCACTTTATTCCCAGCAAATACACTGTTTCTAAGGAAATGAAAACACACTGAGGAGACACTTGTGGGCGCTACAGTGACTAAAACTGAGCTTCCCTACGCACAGGGAAGCAAGAGAAATACTGATTTCATCAAGTCCAGTTACATACTAAGAATCTGTACTACTGGGCAAATAGGCATGTCTCTTTAGGCAAAAAACTCATTTCTGACAAAGTTGCCCAAATGCATCTCAGAGGTGTGCAACTTGTTCCCTGAGTTAGAAAACGTCGAGAAACGTTCATTTCTGCTAGCGCTGTGCTTCTACACATGTATTTGCTGAACGGTGAAAGCGCACAGTAATGCACTTTTCTCCCAGCAAATACACTGTTTCTAAGGAAACGGGAACACACTGAGGAGACACTTGTGGGAGCTACAGTGACTAAAACTGAGCTTCCCTACGCACAGGGAAGCAAGAGAAATGCTGATTTCATCAAGCCCAGTTACATACTCAAAATCTGTACTACTGCGCAAATAGGCATGTCTCTTTAGGCAAAAAACTCATTTCTGACAAAGTTGCCCAAATGCATCTCAGAAGTGTGCAACTTGTTCCCTGAGTTAGAAAACATCGAGAAACGGTCGTATCTGCTAGCGCTGTGCTTCTACACATGTATTTGCTGAACGGTGAAAGCGCACAGTCATGCACTTTTCTCCCAGCAAATACACTGTTTCTATGGAAATGGGAACACACTGAGGAGACACTTGTGGGCGCTACAGTGACTAAAACTGAGCTTCCCTACGCACAGGGAAGCAAGAGAAATACTGATTTCATCAAGCCCAGTTACATACTAAGAATCTGTACTACTGCGCAAATAGGCATGTCTCTTTAGGCAAAAAACTCATTTCTGACAAAGTTGCCCAAATGCATCTCAGAGGTGTGCAACTTGTTCCCTGAGTTAGAAAACGTCGAGAAACGTTCATTTCTTCTAGCGCTGTGCTTCTACACATGTATTTGCTGAACGGTGAAAGCGCACAGTAATGCACTTTTCTCCAAGCAAATACACTGTTTCTATGGAAACGGGAACACACTGAGGAGACACTTGTGGGAGCTACAGTGACTAAAACTGAGCTTCCCTACGCACAGGGAAGCAAGAGAAATGCTGATTTCATCAAGCCCAGTTACATACTCAGAATCTGTACTACTGCGCAAATAGGCATGTCTCTTTAGGCAAAAATCTCATTTCTGACAAAGTTGCCCAAATGCATCTCAGAAGTGTGCAACTTGTTCCCTGAGTTAGAAAACGTCGAGAAACGTTCATTTCTTCTAGCGCTGTGCTTCTACACATGTATTTGCTGAACGGTGAAAGCGCACAGTAATGCACTTTTCTCCCAGCAAATACACTGTTTCTAAGGAAATGGGAACACACTGAGGAGACACTTGTGGGAGCTACAGAGACTAAAACTGAGCTTCCCTACGCACAGGGAAGCAAGAGAAATGCTGATTTCATCAAGCCCAGTTACATACTCAGAATCTGTACTACTGCGCAAATAGGCATGTCTCTTTAGGCAAAAAACTCATTTCTGACAAAGTTGCCCAAATGCATCTCAGAAGTGTGCAACTTGTTCCCTGAGGTAGAAAACATTGAGAAACGGTCGTATCTGCTAGCGCTGTGCTTCTACACATGTATTTGCTGAACGGTGAAAGCGCACAGTAATGCACTTTTCTCCCAGCAAATACACTGTTTCTAAGAGAACGGGAACACACTGAGGAGACACTTGTGGGAGCTACAGTGACTAAAACTGAGCTTCCCTACGCACAGGGAAGCAAGAGAAATGCTGATTTCATCAAGCCCAGTTACATACTCAGAATCTGTACTACTGCGCAAATAGGCATGTCTCTTTAGGCAAAAAACTCATTTCTGACAAAGTTGCCCAAATGCATCTCAGAGGTGTGCAACTTGTTCTCTGAGTTAGAAAACGTTGAGAAACGTTCGTTTCTGCTAGCGCTGTGCTTCTACACATGTATTTGCTGAACGGTGAAAGCGCACAGTAATGCACTTTTCTCCCAGCAAATACACTGTTTCTAAGGAAATGGGAACACACTGAGGAGACACTTGTGGGAGCTACTGTGACTAAAACTGAGCTTCCCTACGCACAGGGAAGCAAGAGAAATGCTGATTTCATCAAGCCCAGTTACATACTCAGAATCTGTACTACTGCGCAAATAGGCATGTCTCTGTAGGCAAAAAACTCATTTCTGACAAAGTTGCCCAAATGCATCTCAGAAGTGTGCAACTTGTTCCCTGAGTTAGAAAACGTCGAGAAACGTTCGTTTCTGCTAGCGCTGTGCTTCTACACATGTATTTGCTGAACGGTGAAAGCGCACAGTAATGCACTTTTCTCCCAGCAAATACACTGTTTCTAAGGAAATGGGAACACACTGAGGAGACATTTGTGGGAGCTACAGAGACTAAAACTGAGCTTCCCTACGCACAGGGAAGCAAGAGAAATGCTGATTTCATCAAGCCCAGTTACATACTCAGAATCTGTACTACTGCGCAAATAGGCATGTCTCTTTAGGCAAAAAACTCATTTCTGACAAAGTTGCCCAAATGCATCTCAGAAGTGTGCAACTTGTTCCCTGAGTTAGAAAACATCGAGAAACGGTCGTATCTGCTAGCGCTGTGCTTCTACACATGTATTTGCTGAACGGTGAAAGCGCACAGTCATGCACTTTATTCCCAGCAAATACACTGTTTCTAAGGAAATGGGAACACACTGAGGAGACACTTGTGGGAGCTACAGTGACTAAAACTGAGCTTCCCTACAGACAGGGAAGCAGGAGAAATGCTGATTTCATCAAGCCCAGTTACATACTCAGAATCCGTACTACTGCGCAAATAGGCATGTGTCTGGAGGGAAAAAACTCATTTCTGACAAAGTTGCCCAAATGCATCTCAGAAGTGTGCAACTTGTTCCCTGAGTTAGAAAACGTCGAGAAACGTTCATTTCTTCTAGCGCTGTGCTTCTACACATGTATTTGCTGAACGGTGAAAGCGCACAGTAATGCACTTTTCTCCAAGCAAATACACTGTTTCTAAGGAAACGGGAACACACTGAGGAGACACTTGTGGGAGCTACAGTGACTAAAACTGATCTTCCCTATGCACAGGGAAGCAAGAGAAATGCTGATTTCATCAAGCCCAGTTACATACTCAGAATCTGTACTACTGCGCAAATAGGCATGTCTCTTTAGGCAAAAATCTCATTTCTGACAAAGTTGCCCAAATGCATCTCAGAAGTGTGCAACTTGTTCCCTGAGTTAGAAAACGTCTAGAAACGTTCATTTCTTCTAGCGCTGTGCTTCTACACATGTATTTGCTGAACGGTGAAAGCGCACAGTAATGCACTTTTCTCCCAGCAAATACACTGTTTCTAAGGAAATGGGAACACACTGAGGAGACACTTGTGGGAGCTACAGAGACTAAAACTGAGCTTCCCTACGCACAGGGAAGCAAGAGAAATGCTGATTTCATCAAGCCCAGTTACATACTCAGAATCTGTACTACTGCGCAAATAGGCATGTCTCTTTAGGCAAAAAACTCATTTCTGACAAAGTTGCCCAAATGCATCTCAGAAGTGTGCAACTTGTTCCCTGAGTTAGAAAACATTGAGAAACGGTCGTATCTGCTAGCGCTGTGCTTCTACACATGTATTTGCTGAACGGTGAAAGCGCACAGTAATGCACTTTTCTCCCAGCAAATACACTGTTTCTAAGAGAACGGGAACACACTGAGGAGACACTTGTGGGAGCTACAGTGACTAAAACTGAGCTTCCCTACGCACAGGGAAGCAAGAGAAATGCTGATTTCATCAAGCCCAGTTACATACTCAGAATCTGTACTACTGCGCAAATAGGCATGTCTCTTTAGGCAAAAAACTCATTTCTGACAAAGTTGCCCAAATGCATCTCAGAGGTGTGCAACTTGTTCTCTGAGTTAGAAAACGTTGAGAAACGTTCGTTTCTGCTAGCGCTGTGCTTCTACACATGTATTTGCTGAACGGTGAAAGCGCACAGTAATGCACTTTTCTCCCAGCAAATACACTGTTTCTAAGGAAATGGGAACACACTGAGGAGACACTTGTGGGAGCTACTGTGACTAAAACTGAGCTTCCCTACGCACAGGGAAGCAAGAGAAATGCTGATTTCATCAAGCCCAGTTACATACTCAGAATCTGTACTACTGCGCAAATAGGCATGTCTCTGTAGGCAAAAAACTCATTTCTGACAAAGTTGCCCAAATGCATCTCAGAAGTGTGCAACTTGTTCCCTGAGTTAGAAAACGTCGAGAAACGTTCGTTTCTGCTAGCGCTGTGCTTCTACACATGTATTTGCTGAACGGTGAAAGCGCACAGTAATGCACTTTTCTCCCAGCAAATACACTGTTTCTAAGGAAATGGGAACACACTGAGGAGACATTTGTGGGAGCTACAGAGACTAAAACTGAGCTTCCCTACGCACAGGGAAGCAAGAGAAATGCTGATTTCATCAAGCCCAGTTACATACTCAGAATCTGTACTACTGCGCAAATAGGCATGTCTCTTTAGGCAAAAAACTCATTTCTGACAAAGTTGCCCAAATGCATCTCAGAAGTGTGCAACTTGTTCCCTGAGTTAGAAAACATCGAGAAACGGTCGTATCTGCTAGCGCTGTGCTTCTACACATGTATTTGCTGAACGGTGAAAGCGCACAGTCATGCACTTTATTCCCAGCAAATACACTGTTTCTAAGGAAATGGGAACACACTGAGGAGACACTTGTGGGAGCTACAGTGACTAAAACTGAGCTTCCCTACAGACAGGGAAGCAGGAGAAATGCTGATTTCATCAAGCCCAGTTACATACTCAGAATCCGTACTACTGCGCAAATAGGCATGTGTCTGGAGGGAAAAAACTCATTTCTGACAAAGTTGCCCAAATGCATCTCAGAAGTGTGCAACTTGTTCCCTGAGTTAGAAAACGTCGAGAAACGTTCATTTCTTCTAGCGCTGTGCTTCTACACATGTATTTGCTGAACGGTGAAAGCGCACAGTAATGCACTTTTCTCCAAGCAAATACACTGTTTCTAAGGAAACGGGAACACACTGAGGAGACACTTGTGGGAGCTACAGTGACTAAAACTGATCTTCCCTATGCACAGGGAAGCAAGAGAAATGCTGATTTCATCAAGCCCAGTTACATACTCAGAATCTGTACTACTGCGCAAATAGGCATATCTCTTTAGGCAAAAATCTCATTTCTGACAAAGTTGCCCAAATGCATCTCAGAAGTGTGCAACTTGTTCCCTGAGTTAGAAAACATCGAGAAACGGTCGTATCTGCTAGCGCTGTGCTTCTACACATGTATTTGCTGAACGGTGAAAGCGCACAGTAATGCACTTTTCTCCCAGCAAATACACTGTTTCTAAGAAAACGAGAACACACTGAGGAGACACTTGTGGGAGCTACAGTGACTAAAACTGAGCTTCCCTACGCACAGGGAAGCAAGAGAAATGCTGATTTCATCAAGCCCAGTTACATACTCAGAATCTGTACTACTGCGCAAATAGGCATGTGTCTGGAGGGAAAAAACTCCTTTCTGACAACGTTGCCCAAATGCATCTCAGAAGTGTGCAACTTGTTCCCTGAGTTAGAAAACGTTGAGAAACGTTCGTTTCAGCTGGCGCTGTGCTTCTACACATGTATTTGCTGAACGGTGAAAGCGCACAGTAATGCACTTTTCTCCCAGCAAATACACTGTTTCTAAGGAAATGGGAACACACTGAGGAGACACTTGTGGGAGCTACTGTGACTTAAACTGAGCTTCCCTACGCACAGGGAAGCAAGAGAAATGCTGATTTCATCAAGCCCAGTTACATACTCAGAATCTGTACTACTGCACAAATAGGCATGTCTCTTTAGGCAAAAAACTCATTTCTGACAAAGTTGCCCAAATGCATCTCAGAAGTGTGCAACTTGTTCCCTGAGTTAGAAAACGTCGAGAAACGTTCATTTCTTCTAGCGCTGTGCTTCTACACATGTATTTGCTGAACGGTGAAAGCGCACAGTAATGCACTTTTCTCCAAGCAAATACACTGTTTCTAAGGAAACGGGAACACACTGAGGAGACACTTGTGGGAGCTACAGTGACTAAAACTGAGCTTCCCTACGCACAGGGAAGCAAGAGAAATGCTGATTTCATCAAGCCCAGTTACATACTCAGAATCTGTATTACTGCGCAAATAGGCATGTCTCTTTAGGCAAAAATCTCATTTCTGACAAAGTTGCCCAAATGCATCTCAGAAGTGTGCAACTTGTTCCCTGAGTTAGAAAACATCGAGAAACGGTCCTATCTGCTAGCGCTGTGCTTCTACACATGTATTTGCTGAACGGTGAAAGCGCACAGTAATGCACTTTTCTCCCAGCAAATACACTGTTTCTAAGAAAACGGGAACACACTGAGGAGACACTTGTGGGAGCTACAGTGACTAAAACTGAGCTTCCCTACGCACAGGGAAGCAAGAGAAATGCTGATTTCATCAAGCCCAGTTACATACTCAGAATCTGTACTACTGCGCAAATAGGCATGTCTCTTTAGGCAAAAAACTCATTTCTGACAAAGTTGCCCAAATGCATCTCAGAAGTGTGCAACTTGTTCCCTGAGTTAGAAAACGTTGAGAAACGTTCGTTTCAGCTAGCGCTGTGCTTCTACACATGTATTTGCTGAACGGTGAAAGCGCACAGTAATGCACTTTTCTCCCAGCAAATACACTGTTTCTAAGGAAATGGGAACACACTGAGGAGACACTTGTGGGAGCTACTGTGACTAAAACTGAGCTTCCCTACGCACAGGGAAGCAAGAGAAATGCTGATTTCATCAAGCCCAGTTACATACTCAGAATCTGTACTACTGCGCAAATAGGCATGTCTCTTTAGGCAAAAAACTCATTTCTGACAAAGTTGCCCAAATGCATCTCAGAAGTGTGCAACTTGTTCCCTGAGTTAGAAAACGTCGAGAAACGTTCATTTCTTCTAGCACTGTGCTTCTACACATGTATTTGCTGAACGGTGAAAGCGCACAGTAATGCACTTTTCTCCCAGCAAATACACTGTTTCTAAGGAAATGGGAACACACTGAGGAGACACTTGTGGGAGCTACAGAGACTAAAACTGAGCTTCCCTACGCACAGGGAAGCAAGAGAAATGCTGATTTCATCAAGCCCAGTTACATACTCAGAATCTGTACTACTGCGCAAATAGGCATGTCTCTTTAGGCAAAAAACTCATTTCTGACAAAGTTGCCCAAATGCATCTCAGAAGTGTGCAACTTGTTCCCTGAGTTAGAAAACGTCGAGAAACGTTCGTTTCTGCTAGCGCTGTGCTTCTACACATGTATTTGCTGAACGGTGAAAGCGCACAGTAATGCACTTTTCTACCAGCAAATACAATGATTCTAAGGAAATGGGAACACACTGAGGAGACACTTGTGGGAGCTACAGTGACTAAAACTGATCTTCCCTACGCACAGGGAAGCAAGAGAAATGCTGATTTCATCAAGCCCAGTTACATACTCAGAATCTGTACTACTGCGCAAATAGGCATGTGTCTGGAGGGAAAAAACTCCTTTCTGACAACGTTGCCCAAATGCATCTCAGAAGTGTGCAACTTGTTCCCTGAATTAGAAAACGTTGAGAAACGTTCGTTTCAGCTAGCGCTGTGCTTCTACACATGTATTTGCTGAACGGTGAAAGCGCACAGTAATGCACTTTTCTCCCAGCAAATACACTGTTTCTAAGGAAATGGGAACACACTGAGGAGACACTTGTGGGAGCTACTGTGACTAAAACTGAGCTTCCCTACGCACCGGGAAGCAAGAGAAATGCTGATTTCATCAAGCCCAGTTACATACTCAGAATCTGTACTACTGCGCAAATAGGCATGTCTCTTTAGGCAAAAAACTCATTTCTGACAAAGTTGCCCAAATGCATCTCAGAAGTGTGCAACTTGTTCCCTGAGTTAGAAAACGTCGAGAAACGTTCATTTCTTCTAGCGCTGTGCTTCTACACATGTATTTGCTGAACGGTGAAAGCGCACAGTAATGCACTTTTCTCCAAGCAAATACACTGTTTCTAAGGAAACGGGAACACACTGAGGAGACACTTGTGGGAGCTACAGTGACTAAAACTGAGCTTCCCTACGCACAGGGAAGCAAGAGAAATGCTGATTTCATCAAGCCCAGTTACATACTCAGAATCTGTACTACTGCGCAAATAGGCATGTCTCTTTAGGCAAAAATCTCATTTCTGACAAAGTTGCCCAAATGCATCTCAGAAGTGTGCAACTTGTTCCCTGAGTTAGAAAACGTCGAGAAACGTTCATTTCTTCTAGCGCTGTGCTTCTACACATGTATTTGCTGAACGGTGAAAGCGCACAGTAATGCACTTTTCTCCCAGCAAATACACTGTTTCTAAGGAAATGGGAACACACTGAGGAGACACTTGTGGGAGCTACAGAGACTAAAACTGAGCTTCCCTACGCACAGGGAAGCAAGAGAAATGCTGATTTCATCAAGCCCAGTTACATACTCAGAATCTGTACTACTGCGCAAATAGGCATGTCTCTTTAGGCAAAAAACTCATTTCTGACAAAGTTGCCCAAATGCATCTCAGAAGTGTGCAACTTGTTCCCTGAGTTAGAAAACATTGAGAAACGGTCGTATCTGCTAGCGCTGTGCTTCTACACATGTATTTGCTGAACGGTGAAAGCGCACAGTAATGCACTTTTCTCCCAGCAAATACACTGTTTCTAAGAGAACGGGAACACACTGAGGAGACACTTGTGGGAGCTACAGTGACTAAAACTGAGCTTCCCTACGCACAGGGAAGCAAGAGAAATGCTGATTTCATCAAGCCCAGTTACATACTCAGAATCTGTACTACTGCGCAAATAGGCATGTCTCTTTAGGCAAAAAACTCATTTCTGACAAAGTTGCCCAAATGCATCTCAGAGGTGTGCAACTTGTTCTCTGAGTTAGAAAACGTTGAGAAACGTTCGTTTCTGCTAGCGCTGTGCTTCTACACATGTATTTGCTGAACGGTGAAAGCGCACAGTAATGCACTTTTCTCCCAGCAAATACACTGTTTCTAAGGAAATGGGAACACACTGAGGAGACACTTGTGGGAGCTACTGTGACTAAAACTGAGCTTCCCTACGCACAGGGAAGCAAGAGAAATGCTGATTTCATCAAGCCCAGTTACATACTCAGAATCTGTACTACTGCGCAAATAGGCATGTCTCTGTAGGCAAAAAACTCATTTCTGACAAAGTTGCCCAAATGCATCTCAGAAGTGTGCAACTTGTTCCCTGAGTTAGAAAACGTCGAGAAACGTTCGTTTCTGCTAGCGCTGTGCTTCTACACATGTATTTGCTGAACGGTGAAAGCGCACAGTAATGCACTTTTCTCCCAGCAAATACACTGTTTCTAAGGAAATGGGAACACACTGAGGAGACATTTGTGGGAGCTACAGAGACTAAAACTGAGCTTCCCTACGCACAGGGAAGCAAGAGAAATGCTGATTTCATCAAGCCCAGTTACATACTCAGAATCTGTACTACTGCGCAAATAGGCATGTCTCTTTAGGCAAAAAACTCATTTCTGACAAAGTTGCCCAAATGCATCTCAGAAGTGTGCAACTTGTTCCCTGAGTTAGAAAACATCGAGAAACGGTCGTATCTGCTAGCGCTGTGCTTCTACACATGTATTTGCTGAACGGTGAAAGCGCACAGTCATGCACTTTATTCCCAGCAAATACACTGTTTCTAAGGAAATGAAAACACACTGAGGAGACACTTGTGGGCGCTACAGTGACTAAAACTGAGCTTCCCTACGCACAGGGAAGCAAGAGAAATACTGATTTCATCAAGTCCAGTTACATACTAAGAATCTGTACTACTGGGCAAATAGGCATGTCTCTTTAGGCAAAAAACTCATTTCTGACAAAGTTGCCCAAATGCATCTCAGAGGTGTGCAACTTGTTCCCTGAGTTAGAAAACGTCGAGAAACGTTCATTTCTGCTAGCGCTGTGCTTCTACACATGTATTTGCTGAACGGTGAAAGCGCACAGTAATGCACTTTTCTCCCAGCAAATACACTGTTTCTAAGGAAACGGGAACACACTGAGGAGACACTTGTGGGAGCTACAGTGACTAAAACTGAGCTTCCCTACGCAGAGGGAAGCAAGAGAAATGCTGATTTCATCAAGCCCAGTTACATACTCAAAATCTGTACTACTGCGCAAATAGGCATGTCTCTTTAGGCAAAAAACTCATTTCTGACAAAGTTGCCCAAATGCATCTCAGAAGTGTGCAACTTGTTCCCTGAGTTAGAAAACATCGAGAAACGGTCGTATCTGCTAGCGCTGTGCTTCTACACATGTATTTGCTGAACGGTGAAAGCGCACAGTCATGCACTTTTCTCCCAGCAAATACACTGTTTCTATGGAAATGGGAACACACTGAGGAGACACTTGTGGGCGCTACAGTGACTAAAACTGAGCTTCCCTACGCACAGGGAAGCAAGAGAAATACTGATTTCATCAAGCCCAGTTACATACTAAGAATCTGTACTACTGCGCAAATAGGCATGTCCCTTTAGGCAAAAAACTCATTTCTGACAAAGTTGCCCAAATGCATCTCAGAGGTGTGCAACTTGTTCCCTGAGTTAGAAAACGTCGAGAAACGTTCATTTCTTCTAGCGCTGTGCTTCTACACATGTATTTGCTGAACGGTGAAAGCGCACAGTAATGCACTTTTCTCCAAGCAAATACACTGTTTCTATGGAAACGGGAACACACTGAGGAGACACTTGTGGGAGCTACAGTGACTAAAACTGAGCTTCCCTACGCACAGGGAAGCAAGAGAAATGCTGATTTCATCAAGCCCAGTTACATACTCAGAATCTGTACTACTGCGCAAATAGGCATGTCTCTTTAGGCAAAAATCTCATTTCTGACAAAGTTGCCCAAATGCATCTCAGAAGTGTGCAACTTGTTCCCTGAGTTAGAAAACGTCGAGAAACGTTCATTTCTTCTAGCGCTGTGCTTCTACACATGTATTTGCTGAACGGTGAAAGCGCACAGTAATGCACTTTTCTCCCAGCAAATACACTGTTTCTAAGGAAATGGGAACACACTGAGGAGACACTTGTGGGAGCTACAGAGACTAAAACTGAGCTTCCCTACGCACAGGGAAGCAAGAGAAATGCTGATTTCATCAAGCCCAGTTACATACTCAGAATCTGTACTACTGCGCAAATAGGCATGTCTCTTTAGGCAAAAAACTCATTTCTGACAAAGTTGCCCAAATGCATCTCAGAAGTGTGCAACTTGTTCCCTGAGTTAGAAAACATTGAGAAACGGTCGTATCTGCTAGCGCTGTGCTTCTAGACATGTATTTGCTGAACGGTGAAAGCGCACAGTAATGCACTTTTCTCCCAGCAAATACACTGTTTCTAAGAGAACGGGAACACACTGAGGAGACACTTGTGGGAGCTACAGTGACTAAAACTGAGCTTCCCTACGCACAGGGAAGCAAGAGAAATGCTGATTTCATCAAGCCCAGTTACATACTCAGAATCTGTACTACTGCGCAAATAGGCATGTCTCTTTAGGCAAAAAACTCATTTCTGACAAAGTTGCCCAAATGCATCTCAGAGGTGTGCAACTTGTTCTCTGAGTTAGAAAACGTTGAGAAACGTTCGTTTCTGCTAGCGCTGTGCTTCTACACATGTATTTGCTGAACGGTGAAAGCGCACAGTAATGCACTTTTCTCCCAGCAAATACACTGTTTCTAAGGAAATGGGAACACACTGAGGAGACACTTGTGGGAGCTACTGTGACTAAAACTGAGCTTCCCTACGCACAGGGAAGCAAGAGAAATGCTGATTTCATCAAGCCCAGTTACATACTCAGAATCTGTACTACTGCGCAAATAGGCATGTCTCTGTAGGCAAAAAACTCATTTCTGACAAAGTTGCCCAAATGCATCTCAGAAGTGTGCAACTTGTTCCCTGAGTTAGAAAACGTCGAGAAACGTTCGTTTCTGCTAGCGCTGTGCTTCTACACATGTATTTGCTGAACGGTGAAAGCGCACAGTAATGCACTTTTCTCCCAGCAAATACACTGTTTCTAAGGAAATGGGAACACACTGAGGAGACATTTGTGGGAGCTACAGAGACTAAAACTGAGCTTCCCTACGCACAGGGAAGCAAGAGAAATGCTGATTTCATCAAGCCCAGTTACATACTCAGAATCTGTACTACTGCGCAAATAGGCATGTCTCTTTAGGCAAAAAACTCATTTCTGACAAAGTTGCCCAAATGCATCTCAGAAGTGTGCAACTTGTTCCCTGAGTTAGAAAACATCGAGAAACGGTCGTATCTGCTAGCGCTGTGCTTCTACACATGTATTTGCTGAACGGTGAAAGCGCACAGTCATGCACTTTATTCCCAGCAAATACACTGTTTCTAAGGAAATGAAAACACACTGAGGAGACATTTGTGGGCGCTACAGTGACTAAAACTGAGCTTCCCTACGCACAGGGAAGCAAGAGAAATACTGATTTCATCAAGTCCAGTTACATACTAAGAATCTGTACTACTGGGCAAATAGGCATGTCTCTTTAGGCAAAAAACTCATTTCTGACAAAGTTGCCCAAATGCATCTCAGAGGTGTGCAACTTGTTCCCTGAGTTAGAAAACGTCGAGAAACGTTCATTTCTGCTAGCGCTGTGCTTCTACACATGTATTTGCTGAACGGTGAAAGCGCACAGTAATGCACTTTTCTCCCAGCAAATACACTGTTTCTAAGGAAACGGGAACACACTGAGGAGACACTTGTGGGAGCTACAGTGACTAAAACTGAGCTTCCCTACGCACAGGGAAGCAAGAGAAATGCTGATTTCATCAAGCCCAGTTACATACTCAAAATCTGTACTACTGCGCAAATAGGCATGTCTCTTTAGGCAAAAAACTCATTTCTGACAAAGTTGCCCAAATGCATCTCATAAGTGTGCAACTTGTTCCCTGAGTTAGAAAACATCGAGAAACGGTCGTATCTGCTAGCGCTGTGCTTCTACACATGTATTTGCTGAACGGTGAAAGCGCACAGTCATGCACTTTTCTCCCAGCAAATACACTGTTTCTATGGAAATGGGAACACACTGAGGAGACACTTGTGGGCGCTACAGTGACTAAAACTGAGCTTCCCTACGCACAGGGAAGCAAGAGAAATACTGATTTCATCAAGCCCAGTTACATACTAAGAATCTGTACTACTGCGCAAATAGGCATGTCTCTTTAGGCAAAAAACTCATTTCTGACAAAGTTGCCCAAATGCATCTCAGAGGTGTGCAACTTGTTCTCTGAGTTAGAAAACGTCGAGAAACGTTCGTTTCTGCCAGCGCTGTGCTTCTACACATGTATTTGCTGAACGGTGAAAGCGCACAGTAATGCACTTTTCTCCCAGCAAATACACTGTTTCTAAGGAAATGGGAACACACTGAGGAGACACTTGTGGGAGCTACTGTGACTAAAACTGAGCTTCCCTATGCACAGGGAAGCAAGAGAAATGCTGATTTCATCAAGCCCAGTTACATAATCAGAATCTGTACTACTGCGCAAATAGGCATGTCTCTTTAGGCAAAAAACTCATTTCTGACAAAGTTGCCCAAATGCATCTCAGAAGTGTGCAACGTGTTCCCTGAGTTAGAAAACGTCGAGAAACGGTCGTTTCTGCTAGCGCTGTGCTTCTACACATGTATTTGCTGAACGGTGAAAGCGCACAGTAATGCACTTTTCTCCCAGCAAATACACTGTTTCTAAGGAAATGCGAACACACTGAGGAGACACTTGTGGAAGCTACAGAGACTAAAACTGAGCTTCCCTACGCACAGGGAAGCAAGAGAAATGCTGATTTCATCAAGCCCAGTTACATACTCAGAATCTGTACTACTGCGCAAATAGGCATGTCTCTTTAGGCAAAAAACTCATTTCTGACAAAGTTGCCCAAATGCATCTCAGAAGTGTGCAACTTGTTCCCTGAGTTAGAAAACGTCGAAAAACGTTCGTTTCTGCTAGCGCTGTGCTTCTACACATGTATTTGCTGGACGGTGAAAGCGCACAGTCATGCACTTTTCTCCCAGCAAATACACTGTTTCTAAGGAAATGGGAACACACTGAGGAGACACTTGTGGGAGCTACTGTGACTAAAACTGAGCTTCCCTACGCACAGGGAAGCAAGAGAAATACTGATTTCATCAAGCCCAGTTACATACTAAGAATCTGTACTACTGCGCAAATAGGCATGTCTATTTAGGCAAAAAACTCATTTCTGACAAAGTTGCCCAAATGCATCTCAGAGGTGTGCAACTTGTTCCCTGAGTTAGAAAACGTCGAGAAACGGTCGTTTCTGCTAGCGCTGTGCTTCTACACATGTATTTGCTGAACGGTGAAAGCGCACAGTAATGCACTTTTCTCCCAGCAAATACACTGTTTCTAAGGAAATGGGAACACACTGAGGAGACACTTGTGGGAGCTACAGTGACTAAAACTGAGCTTCCCTACGCACAGGGAAGCAAGAGAAATGCTGATTTCATCAAGCCCAGTTACATACTCAGAATCTGTACTACTGCGCAAATAGGCATGTCTCTTTAGGCAAAAAACTCATTTCTGACAAAGTTGCCCAAATGCATCTCAGAAGTGTGCAACGTGTTCCCTGAGTTAGAAAAGGTCGAGAAACGTTCGTTTCTGCTAGCGCTGTGCTTCTACATATGTATTTGCTGAACGGTGAAAGCGCACAGTAATGCACTTTTCTCCCAGCAAATACACTGTTTCTAAGGAAATGGGAACACACTGAGGAGAAACTTGTGGGAGCTACAGAGACTAAAACTGAGCTTCCATACGCACAGGGAAGCAAGAGAAATGCTGATTTCATCAAGCCCAGTTACATACTCAGAATCTGTACTACTGCGCAAATAGGCATGTCTCTTTAGGCAAAAAACTCATTTCTGACAAAGTTGCCCAAATGCATCTCAGAAGTGTGCAACTTGTTCCCTGAGTTAGAAAACGTCGAGAAACGTTCGTTTCTGCTAGCGCTGTGCTTCTACACATGTATTTGCTGAACGGTGAAAGCGCACAGTAATGCACTTTTCTCCCAGCAAATACACTGTTTCTAAGGAAACGGGAACACACTGAGGAGACACTTGTGGGAGCTACAGTGACTAAAACTGAGCTTCCCTACGCACAGGGAAGCAAGAGAAATGCTGATTTCATCAAGCCCAGTTACATACTCAGAATCTGTACTACTGCGCAAATAGGCATGTGTCTGGAGGGAAAAAACTCCTTTCTGACAACGTTGCCCAAATGCATCTCAGAAGTGTGCAACTTGTTCCCTGAGTTAGAAAACGTTGAGAAACGTTCGTTTCAGCTAGCGCTGTGCTTCTACACATGTATTTGCTGAACGGTGAAAGCGCACAGTAATGCACTTTTCTCCCAGCAAATACACTGTTTCTAAGGAAATGGGAACACACTGAGGAGACACTTGTGGGAGCTACTGTGACTAAAACTGAGCTTCCCTACGCACAGGGAAGCAAGAGAAATGCTGATTTCATCAAGCCCAGTTACATACTCAGAATCTGTACTACTGCGCAAATAGGCATGTCTCTGTAGGCAAAAAACTCATTTCTGACAAAGTTGCCCAAATGCATCTCAGAAGTGTGCAACTTGTTCCCTGAGTTAGAAAACGTCGAGAAACGTTCATTTCTTCTAGCGCTGTGCTTCTACACATGTATTTGCTGAACGGTGAAAGCGCACAGTAATGCACTTTTCTCCAAGCAAATACACTGTTTCTAAGGAAACGGGAACACACTGAGGAGACACTTGTGGGAGCTACAGTGACTAAAACTGAGCTTCCCTACGCACAGGGAAGCAAGAGAAATGCTGATTTCATCAAGCCCAGTTACATACTCAGAATCTGTACTACTGCGCAAATAGGCATGTCTCTTTAGGCAAAAATCTCATTTCTGACAAAGTTGCCCAAATGCATCTCAGAAGTGTGCAACTTGTTCCCTGAGTTAGAAAACATCGAGAAACGGTCGTATCTGCTAGCGCTGTGCTTCTACACATGTATTTGCTGAACGGTGAAAGCGCACAGTAATGCACTTTTCTCCCAGCAAATACACTGTTTCTAAGGAAATGGGAACACACTGAGGAGACACTTGTGGGAGCTACTGTGACTAAAACTGAGCTTCCCTACGCACAGGGAAGCAAGAGAAATGCTGATTTCATCAAGCCCAGTTACATACTCAGAATCTGTACTACTGCGCAAATAGGCATGTCTCTGTAGGCAAAAAACTCATTTCTGACAAAGTTGCCCAAATGCATCTCAGAAGTGTGCAACTTGTTCCCTGAGTTAGAAAACGTCGAGAAACGTTCGTTTCTGCTAGCGCTGTGCTTCTACACATGTATTTGCTGAACGGTGAAAGCGCACAGTAATGCACTTTTCTCCCAGCCAATACACTGTTTCTAAGGAAATGGGAACACACTGAGGAGACACTTGTGGGAGCTACAGTGACTAAAACTGAGCTTCCCTACGCACAGGGAAGAAGAGAAATGCTGATTTCATCAAGCCCAGTTACATACTCAGAATCTGTACTACTGCGCAAATAGGCATGTCTCTTTAGGCAAAAAACTCATTTCTGACAAAGTTGCCCAAATGCATCTCAGAAGTGTGCCACTTGTTCCCTGAGTTAGAAAACGTCGAGAAACGGTCGTTTCAGCTAGCGCTGTGCTTCTACACATGTATTTGCTGAATGGTGAAAGCGCACAGTAATGCACTTTTCTCCCAGCAAATACACTGTTTCTAAGGAAATGGGAACACACTGAGGAGACACTTGTGGGAGCTACTGTGACTAAAACTGAGCTTCCCTACGCACAGGGAAGCAAGAGAAATGCTGATTTCATCAAGCCCAGTTACATACTCAGAATCTGTACTACTGCGCAAATAGGCATGTCTCTTTAGGCAAAAAACTCATTTCTGACAAAGTTGCCCAAATGCAACTCAGAAGTGTGCAACGTGTTCCCTGAGTTAGAAAAGGTCGAGACACGTTCGTTTCTGCTAGCGCTGTGCTTCTACACATGTATTTGCTGAACGGTGAAAGCGCACAGTAATGCACTTTTCTCCCACCAAATACACTGTTTCTAAGGAAATGGGAACACACTGAGGAGACACTTGTGGGCGCTACAGTGACTAAAACTGAGCTTCCCTACGCACAGGGAAGCAAGAGAAATACTGATTTCATCAAGCCCAGTTACATACTAAGAATCTGTACTACTGCGCAAATAGGCATGTCTCTTTAGGCAAAAAACTCATTTCTGACAAAGTTGCCCAAATGCATCTCAGAGGTGTGCAACTTGTTCTCTGAATTAGAAAACGTCGAGAAACGTTCGTTTCTGCCAGCGCTGTGCTTCTACACATGTATTTGCTGAACGGTGAAAGCGCACAGTAATGCACTTTTCTCCCAGCAAATACACTGTTTCTAAGGAAATGGGAACACACTGAGTAGACACTTGTGGAAGCTACAGAGACTAAAACTGAGCTTCCCTACGCACAGGGAAGCAAGAGAAATGCTGATTTCATCAAGCCCAGTTACATACTCAGAATCTGTACTACTGCGCAAATAGGCATGTCTCTTTAGGCAAAAAACTCATTTCTGACAAAGTTGCCCAAATGCAACTCAGAAGTGTGCACCTTGTTCCCTGAGTTAGGAAACGTCGAGAAACGTTCGTTTCTGCTAGCGCTGTGTTTCTACACATGTATTTGCTGAACGGTGAAAGCGCACAGTAATGCACTTTTCTCCCAGCAAATACACTGTTTCTAAGGAAATGGGAACACACTGAGGAGACACTTGTGGGAGCTACTGTGACTAAAACTGAGCTTCCCTACGCACAGGGAAGCAAGAGAAATGCTGATTTCATCAAGCCCAGTTACATACTCAGAATCTGTACTACTGTGCAAATAGGCATGTCTCTCTAGGCAAAAAACTCATTCCTGACAAAGTTGCCCAAATGCATCTCAGAAGTGTGCAACTTGTTCCCTGAGTTAGAAAACGTCGAGAAACGTTAGTTTCTGCTAGGGCTGTGCTTCTACACATGTATTTGCTGAACGGTGAAAGCGCACAGTAATGCACTTTTCATCCAGAAAATACACTGTTTCTAAGGAAATGGGAACACACTGAGCAGACACTTGTGGGAGCTACTGTGACTAAAACTGAGCTTCCCTACACACAGGGAAGCAAGAGAAATGCTGATTCCTTCGAGCCCAGTTACACACTCAGAATCTGTACTACTGCGCAAATAGGCATGTCTCTTTAGGCAAAAAACTCATTTCTGACAAAGTTGCCCAAATGCATCTCAGAAGTGTGCAACTTGTTCCCTGAGTTAGAAAACGTCGAGAAACGGTCGTATCTGCTAGCGCTGTGCTCCTACACATGTATTTACTGAACGATGAAAGCACACAGTAATGCACTTTTCTCCCAGCAAATACACTGTTTCTAAGGAAATGGGAACACCCTGAGGAGACACTTGTGGGAGCTACTGTGACTAAAACTGAGCTTCCCTACGCACAGGGAAGCAAGAGAAATGCTGATTTCATCAAGCCCAGTTACATACTCAGAATCTGTACTACTGCGCAAATAGGCATGTCTCTTTAGGCAAAAAACTCATTTCTGACAAAGTTGCCCAAATGCATCTCAGAAGTGTGCAACTTGTTCACTGAGTTAGAAAAGGTCGAGAAACGTTCGTTTCTGCTAGCGCTGTGCTTCTACACATGTGTTTGCTGAACGGTGAAAGCGCACAGTAATGCACTTTTCTCCCAGCAAATACACTGTTTCTAAGGAAACGGAAACACACTGAGGAGACACTTGTGGGAGCTACTGTGACTAAAACTGAGCTTCCCTACGCACAGGGAAGCAAGAGAAATGCTGATTTCATCAAGCCCAGTTACATACTCAGAATCTGTACTACTGCGCAAATAGGCATGTCTCTTTAGGCAAAAAACTCATTTCTGACAAAGTTGCCCAAATGCATCTCAGAAGTGTGCAACTGGTTCCCTGAGTTAGAAAACGTCGAAAAACGGTCTTTTCTGCTAGCGCTGTGCTTCTACACATGTATTTGCTGAACGGTGAAAGCGCACAGTAATGCACTTTTTTCCCAGCAAATACACTGTTTCTAAGGAAATGGGAACACACTGAGGAGACACTTGCGGGAGCTACTGTGACTAAAACTGAGCTTCCCTACGGACAGGGAAGCAAGGGAAATGCTGATTTCATCAAGCCCAGTTACATACTCAGAATCTGTACTACTGTGCAAATAGGCATGTCTCTCTAGGCAAAAAAATCATTTCTTACAAAGTTGCCCAAATGCATCTCAGAAGTGTGCAACTTGTTCCCTGAGTTAGAAAACGTCGAAAAACGGTCTTTTCTGCTAGCGCTGTGATTCTACACATGTATTTGCTGAACGGTGAAAGCGCACAGTAATGCACTTTTCTCCCAGCAAATACACTGTTTTTAAGGAAATGGGAACACACTGAGGAGACACTTGTGGGAGCTACTGGGACTAAAACTGAGCTTCCCTACGCACAGGGAAGCAAGAGAAATGCTGATTTCATCAAGCCCAGTTACATACTCAGAATCTGTACTACTGCGCAAATAGGCATGTCTCTTTAGGCAAAAAACTCATTCCTGACAAAGTTGCCCAAATGCATCTCAGAAGTGTGCTACTTGTTCCCTGAGTTAGAAAACGTCGAGAAACGGTCGTATCTGCTAGCGCTGTGCTTCTACACATGTATTTGCTGAACGGTGAAAGTGCACAGTAATGCACTTTTCTCCCAGCAAATACACTGTTTCTAAGGAACTGGGAACACACTGAGGGGACACTTGTGGGAGCTACAGTGACTAAAATTGAGCTTCCCTACGCACAGGGAAGCAAGAGAAATGCTGATTTCATCAAGCCCAGTTACATACTCAGAATCTGTACTACTGCGCAAATAGGCATGTCTCTGTAGGCAAAAAACTCATTTCTGACAAAGTTGCCCAAATGCATCTCAGAAGTGTGCAACTTGTTCCCTGAGATAGAAAACATCGAGAAACGGTCGTTTCTGCTAGCTCTGTGCTTCTACACATGTATTTGCTGAACGGTGAAAGCACACAGTAATGCACTTTTCTCCCAGCAAATACACTGTTTCTAAGGAACTGGGAACACACTGAGGAGACACTTGTGGGAGCTACTGTGACTAAAACTGAGCTTCCCTACGCACAGGGAAGCAAGAGAAATGCAGATTTCATCAAGCCCAATTACATACTCAGAATCTGTACTACTGCGCAAACAGGCAGGTCTCTTGAGGCAAAAAACTCATTTCTGACAAAGTTGCCGAAATGCATCTCAGAAGTCTGCAACCTGTTCCCTGAGTTAGAAAACGTCGAGAAACGTTCGTTTCTGCTAGCGCTGTGCTTCTACACATGTATTTGCTGAACGGTGAAAGCGCACAGTAATGCAATTTTCTCCCAGCAAATACACTGTTTCTAAGGAACTGGGAACACACTGAGGAGACACTTGTGGGAGCTACTGTGACTAAAACTGAGCTTCCCTACGCACAGGGAAGCAAGAGAAATGCAAATTTCATCAAGCCCAGTTTCATACTCAGAATCTGTACTACTGCGCAAATAGGCATGTCTCTTTAGGCAAAAAACTCATTTCTGACAAAGTTGCCCAAATGCATCTCAGAAGTGTGCAACTTGTTCCCCGAGTTAGAAAACGTCGAGAAACGTTCATTTCTGCTAGCGCTGTGCTTCTACACATGTATTTGCTGAACGGTGAAAGCGCACAGTAATGCACTTTTCTCCCAGCAAATACACTGTTTCTAAGGAAATGGGAACACACTGAGGAGACACTTGTGGGAGCTACAGTGACTAAAACTGAGCTTCCCTACGCACAGGGAAGCAAGAGAAATGCTGATTTCATCAAGCCCAGTTACATACTCAGAATCTGTACTACTGCGCAAATAGGCATGTCTCTTTAGGCAAAAAACTCATTTCTGACAAAGTTGCCCAAATGCATCTCAGAAGTGTGCAACTTGTTCCCTGAGTTAGAAAACGTAAAGAAAGGGTCGTATCTGCTAGCACTGTGCTTCTACACAGGTATTTGCTGAACGGTGAAAGTGCACAATAATGCACTTTTCTCCCAGCAAATACACTGTTTCTAAGGAAATGGAAACACACTGAGGAGACACTTGTGTTAGCTACTGTGACTAAAACTGAGCTTCCCTACGCACAGGGAAGCAAGAGAAATGCTGATTTCATCCAGCCCAGTTACATACTCAGAATCTGTACTACTGCGCAGATAGGCATGTCTCTGTAGGAAAAAAACTCATTTCTGACAAAGTTGCCCAAATATATCTCAGAAGTGTGTAACTTGTTCCCTGAGTTAGGAAACGTCGAAAAACGGTCTTTTCAACTAGCGCTGTGCTTCTACACATGTATTTGCTGAACGGTGAAAGCGCACAGTAATGCACTTTTCATCCAGCAAATACACTGTTTCTAAGGAAATGGGAACACACTGAGGAGACACTTGTGGGAGCTACTGTGACTAAAACTGAGCTTCGCTACGCACAGGGAAGCAAGAGAAATGCTGATTTCATCAAGCCCAGTTACATACTCAGAATCTGTACTACTGCGCAAATAGGCATGTCTCTGTAGGCAAAAAACTCATTTCTGACAAAGTTGCCCAAATGCATCTCAGAAGTGTGCAACTTGTTCCCGGAGTTAGAAAACGTCGAGAAACGGTCTTTTCTGCTAGCGCTGTGATTCTACACATGTATTTGCTGAACAGTGAAAGCGCACAGTAATGCACTTTTCTCCCAGCAAATAGGAAATGGGAACACACTGAGGAGACACTTGTGGGAGCTACTGTGACTAAAACTGAGCTTCCCTACGGACAGGGAAGCAAGGGAAATGCTGATTTCATCAAGCCCAGTTACATACTCAGAATCTGTACTACTGTGCAAATAGGCATGTCTCTCTAGGCAAAAAAATCATTTCTGACAAAGTTGCCCAAATGCATCTCAGAAGTGTGCAACTTGTTCCCTGAGTTAGAAAACGTCGAAAAACGGTCTTTTCTGCTAGCGCTGTGATTCTACACATGTATTTGCTGAACGGTGAAAGCGCACAGTAATGCACTTTTTTCCCAGCAAATACACTGTTTCTAAGGAAATGGGAACACACTGAGGAGACACTTGTGGGAGCTACTGTGACTAAAACGGAGCTTCCCTACGCACAGGGAAGCAAGAGAAATGCTGATTTCATCAAGCCCAGTTACATACTCAGAATCTGTACTACTGCGCAAATAGGCATGTCTCTGTAGGCAAAAAACTCATTTCTGACAAAGTTGCCCAAATGCATCTCAGAAGTGTGCAACTTGTTCCCTGAGATAGAAAACGTCGAGAAACGGTCGTTTCTGCTAGCTCTGTGCTTCTACACATGTATTTGCTGAACGGTGAAAGCACACAGTAATGCACTTTTCTCCCAGCAAATACACTGTTTCTAAGGAACTGGGAACACACTGAGGAGACACTTGTGGGAGCTACTGTGACTAAAACTGAGCTTCCCTACGCACAGGGAAGCAAGAGAAATGCTGATTTCATCAAGCCCAGTTACATACACAGAATCTGTACTACTGCGCTAATAGGCATGTCTCTGTAGGCAAAAAACTCATTTCTGACAAAGTTGCCCAAATGCATCTCAGAAGTGTGCAACTTGTTCCCTGAGCTAGAAAACGTCGAGAAACGGTCGTTTCTGCTAGCTCTGTGCTTCTACACATGTATTTGCTGAACGGTGAAAGCACACAGTAATGCACTTTTCTCCCAGCAAATACACTGTTTCTAAGGAACTGGGAACACACTGAGGAGACACTTGTGGGAGCTACTGTGACTAAAACTGAGCTTCCCTACGCACAGGGAAGCAAGAGAAATGCAGATTTCATCAAGCCCAGTTACAGACTCAGAATCTGTACTACTGCGCAAACAGGTAGGTCTCTTTAGGCAAAAAACTCATTTCTGACAAAGTTGCCCAAATGCATCTCAGAAGTGTGCAACTTGTTCCCTGAGTTAGAAAACGTCGAGAAACGTTCGTTTCTGCTAGCGCTGTGCTTCTACACATGTATTTGCTGAACGGTGAAATCGCAGAGTAATGCAATTTTCTCCCAGCAAATACACTGTTTCTAAGGAACTGGGAACACACTGAGGAGACACTTGTGGGAGCTACTGGGACTAAAACTGAGCTTCCCTACGCACAGGGAAGCAAGAGAAATGTTGATTTCATCAAGCCCAGTTACATACTCAGAATCTGTACTACTGCGCAAATAGGCATGTCTCTTTCGGCAAAAAACTCATTTCTCACATAGTTGCCCAAATGCATCTCAGAAGTGTGCAACTTGTTCACTGAGTTAGAAAAGGTCGAGAAACGTTCGTTTCTGCTAGCGCTGTGCTTCTATACATGTATTTGCTGAACGGTGAAAGCGCACAGTAAGGCACTTTTCTCCAAGCAAACACATTGTTTCTAAGGAACTGGGAACACACTGAGGAGACACTTGTGGGAGCTACTGTGACTAAAACTGAGCTTCCCTACGCACAGGGAAGCAAGAGAAATGCTGATTTCATCAAGCCCAGTTACATACTCAGAATCTGTACTACTGCGCAAATAGGCATGTCTCTTTAGGCAAAAAACTGATTTCTGACAAAGTTGCCCAAATGCATTTCAGAAGTGTGGAACTTGTTCCCTGAGTTAGAAAAGGTCGAGAAACGTTTGTTTCTGCTAGCGCTGTGCTTCTACACATGTATTTGCTGAACGGTGAAAGCGCACAGTAAAGCACTTTTCTCCCAGCAAATACACTGTTTCTAAGGAAATGGGAACACACTGAGGAGACACTTGTGGGAGCTACTGTGACTAAAACTGAGCTTCCCTACGGACAGGGAAGCAAGAGAAATGCTGATTTCATCAAGCTCAATTACATACTCAGAATCTGTACTACTGCGCAAATAGGCATGTCTCTTTAGGCAAAAAACTCATTTCTGACAAAGTTGCCCAAATGCATCTCAGAAGTGTGCAACTTGTTCCCTGAGTTAGAAAACGTCGAGAAACGTTCGTTTCTGCTAGCGCTGTGCTTCTACACATGTATTTGCTGAACGGTGAAAGCGCACAGTAATGCACTTTTCTCCCAGCAAATACACTGTTTCTAAGGAAATGGGAACACACTGAGGAGACACTTGTGGGAGCTACTGTGACTAAAACTGAGCTTCCTTACGCACAGGGAAGCAAGAGATATGCTGATTTCATCAAGCCCAGTTACATACTCAGAATCTGTACTACTGCGCAAATAGGCATGTCTCTTTAGGCAAAAAACTAATTTCTGACAAAGTTGCCCAAATGCATCTCAGAAGTGTGCAACTTGTTCACTGAGTTAGAAACCGTCGAGAAACCGTCGTTTCTGCTAGCTCTGTGCTTCTACACATGTATTTGCTGAACGGTGAAAGCGCACAGTAATGCACTTTTCTCCCAGCAAATACCCTGTTTCTAAGGAAATGGGAACACACTGAGGAGACACTTGTGGGAGCTACTGTGACGAAAACTGAGCTTCCCCAAGCACAGGGAAGCAATAGAAATGCAGATTTCGTCAAGCCCAGTTACATACTCAGAATCTGTACTACTGCGCAAATAGGCATGTCTCTTTAGGCAAAAAACTCATTTCTGACAAAGTTGCCCAAATGCATCTCAGAAGTGTGCAACTTGTTCCCCGAGTTAGAAAACGTCGAGAAACGTTCATTTCTGCTAGCGCTGTGCTTCTACACATGTATTTGCTGAACGGTGAAAGCGCACAGTAATGCACTTTTCTCCCAGCAAATACACTGTTTCTAAGGAAATGGGAACACACTGAGGAGACACTTGTGGGAGCTACTGTGACTAAAACTGAGCTTCCCTATGCACAGGGAAGCAAGAGAAGTGCAAATTTTATCAAGACCAGTTACATACTCAGAATCTGTACTACTGCGCAAATAGGCATGTCTCTGTAGGCAAAAAACTCATTTCTGACAAAGTTGCCCAAATGCATTTCAGAAGTGTGGAACTAGTTCCCTGAGTTAGAAAACGTCGAGAAATTTTCGTTTCTGCTAGCGCTGTGCTTCTACACATGTATTTGCTGAACGGTGAAAGCGCACAGTAATGCACTTTTCTCCCAGCAAATACACTGTTTCTAAGGAAATGGGAACACACTGAGGAGACACTTGTGGGAGCTACTGTGACTAAAACTGAGCTTCCCTACGGACAGGGAAGCAAGAGAAATGCTGATTTCATCAAGCTCAATTACATACTCAGAATCTGTACTACTGCGCAAATAGGCATGTCTCTTTAGGCAAAAAACTCATTTCTGACAAAGTTGCCCAAATGCATCTCAGAAGTGTGCAACGTGTTCCCTGAGTTAGAAAACGTCGAGAAACGTAAGTTTC
Source organism: Acomys minous (assembly GCF_964271855.1). NCBI lineage: Eukaryota > Metazoa > Chordata > Mammalia > Rodentia > Muridae > Acomys > Acomys minous. The sequence continues at coordinate 1,885,319 of NW_028182171.1, read as the reverse complement.
TGCTAGCGCTGTGCTTCTACACATGTATTTGCTGAACGGTGAAAGCGCACAGTAATGCACTTTTCTCCCAGCAAATACACTGTTTCTAAGGAAATGGGAACACACTGAGGAGACACTTGTGGGAGCTACTGTGACTAAAACTGAGCTTCCTTATGCACAGGGAAGCAAGAGATATGCTGATTTCATCAAGCCCAGTTACATACTCAGAATCTGTACTACTGCGCAAATAGGCATGTCTCTTTAGGCAAAAAACTCATTTCTGACAAAGTTGCCCAAATGCATCTCAGAAGTGTGCAACTTGTTCCCTGAGTTAGAAACCGTCGAGAAACCGTCGTTTCTGCTAGCTCTGTGCTTCTACACATGTATTTGCTGAACGGTGAAAGCGCACAGTAATGCACTTTTCTCCCAGCAAATACCCTGTTTCTAAGGAAATGGGAAAACACTGAGGAGACACTTGTGGGAGCTACTGTGACTAAAACTGAGCTTCCCTACGCACAGGGAAGCAAGAGAAATGCTGATTTCATCAAGCCCAGTTACATACTCAGAATCTGTACTACTGCGCAAATAGGCATGTCTCTTTAGGCAAAAAACTCATTTCTGACAAAGTTGCCCAAATGCATCTCAGAAGTGTGCAACTTGTTCCCTGAGTTAGAAAACGTCGAGAAACGTTCGTTTCTGCTAGCGCTGTGCTTCTACACATGTATTTGCTGAACGGTGAAAGCGCACAGTAATGCACTTTTCTCCCAGCAAATACACTGTTTCTAAGGAAATGGGAACACACTGAGGAGACACTTGTGGGAGCTACTGTGACTAAAACTGAGCTTCCCTATGCACAGGGAAGCAAGAGAAATGCTGATTTCATCAAGCCCAGTTACATACTCAGAATCTGTACTACTGCGCAAATAGGCATGTCTCTGTAGGCAAAAAACTCATTTCTGACAAAGTTGCCCAAATGCATCTCAGAAGTGTGCAACGTGTTCCCTGAGTTAGAAAACGTCGAGAAACGTAAGTTTCTGCTAGCGCTGTGCTTCTACACATGTATTTGCTGAACGGTGAAAGCGCACAGTAATGCACTTTTCTCCCAGCAAATACACTGTTTCTAAGGAAATGGGAATACACTGAGGAGACACTTGTGGGAGCTACTGTGACTAAAACTGAGCTTCCTTACGCACAGGGAAGCAAGAGATATGCTGATTTCATCAAGCCCAGTTACATACTCAGAATCTGTACTACTGCGCAAATAGGCATGTCTCTTTAGGCAAAAAACTCATTTCTGACAAAGTTGCCCAAATGCATCTCAGAAGTGTGCAACTTGTTCCCTGAGTTAGAAACCGTCGAGAAACCGTCGTTTCTGCTAGCTCTGTGCTTCTACACATGTATTTGCTGAACGGTGAAAGCGCACAGTAATGCACTTTTCTCCCAGCAAATACCCTGTTTCTAAGGAAATGGGAAAACACTGAGGAGACACTTGTGGGAGCTACTGTGACTAAAACTGAGCTTCCCTACGCACAGGGAAGCCAGAGAAATGCTGATTTCATCAAGCCCAGTTACATACTCAGAATCTGTACTACTGCGAAAATAGGCATGTCTCTTTAGGCAAAAAACTCATTTCTGACAAAGTTGCCCAAATGCATCTCAGAAGTGTGCAACTTGTTCCCTGAGTTAGAAAACGTCGAGAAACGTTCGTTTCTGCTAGCGCTGTGCTTCTACACATGTATTTGCTGAACGGTGAAAGCGCACAGTAATGCACTTTTCTCCCAGCAAATACACTGTTTCTAAGGAAATGGGAACACACTGAGGAGACACTTGTGGGAGCTACTGTGACTAAAACTGAGCTTCCCTACGCACAGGGAAGCAAGAGAAATGCTGATTTCATCAAGCCCAGTTACATACTCAGAATCTGTACTACTGCGCAAATAGGCAGGTCTCTTTAGGCAAAAAACTCATTTCTGATAAAGTTGCCCAAATGCATCTCAGAAGTGTGCAACTTGTTCCCCGAGTTAGAAAACGTCGAGAAACGTTCATTTCTGCTAGCGCTGTGCTTCTACACATGTATTTGCTGAACGGTGAAAGCGCACAGTAATGCACTTTTCTCCCAGCAAATACACTGTTTCTAAGGAAATGGGAACACACTGAGGAGACACTTGTGGGAGCTACTGTGACTAAAACTGAGCTTCCCTATGCACAGGGAAGCAAGAGAAATGCAAATTTTATCAAGACCAGTTACATACTCAGAATCTGTACTACTGCGCAAATAGGCATGTCTCTGTAGGCAAAAAACTCATTTCTGACAAAGTTGCCCAAATGCATCTCAGAAGTGTGCAACTTGTTCCCTGAGTTAGAAAAGGTCGAGAAACGTTCGTTTCTGCTAGCGCTGTGCTTCTACACATGTATTTGCTGAACGGTGAAAGCGCACAGTAATGCACTTTTCTCCCAGCAAATACACTGTTTCTAAGGAAATGGGAACACACTGAGGAGACACTTGTGGGAGCTACTGTGACTAAAACTGAGCTTCCCTACACACAGGGAAGCAATAGAAATGCAGATTTCGTCAAGCCCAGTTACATACTCAGAATCTGTACTACTGCGCAAATAGGCATGTCTCTTTAGGCAAAAAACTCATTTCTGACAAAGTTGCCAAAATGCATCTCAGAAGTGTGCAACTTGTTCCCTGAGTTAGAAAACGTCGAGAAACGGTCGTATCTGCTAGCGCTGTGCTTCTACACATGTATTTGCTGAAAAGTGAAAGCGCACAGTAATGCACTTTTCTCCCAGCAAATACACTGTTTCTAAGGAAATGGGAACACACTGAGGAGACACTTGTGGGCGCTACAGTGACTAAAACTGAGCTTCCCTACGCACAGGGAAGCAAGAGATATGCTGATTTCATCAAGCCCAGTTACATACTCAGAATCTGTACTACTGCGCAAATAGGCATGTCTCTTTAGGCAAAAAACTCATTCCTGACAAAGTTGCCCAAATGCATCTCAGAAGTGTGCAACTTGTTCCCTGAGTTAGAAAACGTCGAGAAACGGTCGTTTCTGCTAGCACTGTGCTTCTACACATGTATTTGCTGAACGGTGAAAGCGCACAGTAATGCACTTTTCTCCCAGCAAATACACTGTTTCTAAGGAAATGGGAACACACTGAGGAGACACTTGTGGGAGCTACAGTGACTAAAACTGAGCTTCCCTACGGACAGGGAAGCAAGAGAAATGCTGATTTCATCAAGCCCATTTACATACTCAGAATCTGTACTACTGCGCAAATAGGCATGTCTCTTTAGGCAAAAAACTCATTTCTGACAAAGTTGCCAAAATGCATCTCAGAAGTGTGCAATTTGTTCCCTGAGTTAGAAAACGTCGAGAAACGGTCTTTTCTGCTAGTGCTGTGCTTCTACACATGTATTTGCTGAACGGTGAAAGCGCACAGTAATGCACTTTTCTCCCAGCAAATACACTGTTTCTAAGGAAATGGGAACACACTGAGGAGACACTTGTGTTAGCTACTGTGACTAAAACTGAGCTTCCCTACGCACAGGGAAGGAAGAGAAATGCTGATTTCATCAACCCCAGTTACATACTCAAAATCTGTACTACTGCGCAAATAGGCATGTCTCTGTAGGAAAAAAACTCATTTCTGACAAAGTTGCCCAAATGCATCTCAGAAGTGTGTAACTTGTTCCCTGAGTTAGAAAAAGAAGAGAAACGGTCGTATCAGCTAGCGCTGTGCTTCTACACATGTATTTGCTGAACGGTGAAAGCGCACAGTAATGCACTTTTCTCCCAGCAAATACACTGTTTCTAAGGAAATGGGAACACACTGAGGAGACACTTGTGGGAGCTACTGTGACTAAAACTGAGCTTCCCTATGCACAGGGAAGCAAGAGAAATGCTGATTTCATCAAGCCCAGTTAGATACTCAAAATCTGTACTACTGCGCATTTAAATAGGCATGTCTCTCTAGGCAAAAAACTCATTTCTGACAAAGTTGCCCAAATGCATCTCAGAAGTGTGCAACTTGTTCCCTGAGTTAGAAAACGTCGAGAAACGTTCGTTTCTGCTAGCGCTGTGCTTCTACACATGTATTTGCTGAACGGTGAAAGCGCACAGTAATGCACTTTTCTCCCAGCAAATACACTGTTTCTAAGGAAATGGGAACACAGTGAAGAGACACTTGTGGGAGCTACTGTGACTAAAACTGAGCTTCCCTACACACAGGGAAGCAAGAGAAATGCTGATTTCATCAAGCCCAGTTATATACTCAGAATCTGTACTACTGCGCAAATAGGCATGTCTCTGTAGGCAAAAAAACTCATTTCTGACAAAGTTGCCCAAATGCATCTCAGAAGTGTGCAACTTGTTCCCTGAGTTAGAAAACGTCGAGAAACGGTCGTATCTGCTAGCGCTGTGCTTCTACACATGTATTTACTGAACGGTGAAAGCGCACAGTAATGTACTTTTCCCCCAGCAAATACACTGTTTTTAAGGAAATGGGAACACACTAAGGAGACACTTGTGGGAGCTACTGTGACTAAAACTGAGCTTCCCTACGGACAGGGAAGCAAGAGAAATGCTGATTTCATCAAGCCCAGTTACATACTCAGAATCTGTACTACTGCGCAAACAGGCAGGTCTCTTGAGGCAAAAAACTCATTTCTGACAAAGTTGCCGAAATGCAATTCAGAAGTGTGCAACTTGTTCCCTGAGTTAGAAAACGTCGACAAACGTTCGTTTCTGCTAGCGCTGTGCTTCTACACATGTATTTGCTGAACGGTGAAAGCGCACAGTAATGCAATTTTCTCCCAGCAAATACACTGTTTCTAAGGAACTGGGAACACACTGAGGAGACACTTGTGGGAGCTACTGTGACTAAAACTGAGCTTCCCTACGCACAGGGAAGCAAGAGAAATGCAAATTTCATCAAGCCCAGTTTCATACTCAGAATCTGTACTACTGCGCAAATAGGCATGTCTCTTTAGGCAAAAAACTCATTTCTGATAAAGTTGCCCAAATGCATCTCAGAAGTGTGCAACTTGTTCCCCGAGTTAGAAAACGTCGAGAAACGTTCATTTCTGCTAGCGCTGTGCTTCTACACATGTATTTGCTGAACGGTGAAAGCGCACAGTAATGCACTTTTCTCCCAGCAAATACACTGTTTCTAAGTAAATGGGAACACACTGAGGAGACACTTGTGGGAGCTACAGTGACTAAAACTGAGCTTCCCTACGCACAGGGAAGCAAGAGAAATGCTGATTTCATCAAGCCCAGTTACATACTCAGAATCTGTACTACTGCGCAAATAGGCATGTCTCTTTAGGCAAAAAACTCATTTCTGACAAAGTTGCCCAAATGCATCTCAGAAGTGTGCAACTTGTTCCCTTAGTTAGAAAACGTCGAGAAAGGGTCGTATCTGCTAGCACTGTGCTTCTACACAGGTATTTGCTGAACGGTGAAAGTGCACAATAATGCACTTTTCTCCCAGCAAATACACTGTTTCTAAGGAAATGGGAACACACTGAGGAGACACTTGTGTTAGCTACTGTGACTAAAACTGAGCTTCCCTACGCACAGGGAAGCAAGAGAAATGCTGATTTCATCCAGCCCAGTTACATACTCAGAATCTGTACTACTGCGCAGATAGGCATGTCTCTGTAGGAAAAAAACTCATTTCTGACAAAGTTGCCCAAATGCATCTCAGAAGTGTGTAACTTGTTCCCTGAGTTAGGAAACGTCGAAAAACGGTCTTTTCAACTAGCGTTGTGCTTCTACACATGTATTTGCTGAACGGTGAAAGCGCACAGTAATGCACTTTTCTCCCAGCAAATACAGTGTTTCTAAGGAAATGGGAACACACTGAGGAGACACTTGTGGGAGCTACAGTGACTAAAACTGAGCTTCCCTACGCACAGGGAAGCAAGAGAAATGCTGATTTCATCAAGCCCAGTTACATACTCAGAATCTGTACTACTGCGCAAATAGGCATGTCTCTCTAGGCAAAAAACTCATTCCTGACAAAGTTGCCCAAATGCATCTCAGAAGTGTGCAACTTGTTCCCTGAGTTAGAAAAGGTCGAGAAATGTTCGTTTCTGCTAGCGCTGTGCTTCTACACATGTATTTGCTGAACGGTGAAAGCGCACAGTAATGCACTTTTCATCCAGCAAATACACTGTTTCTAAGGAAATGGGAACACACTGAGGAGACACTTGTGGGAGCTACTGTGATTAAAACTGAGCTTCCCTACGCACAGGGAAGCAAGAGAAATGCTGATTTCATCAAGCCCAGTTACATACTCAGAATCTGTACTACTGCGCAAATAGGCACGTCTCTGTAGGCAAAAAACTCATTTCTGATAAAGTTGCCCAAATGCATCTCAGAAGTGTGCAACTTGTTCCCGGAGTTAGAAAACGTCGAGAAACGGTCTTTTCTGCTAGCGCTGTGATTCTACACATGTATTTGCTGAACAGTGAAAGCGCACAGTAATGCACTTTTCTCCCAGCAAATAGGAAATGGGAACACACTGAGGAGACACTTGTGGGAGCTACTGTGACTAAAACGCAGCTTCCCTACGCACAGGGAAGCAAGAGAAATGCTGATTTCATCAAGCCCAGTTACATACTCAGAATCTGTACTACTGCGTAAATAGCCATGTCTCTGTAGGCAAAAACTCATTTCTGACAAAGTTGCCCAAATGCATCTCAGAAGTGTGCAACTTGTTCCCTGGTTAGAAAACGTCGAGAAACGGTCGTTTCTGCTAGTGCTGTGCTTCTACACATGTACTTGCTGAACTGTGAAAGCGCACAGTAATGCACTTTTCTCCCAGCAAATACACTGTTTCTGAGGAAACGGGAACACACTGAGGAGACACTTGTGGAAGCTACTGTGACTAAAACTGAGCTTCCCTACCCACAGGGAAGCAAGAGGAATGCTGAGTTCATCAAGCCCAGTTACATACTCAGAATCTGTACTACTGCGCAAATAGGCATGTCTCTTTAGGCAAAAAACTCATTTCTGACAAAGTTGCCCAAATGCATCTCAGAAGTGTGCAACTTGTTCCCTGAGTTAGAAAACTTCGAGAAACGGTCGTATCTGCTAGCGCTGTGCTTCTACACATGTATTTGCTGAACGGTGAAAGCGCACAGTAATGCACTTTTCTCCCAGCAAATACACTGTTTCTAAGGAACTGGGAACACACTGAGGAGACACTTGTGGGAGCTACTGTGACTAAAACTGAGCTTCCCTACGCACAGGGAAGCAAGAGAAATGCTGATTTCATCAAGCCCTGTTACATACTCAGAATCTGTACTACTGCGCAAATAGGCATGTCTCTTTAGGCAAAAAACTCATTTCTGACAAAGTTGCCCAAATGCATCTCAGAAGTGTGCAACTTGTTCCCTGAGTTAGAAAACGTCGAGAAACGGTCGTTTCTGCTAGCGCTGTGCTTCTACACATGTATTTGCTGAACGGTGAAAGTGCACAGTAATGCACTTTTCTCCCAGCAATTACACTGTTTCTATGGAAAAGGGAACACACTGAGGAGACACTTGTGGGAGCTACTGTGACTAAAACTGAGCTTCCCTACGCACAGGGAAGCAAGAGAAATGCTGATTTCATCAAGCCCAGTTACATACTCAGAATCTATACTACTGCGCAAATAGGCATGTCTCTTTAGGCAAAAAACTCATTTCTGACAAAGTTGCCCAAATGCATCTCAGAAGTGTGCAACTTGTTCCCTGAGTTAGAAAACGTCGAGAAACGGTCGTTTCTGCTAGCGCTGTGCTTCTACACATGTATTTGCTGAACGGTGAAAGCGCACAGTAATGCACTTTTCTCCCAGCAAATACACTGTTTCTAAGGAAATGGGAACACACTGAGGAGACACTTGTGGGAGCTACTGTGACTAAAACTGAGCCTCCCAACGCACAGGGAAGCAAGAGAAATGCTGATTTCATCAAGCCCAGTTACATACTCAGAATCTGTACTACTCAGCAAATAGGTAAAACTAGTGCGTTCTAAAGCACGTCTCTTTAGGCAAAAACTCATTTCTGACAAAGTTGCCCAAATGCATCTCAGAAGTGTGCAACTTGTTCCCTGAGTTAGAAAACGTCGAGAAACGTTCGTTTCTGCTAGCGCTGTGCTTCTACACATGTATTTGCTGAACGGTGAAAGCGCACAGTAATGCACTTTTCTCCCAGCAAATACACTGTTTCTAAGGAAATGGGAACACACTGAGGAGACACTTGTGGGAGCTTCTGTGAGTAAAACTGATCTTCCCTACCCACAGGGAAGCAAGAGAAATGCTGATTTCATCAAGCCCAGTTACATACTCAGAATGTGTACTACTGCGCACATAGGCAAAACTAGTGCGTTCTAAAGCAGGTCTCTTTAGGCAAATAACTCATTTCTGACAAAGTTGCCCAAATGCATCTCAGAAGTGTGCAACTTGTTCCCTGAGTTAGAAAACGTCGAGAAACGGTTGTTTCTGCTAGCGCTGTGCTTCTACACATGTATTTGCTGAACGGTGAAAGCGCACAGTAATGCACTTTTCTCCCAGCAAATACACTGTTCCTAAGGAAATGGGAACACACTGAGGAGACACTTGTGGGAGCTACTGTGACTAAAACTGAGCCTCCCTTCGCACTGGGGAACCGCGTGACTGGTACTGAAGGATAGTGGGCGGGTCTATATGAATATGCACCATTTCCTTCGGTGGTTGGGGGTCATGTGGGGGCAGGTTGTTTGCAGAAACCCAACAACTTCCTCAGATGTAGTTTTCAGGCTGCTGGCCTGGTCAGTCACCAGTCAGCCGCACAGCGGTAGGAACAGCAGCCTAGCAGTCAGAGGGAAAAGGAGGGAGAGGAGCAGCATGATTTCCTCAGCTGCTTTGCTGTTGCTGCTGCTGTTGTTGTTGTTGTTGTTGTTGTTTCCGAGACAGGGTTTCTCTGTGTTTCCTTGGCTGCCCTAGTCTTGCTTTGTAGACCAGGCTGGCCTTGAACTCACAGTGATTTGCCTGCCTCTGCCTCCTGCTCTTAAGGATGCCACTATCACAATTCTGTTGATATCTTACCATTGTTGGATAGGGTGTTTATTGTGAGTATTTTTTTTATGGTGGCCAGATTATTTTTCATAAAATCATCTCATGGAGCATTTGCAGTATGTGTATTTGGACACTGGGTTCACAGCTACAGCAGTTACAAATCTCCTCGAATTCAAATTCACCCATGCTTTCTGAACTTCTGTGTTCCTCTATCTGCCTAGTCAAGAGCATGTCCTCTGTCCTGGGTAATAGGTATCCACAAAATACATGTTGGTCATAGGTGGAACCAGTGCAGATTTGATTGAATCAGAAAATTTACTTTATAAAACACCATAGTTAGCCAGGCGTGGTGGTGCACGCCTTTAATCCCAGCACTTGGGAGGCAGAGGCAGGCAATTGCTGTGAGTTTGAGGCCAGCCTGGTCTACAGAGTGAGTCCAGGACAGCCAAGGTTACACAGAGAAACCCTGTCTTGAAAAAACAAAAAACAAAACAAAACAAAAATAAAACACCATAGTTGTGGTTGGAAACATTAACGTCTTGGATGTGAGCACAGCGTTCAGAAATGTGTCTTCAATGCTTAGTTATTAATGGTATACCTTGGGTCTGATGAAAACTGGAGATCTGACTGGTCCGGGGTATGGTTGAGGTTTATTCTATGCTGTGTTCATCCTGAGATTCCCGGGAGAAAAACCAATTCCACCACTTGAGCAGGTACTAATATAAATAGTAAATATTGACCAAGAAATGGACTTTGTCAAGAGCTACAGGGGCTTATGAATACAAACCTATATGCCATCATATTTTCTCATGTGGCGTTGTTATTTTTGAAGAACTACAACTCCCAGCATTCCAGGGAGCTAATCTGGTTCTTGGGCAGGTGGTATTTGCAGATCAATTTTGGGCTTTACAGTATGAGGGAGAAAACAGCCAGATGTATCTAGAAGGGTCCAGACTGAACCAGCTCATGAGAAGACTGAGAGGGGAGGAGATGGGGGACAGAAAGAGAAGGGAGGAGAGACTAGGGTTTAGAGAGGAACCAGGCAGCAAGAAATTACCTCTCCAAAAATGTCTCCTTTAATATGTTAATCTCAGGTAGCCCTGTGTCCTTAGTCTCTTTGAGAGCCCAGCCCACTATGCATGCTGTGAGATCATGACATCAGGCCACACTGTTATTATAGATAGAAAACTCACTATATATTACAACAAAATTAGAATTCACCTTTTGAGTGATTATGATTGCTGACTTAAATCAGAAAACTGTCTCCTTCGTTCAAGGAAATCACTGTGCCTGTGCACATGTGGCCAAACTCTTGTTTTTAAATTCACGGCTTGTTAACACTGAGTTTTTTCACTGTAACTTCTTGCAGGAGTGGGAATGCCTGGACCCTGGCCTCAGAGGTTTTTTTCAGAGACCTCCTGTTGTAGTGGTGCAGCAGTCTGGATTCTGTGGGTCAGAGTCCAGTTTTCTTGCAGTCTTCCTTCCTCAGGCTATCTGGGAAAATGGCTCTGCAGGTGTGTAAACTGTGTGTGAGTGAGTCTCACATCTCATAGACTAAGTGAAATCCTCAGTGAAGAAGAGACATTTTTATCATACTTTCTCTTTCCTTCATGGTTATCCTTTTGGCAGGTGTTAGCATCTTTCAGTTTTGTTCCATTAAAGTACTTTGCACCTCTTTCCCATGGGCAGGTCTCCCACTGCTCAGCCAGATCTGCTCACCTGTGAGTGACAACTAAGAGCCCTAGATAGTGAGGACAGAGATTGTAGCAAAGGATCCAGGTATGTTAGACAGATTGAGCATGGTGTGTGGTGGCTCTGAAATGACAATAGAAACAAGACATGAAATTGATTTTTGCAAGATTCGGTTTCATTAATGATTCTGGAAATTTTCACTGAGAATAATGTTAGATGTGGTAAAATGAATTTCCCATTATAGGCAGTACATTAAGCATTCAGTCGTTTCCTGTATTTGATTAGTTTCGAGTCTCTGAAATAACTGTTGCCCATTGAAAACAAAGTCTCTGACCAGACTGAAAGCAGCACCTGGTCTTGGGTGTGAACCGAGCCATTTGTGTGTGTAGCAAATGTCATAGTGGATTCCTTTTTAGGGCCTGTGACCTTCCTTATCATTTGCTTTGGTGAGGTTCCAAGTGTAATCTGTGTATTTCCCTCCCTGTACAATTACCCTCATATTGAACCAGAAAAGTTTCTGTTACTAAAAATAGTCTTTCCAGTATGTTTCCAGTGTGCATGTCTGACAGATTTGGATTGTAGAACACAGGATCCAAATTGGGAAGTGACCACTGATGACTCTGCCCTCCTCCTCAGTCTGCATAGCTGTTTCTGACATTGTTAATGGTATTACTGTGTAGTACAAGATATCTGAAGACAGTGTGAGTGGTTTGATTGAGGTCTTCTTCTTCTTCTTCTTCTTCTTCTTCTTCTTCTTCTTCTTCTTCTTCTTCTTCTTCTTCTTCTTCCTCTTCTTCTTCCTCTTCTTTTTGGTTTTTTTCAAGACAGGATTTCTCTGTGTAGCCTTCTTTGTCCTGGACTCACTTTGTATACCAGACTGGCCTCAAACTCACAGAGATCTACCTGCCTCTGCCTCCTAAGTGCTGGGATTAAAGGCGTGTGCCACCACTTTTGGGCTGAGTTGTTGTTTGTTTGTTTTTGTTTAAGGAGATCCATTTGATTTCTGACTCTATTGTCACTTTAAATTTTTCTCCGTCAGAGAACTGTGTACTCACTGATGCACTGTGTTGAGTTAGTCCTGATTAGAGTGGAATTATTCCATTTGTCCTTTTTCACACTGTTGGCTTTAGCTTTTGTCTGACTGTATTATTCTGAGGTATGTTCTTTCTCTCCTCATACCTTGAGAGGTTTTATACTGAGAAAATGTCATATTTTACCATAGGGCTTTAATTTATCTATTGACATAGCCATTTTTCTACTTTTACTGAGTCTACATATTTGGTGTCTTACATAGATTCGTCTGTAGGTGTTGGAACAGCCTTGCACTCTTGGTGTGAATTCAATGTTTCCATTTCTGTGTTATTTAGAGATGATCTCTGTGTCTGTGTAGATCCTGGCAACTGCTCTATGATTTTTTAATTTTTTGAATATATTTGTTTGGGCTCACCTGCTTTGTGCTTTGAGGTAAAGCCAGCTTTGCATGAGGACTTTCTATCGTTCCTCCTTTTTTGTGTGTTTTATGCAGTGCTCTCCTTTTGGCATTAGTATAAGGTTTGTATGGAAAGGAGAATTCCATGTTAATCTGTCCAGTCCTCAGACACTGTTGACGGAAACTCTTACTGCTTCAGTCTCAGCAGCTGCTTGCTGTGTGTTGTAGTTGTATCATGTAGGAGGCTGATTCAGTCACTAGTTTCTAGGAACTCATCATGTCTTCTTCAGTTGTGGTTTATGTATGTATGACTTTCCACAGCACTGCACAAGATAACACTGAAGTCCTTGTCAAATCTTTCAGTATCCTCATGTTAGCTCTACTTCTAATACATATAAATTCACTTTTCCAGTTTGAATTAGGTGAATGATGCTTTGTTATTACTTTAGTCCCGGCACCAAAACAGTTCTGTTATGTTGAATCATTGTACTGTCTTTGAGTCTCTATCTAGTTCATTAATCTCTGCATAGCCTTGCTATTTTCTTTCTACATACTATTTCAGATTGTTTTTATGCTTGTAAAGCCCTCAGGCACATAACTCTGGGCAAATATCTTTCATAACCTGAGCTTCTTGCTGCCAAACTTCTTGACTTCTCTTTGTTACTTCTGTGTGATTGTCTTTGCTGAGCTGTCACTCCTCTAGGCTCTAAGAAAGCGTCCTTGGAGCTCCATCATTTCTGACTCACTGTTCATTGACTTAAGAGTCCACAGTAGCTACTTAAGGGACCATTTTACAGGGCAGGAGATGTGACTCAGCAGTTAAGGGCAGTGGTTGTTCTTGCAGTTTCCAGGTTCAGTTTCCTGTGTCTGCCTGGGGACTTGACATCTTTCCAGAACTGAAGCTCCTCCATAGGGTCTGTTACTCTCTTGATCTCTTTCAGTTGTCTTATTGCTCTAGCTAGAACTTCAAATAAAATATTGAATAGATGTAGGGAGAACAGCCTTGCCTTGTTCCTGATTTTAAAGGAGTTGTTTTTACTTTCTTTCCATTTGATTTGATGTTGGCTATAGGCTTGCTGCAGATTCCCTTTATTATGTTTAGGTATGTGTTGCAGGTGGGTTGGGTGTATTTTGATGCTAATACTGCTTGTCAGCTTGTATCTTGCCTAAGAGCCTAACCTGTTTGACCAATAAAAGGCCATCACCCCTGGGCAGAGTAAATGGGATGGGCGTGGCTAAGGTTCCCGGGCTTTGGGAGACCGAGATAATATTGGGAGGAGGAGGGGAGAGGTGGAAGAAGGCTGCACCATGGGTTGGGTGAAGGAGAAGCATATGGCCAACATGGATGGAGATTTGGTCCAGATGCTGAAAATTAGCAAGTATTTGGGATTATGGGTGGGAGGTAGCTTGATAGAAATTATTAGAAGCAGATGGCATAATAAGTAGTTTAGGGATTTAATATCTGGCCTTCCCAAGGTTAAGTAAGGCAATTTTAAAATATAACAGGTGTCTGTGTCTTGACTGATTGCTAGCGGGTTAGAAAATACCACCATAATGATAATTTATAGGCCTAATAATAATATTATTAGGCTATACTGATAAATTAACCACAACAAGTATGTCCCTTGTATCCCTAATCTCTCCAAGACTATTATCATTAATTGGTGTTGGATTTTGTCAAAGGCTTGGTAGGTGGCAAATGAGATTATCCTCTGTGTTTTTCTTTTTTTTCTGTCAGTTTATTTATATGGTGGGTTACATTTACTGATTTTTGTATGTTGAACCATCCCAGCATCTCTGGGACGAAGCCTAGTTGAACAATGTTTGTGATCTTTTTGATTTGTTCTTTGATTGAGTTTGCAAATATTTTATTAATTTTGGATCTATGTCCATGATGGAAATTGGTCAGCAGTACTCTTTCTTTGTTGAGTATTTATGTGCTTTGGGTATCAAGGTGACTGTGACTTCTTAAAATGAATTGGGTAATAATCTTTCTGTTTCTGTTTTGTAGAATAGGTGAGCAGTATTGGTGTTGTCTTCTCTGAGTGTCTGGTTGATTTCTGCATTAAAACCATCCAGTCCTGGTGTTTTGTTTTGTTTTGTTTTGATTTGATTTGATTGGGAGTCCTTTAATGAATTTTTCTTTTTCACTAGGGGATATAGGTCTACTTAAGTTGTTTACCTGATCTTGATTTAACTTTGCCTATCAATTAAATTATCCATTTCTTTTAGATTTTCCAATTTGTTGGGGTACAGGTTTTTAAAGTGTGTTCTTAACTATTCTCAGGATTTCCTCATTGTCTGCTTGTATGTCCTTTTTGTTTCCAATTATTAAAATTTGCATATTCTATTTTGGTTATTTGCAATGAATCTACTCTGTTTCATTGAATCTTTATTGGTTTTGGTTGGTTGTTTGCTTGCTTTTTGGTCCAACGGAGTTTAGTTTATTCAGGGTTGTGGCATTAGCCTGACTCCTGAACAGAAGCTACACCTTGATCCTGGGAGTTTCTTGCTGGGGCAGTGGGTGCTTGTGTCTGCCATGCCACAGGCTCACACTTCATAGAGCATCATGGGGGAAATCCACATAGATTCGGTCGGTGCGCGGGGTGTGGGGGGGAATCCAGCCTCACGATGTCCTGAGGAATCAGATTCTTATGTATCTGTCCATTCTTGGTGACAATTGTCTCCTCATAGAACTCACGAGCCAGATCCCCATCTTTATCATAGAACATGGAGCCGCGGCGTGTGAATGGGAAGGGAGGCAACCCTCGGGCTCAAGACTGCACCAAAGATTGCTCAGCGCCGCCTCTCCACCCCAGTAGCAGTGGCAAAGGGCCAGAGGCCCCAGGCTTCAGAGCCTCTGATGCCCCTGTCAGCCTCTCGGGAGCTTGGCGGCCACTAGGCTCCCACAGTGCGGTGGGCGTGACCATGCCCCGCCCGGTCTCAGGTGCTGCTGCTGCTCCCTGGTTCTTTGTATTCTTCTCTTTGGTATCTGTTTACTTGATTTTGAGTGTGTTATGAGTTCCTTTAGCGTTTGTTACTTTGTGAACTTTCTGTGGAGAAACAGTGTTAGTTGTCTCTTCTTGATCCTGAAGCTTTGCCTCTCATTTCTTGGCAACTCTGTGTTTTCCAGTTGTAATCATCAGTTTGGGTTTTTGTTACTTAAGTGATTGATATGGTTAAC
Source organism: Acomys minous (assembly GCF_964271855.1). Taxonomy (NCBI): domain Eukaryota; kingdom Metazoa; phylum Chordata; class Mammalia; order Rodentia; family Muridae; genus Acomys; species Acomys minous. Next base: position 1,869,978 of record NW_028182171.1, on the reverse strand, counting down.
ACATTGGTTTTTGGTTTTTCAAACTTTCAGCAAATGCTGAAACAAAAGCAGGACTTTTCAAGGAGAAAAGAAAGAGGGCCCTTGATCTGGATTGGAAGCCTAACAAGGTGCTTTAAGGGCAATACTTCCTCCTGCCCAAGCCTTAAATTAATGGAAAGAGTATGCAAAGTGATTCCTAGTCCCAGGAAGAAACTTCATATAAAACCTGCTGCTACTGTGGTCCAAGCGTGGTAGGGTCCATCCCTGCATAGAAGCCAATCTTGACAGGATCACCTTATTGTGCTGGTTCTAGAAACAAGAAAGACACAAAATTCAAAGATTCTTCCTCTGTGGTTTCAGTTCAGCAATGTCCCAGCTATTTATGTTTGGCAGCTTCATAGTCCCAGTGAGGAAACTGTGAGAGTTCATTGCATTGAAGCTGTGAGGATGAAGCCTAAGTTGCATTTTGAGACCACAAACAAGATGTTGAGACACCCAAGCCTTTGCGAAATCTGCATGGAGAGATGCAGATAGGGAGTGGAAGTAGCCAAACTGAGGGATGTATGAAAAGGTACAGGAATAGGTCATCTGAGCCCTTTGATGTGAAGGTCCATGTGTGTGAGACAGCGCTGCAGGATTTGGTGTTTGCCCTGCAGAGTTTCTTGCCTTGGTCTAATCTCCCCTCACTGTGTACACATTCCTATTTACTGGAATGAGAAGGACTATTCTGTGCCATTGTATGTTGGAAAGATAGAACTTGTTTAATGATTTTATAAGATGTGTCAATTAAGAGATTGTCCATAATTGTCAGAAGCGACTTTGGACATTAGAACAGTGTAGAAGCTATTGCTTTGAACATTTGAACAGTGTAGAGGCTGTTGCTTTGGACATTTAAGCAGTGTAGAGGCTGTAGCTTTTGACATTTGAACAATGTACAGTCTGTTGCTTTTGGCATTTGAACAGTGAACATGCTGTTGCATATTATTAGGACCATTACAATTAGACTAAATGCATTTGCATCACAGGGTGACCATAAGCTTATAGTGACCAGGGTGAGAATGCAGTTGTTTGAGTCAAAAAGCTCCTAGATTAGAGGTTGCCTTTGGGCACTTGTCTGGCTTTTGTGGCTTTCTTTGGGTAGCTTATGCATGCTTTTGTAGGAGGAGCCTTTCTAGATTCTGTTAGGGTATTGTGTACAGTTTACTCTTGTTCATTCAAATGCTGATTTCTCTACCCCACTATCTAGTTTGCATTGCGATGTTTATTTCAAGTATTTCTGGTGACAAGTTTGTATTGACATGTCACCATTTGTTCTCTTTTTTGCTAATAAAAGTCATCTAGCCAGTGCTGAGCAATACAGAGACTAGGGTGGGACATCCTGGTCCAGTGAGAGGAGGAGAAAGATCAGGAAGGGAAGGAAGGATGCCTTTGGACAGAACCAGGAAACACTAGGAGAAGAGAATTGGACCATAGAGACAAGAAAAATGAGAGGAAGATAAACTAGCTTGGAGGCTTAGTATTATGCTCTCTGCTAATTAAACAGATTCTAGTCTCTCTGTGTGGTGTTTTGGTTAAGGAATAAGCACTGATTATCTTAAAATTATAAATATTAATATCCATTCAACAAGATTCCTTATTGGGGATGAAATTTGATTGTCTAAAGACTCAATCCATTTCCTGTTCTTTGTGTCTACTGTGTTGTGGTTGAAACTGATCAGTTAGCTTCCTTCTCATGCTGTCATGCCTGCACCAGTATACACTCTATCCCTAAATCACATAAGATACAGTAGAACCAATTGCTACCCAATGCTAAGCTAATTTGCTAGTCTGATGTTTTTATATTTTTAAATTTGTTGTTTTTGTTTCTGTTTTTGGAAACAAAGTTTCTCTGTATAGTCCTAGCATTCCTGAAAGTAAGTATGTAGACCAGATAGTTGTCAAACTTGGAGATCCCCCTGACTCTGGCTCCAGAGTGCTGGGATTAGTTTGGGCCAACATGTCTGGCTGTTTTTTTACTGTTATTTTTTTTTTTAAGATTTATTATTTATTCTTATGTATATAGTGCTCTTCCTTCATGTACATCTGCAGGCCAGAAGAGGGCATCAGATGGTTGTGAGCCACCATGTGGTTACTGGGAATTGAACTCAGGACCTCTGGAAGAGCAGTCAGTGCTCTTAACCTCTGAGCCATCTCTCTAGCTCCCTGTTATTATTTTTTTTTTTTTAAATAAAGTTAGCGGAAGTTCTTGGAATGTAGGTTTTTGTACAAGGTAGCATATGCTATTGTGCTTATCTTCATCCACATCTTGAACTTTGAAATTTGGCAGAGAGTGTATTCTGTTTTTTAGAACGGCATGTATTCATGATATTAATATGACCTGTGCCTTCTGAGTCATTGCATTGCAGGCGTGTGACGTTCTTCCTACAAGGATTTGTTCGAATCTTTTGAATGAATATGAGTGTTTTTCCTGTATGCATGAACATGTATATCATGTGTGCCTCCTCCTCACTGCTGTCAGAACTCCTGAACTTGGAATAATGAATAGTTGTGAGCCCCGTGTAAATAATGACAATTGACCTCAATTATTTTTTCCTTCACTTTTCTTTTTCTTATTTTATTTCTTATTTTTATTTTTGGTTTTTCAACACAGTATTTCTTTGTGTAGCCTTGGCTGTCATGGACTCACTTTGCAGACTGGGCTGGCCTCGAACTCATAGTGATCTGCCTGCCTCTGTCTCCCAAGTGCTGAGATTAAAGGCGTATACCACCAATGCCCAGCTTACCTCAATTATCTTCAATACCAGCAAGAGCTTTTAACTGGTGAGCCATCTCTCCTGTCCTATTTTGTTTATTTATATTGCTATTATTTCCTTCTGTTCATTTATAAATGTTTAAACATGCATTCCCTTTTAGTAAAATCTTACTATTGTTATAGTATAAACTGGGGTACCTCAGGGTTATGGAAGATGAATATCAAACAGGAGTGAATGTATAATTCTTTGTAGGAACTTCAGTAAAGATCTCTGAGTTCTTTCTGTCTTTTTTGTTTGTTTGTTTGATTGATTTTTTTTTTTTTGAAGGGAGTCAGGATCTTAATATGTACGTCATGGCATAGAACAGGCTGGCACCTGCCTCTGCCTCCTGAGTGCAGGGATTAAAGGCATGAGCAAGGATACCCAGCTTGCCCATCATTTTTGTAGTTAGTAATTGTTCCTACAATTTCTCTGATGTGTGATCTGTGTGGTTCTTTCTCTATGTCTGTTAATTGACATTTCTCTTGCGAGGCTATTTCCTGTTCAAAGGACACAGAAACGACAAATGCCAAGAGATATGGAGGATTGGCAAAAGCAAGCCTGTGAGCCTCTGGAGGCAGCCCACTCATTTTTCACAGCTCTATCCCTTGGTTTAGGAAAAGCCTAAGTTATTTTGCCTCAAAACTGCTTCCTGTTGCTACACTGTCTTTCCATGCTTCTCTCTTGTGTCTGGCATAATGCATTATGCAGATCTCCTGCATAATCGTATGAAGGTGATTATATAGTTCCTGATAGTGATTTCTGAATAGATTCAAGTAACGTCTAGCCCTCCTACAAATTATCAAAAAACTGCTAGGAGTTCTGCGAACCACATGAATTACACCAGTAAGAAAAGCAAGATTAAACCACATTAATGATCAAGGGAATGCATTCATTCTAGGTTTAGTCCAGGCTGAGTCCTAGGTGTTTACCACAATAAGAAAGACCATATGAATATAAAAACAAAGAACAAATGGTTTTCTGTACAAGACAGGACAGACCCCTGTTTCTTGATAACAACCTTGGCACCAAAAACTCTTGTTTTAAATACATAATGTACATATGAAATAAGAAAAAGATAAAGCTTCTGCTTGGGACTCAGTGAGCTTATAGATAAAACTACTATTTAAACTTTAATGAGCAAAAAATGTTCAGTTAGATATAGTTCTAGTGAAATAAATTAAAGTCCTACTGTCATTCTCTTCTGTAATGATTGTATAGGGAAGATAAAAACCTATAGGACAAGAATAAAAGAGAGAGGGGCTTGCTAGAGCCTGTCCTACCCATTTACTATGTGTCTGTGTATATATGTTCACATGTGAATAGATATGTGTATGCATGTTTAAATATCTACATGTTGTTGTTGTTGGTGTGTGTGTGTGTGTGTGTGTGTGTGTGTAAAATTGGGAACTCCCTTGTGTGTATGAATGTGTACCTGTCTGCATGTCTCATTGCTTACGTGTGCTGATATAGTGGAAGGTTCCCTGAGGATGGCCTGGATTTGCTGCATTCTTCGCAAAAGAGACTGCTAAAACCAACGCCATCACCACAGGAAAGCTTGTGGGAATCTGCTGTTCAAAGCCCATGTTTATTTTACTTGTATGAGTGTATGTTTAAAGTCTTTTTTTTTTTCCTCTTTTTTCCCCCCTCTCCTTCAAGCCACTGTTGAATGCCTAAGTAAGTCACTAAGTTTAAAAGCAAACTATGGTTTTTCTTTTACAGCCTCCTGCTGTTTACATCAGGAAACTGTCACAGCCACCTGCCCTTAGGTAATAGACTCCTTAGCTAAGGAGCGGCTTTGGCAGCAGAAGAGCCAGAAAAACCAAATAGCTCAATTGATAAAGCATCAGATAGTTCTTTGGAATTTGCCAACACTGTGTCCTGTGCAAATACTAATGTGTGTGTCAAGGCTGGCCCTTGATGGAGATGAACCTCGTTATTCAGTTTCCTTCTAAAATGACTTGGTGGTTACAGTAGAACTTTTGTGTCTGAAAATGAGTGGAGGAAGCACCAGAGTTACACGACTATGTTGTCAATGGTGCAGACATGTACAGTGATGTCAGTATCCTGCTTTCTGTGTACACATGTACAGCATATCTTAGGATGCAGTGACCTATGATGATGAGCATGTGAACTTCACTCGGAAGAGTGGGCTTTGCTGGATCCTTCCCAGAAGAGTCTCTACAAGGATGTGATGCTGGAGCCCTACAGGAACCAAGCTGCTGTAGGTAGGACTGAATTATGTTTTGCTTTTTAAAGTCAGGGGACAAATGTTTCTCTGTTACTGATGTTCTTCTGCAATTTCAAATGAGAATGAGGAAGAATGAGGTGAATAAATCAGGCATGGTTCTTAGAGACTCTGAATGTAATAACTTAAATTTTCTTAATTTCCAATAATATATAATATATTTCTTATACTATATTTTAAGCTACAATCTGGGAGACCATAATATTGAGGACCGTTGTCAAGTTCTAGAAGACATGGAGGGTCATTTTCATGTGCAAGCTGATACATGTCTTGCAGAAGAAATTTTAATGTGCCCTGCAAGTTTTAAAGAAAAGCAACAGTGTTAAAAAATGAAAAAACTGACCCCCCCCCCTCTTTGCCCTGCCTCTGTGTGTCAGGCGGACCCAGGGGAGGGTGGTAGGTTGCAGCGACCGCCCCCCTCCCCCCGCCCCCCGTGAACCAGCAGTGGGAGGGGTTTGAACCCCGGAAATGGTGGGGAGCCCTGGATTTTCCCTGGACATCTAGACAGTTGGACCTGAGAAGGGGCCAGTTAAAGGTTGGGGCCTTTGGGGAGAGGTGGGGGTGGGGAGCTGAGACTCGTACCGGGACTAAATGGGGCCTGGGCAGAAGCTGAGCACCCTGTGCCCAAGGAGCCCCCCGTTGGCCTTGAGTGGCTGAGTGACTGAGCCCCCCCCCCCCCCAGAGCAGGACCTTCCCTTGGAAGGGCCTTGCAGCAGCCGGTGGGAGGGCCTGGCCTGGCGCTCCCGACCTCCACTCGCTGTTGTCCCGCCCTCCCCTGGAGGGAGGGGCCGAGCGCCCTCAGGAAGCATAGACCTAGGCTTTCCGAGAGTTTCCCGCCCTGCGTTGCCACTGGCCGCCTACCCGCCAGGAGATGGCTCCCGGGACACGTGAGAGTCTTCGGTGATGTTGACACTCCCAATGTCTTCGAGCAGCCAGGGCCCTGGGGCTGGAGCGCACCAACGCGGAACCTGCTGCTGCCGCCGCTGCCAGGCCTGTGTGCGAACTGAGTGTGGGGACTGCCATTTCTGAGGAGACATGAAGAAACTGGGGGAGTTGGCGGGGCGGGCGCATGAAGTGGTCTTGCCTGCTTCGGCAGTGCGCTGTGCCCGTGCTTCCACACACAGCTGTATGCGTGTGCTGAGTGCGGGGACTGCCATTTCTGAGGAGACCTGAAGAAGCTGGGGACGTCGGTGGGGCGGGCGCATGAAGCAGTCTTCCCTGCTTCAGCAGTGCGCTGCGCAGCTGTGTTCCTTCTGTGTGGGGAAGCTGGGAAGGAGGAAGGTGCATGGAGAGGAAGAGAAGTTTGGTTTGAGCCTCATGGAGTATACAGTCTGCAACGGGATCATCCACCCTGGCTGCCTGAAGATGGGAAAGGCTGAGGGTGCTATCAATTCAGAGATCCCCAACTGCTGGGAGTGCCCCCAAGGTACCCAGGAAGGATGGACAAGGATGCAGGTGAGGGTCCAGGGCACCACAGGGTTGACAGTGGTGAGGGGTGGATGGAAGCTGACAGAGGAGCCACCACCTCCACCTCTGCCCAGAAGAAAGGGAACCTTACCTGCTGGCCCTCCCCCTGAACATGTGTCTGGGCCCCCAAACAGAAGGAGTGGGAGGCAGGGAATGAGACCCCCGACCCCAAGGAAAAAGGTGAAAGGAGGCCAAGAGAGGCACTTGAAGAAGGTGGGTGGAGATGCCTGCCTCCTCTGAGGAGCAGACCCAGGCAGCCCTGGCCTTCTCCCCTAACCCCCACCCCCCACCCCCCAGGCTTCGGAATCCCAGCCAGGCATTCTCATTCTGCCACCCTAGGCTCCCTCCCGAGAACTGGGAGAAACTCAAGCCACCTATGGCTTCTGCTGAGGGCCCGGCAGCACCATTCCTATCACCACAGAGGGAGAAACTCGAGCGTTTCAAGCATATGTGCCAGCTGCTGGAGCGGGTGCCTGATACCTCTTCTTCCTCCTAGGACTCAGACACAGACTCAGACTCCTAGGGCACATAGCTTAGTAAGGACAAAGCTCCTGGGGAGGCCTGGAATGTCCTTCAGCCAGCCTGGGTGTAATAAACATGTCAGGGCTTGTTTCAAAGCCCAGTGTAGGACATGTCAGGGCTTGTTTCAAAGCCCAGCGTAGAAAATAGCTGACAGCCCAAAAAGCTGACGTCTGACCAGATGTGTGAGTGATAGATAAAACCTTAGTAGTAAGTTCTGACCTAGGAGCAGCCAGGACTGCAAGTTGGTGATAAGAGTGCCGCAGAAAGCTAGATGTGTGAATTAGAGAGGGTAAGGCTAAAGTAAGTATAAAAACCCTGAGAAGAAGCAGCCAGCTCTCTTCGCTCTCTCTTCTCTTCGCTCGCTAGCTCTCTAGCTCTCTCTCTCGCTGTCACCATGATTACCTAAAATGCTACCAGCCGATGGGTGCTCTCCCAGGATGGAGCAGACAGACATGCTGTCAGAAAACAACCCGAGAACTGAATCAAGTCGCAGCAGCGAACCTGTTCGACAGAACTTCACGATATCAGGTCGTATACCCTAATGGCATAAGCTCCCAGAACATTGATATTATAAGATGCTAAATGTTACTCCTATTAGAATTAGGATAGTGTTAAGAGTTAATGGAATGGTATTGGTGGCTTGGCCTTGGAGCCTTAGCCGCTGCCTTTTGTTGTAGTTGCCTTTGTATTGCTAATAAACCTCTCTTGCTAAATCGTACCACTTGCTCTTGGCCTGACTCTTTTGTTCCGGATTCTGAGTGTAAACTCTCTGCTCGCGACAGCTGGCGTAGTCGGCAGGATCTGGAACAAGGCTGGGGAAAGGATTAGTTTATGCTAACTTTCCCCAATTTACAAAGGGCTTGCATGTAATCTGGCTGAAAACTTATATCGAGTTACCAGGTGATTACCGGACTCCTCGATGCCAGAGGAGCGGGGAAAGCCTGGGTCCGAAAACACCACCCTCCCTAAGGGTGCGGAAGTAGGACGAACTCAGTGCCCGATGCCAACTTAAGAGCTGGTTAATGGCACAGAGGAAAGAAACTCAATATAAGGCAACTAAAATTCAAACAAATGCTGAAATTTTTCAGTAAACGAATTGAAAGATTGGCCGATCTAAAATTTGAAAAATTAATCAAGAGCACTCAAACAAGTAACCTTCAGTGGTACCTTAGGAAAAGAGAGATTAAACTGCTATACTGGTTGGCAAATAAGCTGTGGAAATGAAGTCTTTAATTCAAAAAACGAGAGGTTTACATCTAAATCCAGCCACAGGAAGCCCCCCAGAAACTGCAGAGGAATAGAAATGGTTGGGAACAGCCCAGGCAGTTAAAAATAGAATTGGCATGAAACCTACTGATGTAAGAATAGGTCTTATCGACCCATCAGTAGTGCAACTGCTGGTGAACAGGCGCCTAAGAATGAAGTACCAGCAATTTTGGTGAAAACTATACAGGATATAGACAAGGACCGAATTATGGGCAAAAGGCTAGCCATGAATATAGTGAGGAAAAAGAAGAACCTGGCCAGTTCATCTGAACCCTCATACTCTTTCCCGGTAGTAACTACAAGTAAAAGGACTCCAATCAGGAACATTGCCAGTCGTCTGAATCCCCTCAGCGATGGCAGACAGCCCCACTATATCCCGGGAACAGAGGTCAAAGAGTCCAGACCATACTCCCCACAGGAGATGGCAGATTTAAGACGGGAATATGCCCAAAATGGTCAGAAAGATGCACAATACATGGTCAGATTGTGGGAAAAAGGGGCTGACACAATCATTCTAACAGAAAAGGAGATGGGACAAAGTAGGGGAATCATAGAGAGCCCGTCTATCTATGAAGCATTGGAACATGTGTTGGACACCGCTAAAGGTGACACACACCCACTCCTGAATTGGATAACTGCAGCCTGGCGCTTAGCTTTCCCCACCCTAGATCTAACACAATTTGAAACAGCAGGTAGATGGACAACTTATGCAGAGGCAATTAACATTTGCAGGAAACTGGGTATTCTATGGTTCATATATAATGAGGCTAACACACCCCAGGCAGCACCATTTTTGCCATCCTTCAAGCGAATTATAGTTAAAGGAGCTCCACAACATCTGAAAATGAGCTTGACAGGAAGCATTCAGGGCTGCCAAACAGTGGCAGAAGCTATTAATTTCTTTAAAGGCTTCAGAGAATTAGAACAAGAACGAGTGATATCTTTCCAAGCGAAAGTCAAACCTAGAGAGCAGTGATAAGACCTTTCCTGAGGACAAGATCTTTTTTTAGGCAACGGGGGCCACAGGGCTCCTCACCCACAAGCACAAGTCAGACAATGGCAACGGAACCAGAATGGCAGGACCTAGACTCCAGACCATTTGTTAACTTCCCAATAGATATAAATGGAAAATTACAACCAGTAAGGTGGCTACTAGATACAGGAAGTCAAATTAGTATTATAAACTGCCACCCAAACCAAAACAAAGGATTTAAAAATATACAGGTACAAGGAGTAAATTCAACTAAAACAGTACCAGTTATTAAGGTAACAGTAGACTTATTTGGTAAAAAATATGAGTTAGACATGGCAAGCTTTACTGCACCCTCAAGTGTTTTAGGAATAGATCATATTAAGATGCTTTTTCCAAAATTTTTGCAAATCAAAAATATTAAAAAATTCTTCACTAATTTAGCAGAAGTAAAAATAGAACCCGTAAGGTTACCAGAAATTAAGCCCTCCTTCACCCCACAATATCCTATTAAAGGGAGAATAGAGGACATTACAAACACCTTAAGGGAACTGCTTAAAGAAGGTATAGTGACACCTACCCAAAGCTTTAATTATAATTCACCCGTTTGGCCAGTATTAAAGCCAAATGGCAAATGGAGATTTACAGTAGATTATAGGAAAATTAATGAATTAAGTCCAAAAATGCCAGGAACCTTACCTGACATTGAGGATATATTTTTAAGAATAAGACAAAATGGATGGCAACTATAGATCTCTCAGATATGTTCTTTGGAATACCATTGCATCCAGCATCACAGGAAATAACAACTTTTACCTGGCAGTCAAAGCAATATAAATTTTTAAGACTGCCTCAAGGCTATTTAAACAGTCCAATTATAGCCCACACCACCCTAATGAAAACCCTGGAGGACTTTGATAGTCAGGGGGTGGAGTTAGTATCTTATATTGATGATTTGATGATTTATGGATAGGACAAAGACAAAATTCAAGATACAGTAAAAGATTTAATACAACATTTAAGAGATAAAGGATGGACTATTAATCAAACCAAGGTTCAAGGACCTAGCAAACAAGTAAAATTTCTAGGAGTACATTGGTCCACAGAAGGACCTAAAATACCAGAAGAAGTTATTAGTAAACTAGATACACTGGAACAGCCTAAAGATAAGCAGCAGGTGCACCACCTGATAGGACTGTTTGGCTACTGGCGCCAACACATTCCTTATCAGCAACTCCTACTGCAGCCTCTTTACAAAATTATCAAAAAAGCTCAAGACTTTGAATGGTCAGAAGCACAGGAACAGGCGGTCAGAACCATGATTGAACTAATCAGACAGTACCAATCCCTTGGCTATATTAATAAGGAAGATACAGTAATAATAGAAGTATTGTATACAAAGGGATATGGTAATTGGAATATCTTTGCAAAAGGAAGTAGATTAACACCAATTGGCTTTTACTGCAAAAAGTTCCCATGGTCAGAAAATAAATACTCTCTATTTGAGAGGACCATCTGGGCTACATATGAGGCATGCAGAACTGCCCACTCACTAATAAAGAATAACCCAACTGTGATTTGAACAGAAATGCCCATTATAGACTGGATTAAAGCACCAGGAGAAGCCTGGGCAGGACAACCCATGGAAGGCAAAGTACTTCACTGGAAGTGGTACCTGTCAGACTTTTTCAGACACAATAAAGTATCAACCCAGGGTTGTATATCCCAAGCCTCAGAAGAAGTTCTGAGATCAGGAAATACAGAAAACCCAACCTGGTTGATACCACCTAGTCTTATACCTAAGGGCGCTGAACCTAGCCCAGATCAGACCATTGGTCTGTGGGGCACTAAGGAGTTCAGCAAGAATATACCAAATGCATGGTTTATGGATGGGTCATCAACAACTACTAATAATATAGTGAAGTGGAAAGCTGCAGCCTATAGGCCAGAAGATGGTAAGGTCATAACTGACCAAGGAACTGGAAAGTCAGTGCAACATGCAGAAGTAATTAGCAGCTAGACAAACAAAGCAGGAAAATAGGATATGTTCCCCACTATATGGATGGTGGGAATGGTTTAAAGAAATGGTAATGGTAGCAGGCATTGCTATTGTTGTCATTATTCTTGCAAAATTTGCTTTATCATGCAGAAATAGAAGAAAATATGCCAAACTTCGGAAAAGGACCCAGTGGAAGACGGTGTGACCCATTACAGCGCAACGGACCCCGCATTTTCATCTCATACTTCTACCACAGGCATTTTGACGAAATCAATGATCTTCTACATAGAATGGGATTGGCATTTGGACACATTGGAGAAGAATCCTGTCATTTCTGTCGACACAGATTCTCATCCATGTTCCTTTCAGGCCCCCCGGATGATGATAAATTGTTATTTTTAATGAATCATTTTGTACATCACCCTTTGGATAATATGCGAAGTCACCCAGTAGAAAAAATAGTACATATGTTAGCAAGCCTATTATCTTGTTATATTATGAAAGGATCTCATACTCATTATAGTTTATGTAAGGCAATGATAAGACATGACCCTTATAAAGCTAGAATGTTATTATATGGAGATTATTATTGCAGTTGTGCAGTGGAACATGTTTATATCCCAAAATAGCTTACAATCATGGGCAATTAGAGCACCTGATAGCACCAATGATGGATGAAATGTTATTAGAATTTGCAGCCTTTAAAACATGGTATGAAATGAATAGAAGATATAGAATTTTAAAACGTTTGCATATGGAAGCTAAGTTAAGGAAACAATTTACTTTAATTACTAGAAGTTTGCGCCATTATGACTTTGTAAACCCCAGCCCTGTGAGGCAACTGTTTAACCATCAATAGCCAACAATTGATGGCTTAACCAGGATGACACCTTTCATGTTGACATCATTTCAGGTGTCAGGGGGTGGAATGTAATAAACATGTCAGGGCTTGTTTCAAAGCCCAGTGTAGGACATGTCAGGGCTTGTTTCAAAGCCCAGCGTAGAAAATAGCTGACAGCCCAAAAAGCTGACGTCTGACCAGATGTGTGAGTGATAGATAAAACCTTAGTAGTAAGTTCTGACCTAGGAGCAGCCAGGACTGCAAGTTGGTGATAAGAGTGCCGCAGAAAGCTAGATGTGTGAATTAGAGAGGGTAAGGCTAAAGTAAGTATAAAAACCCTGAGAAGAAGCAGCCAGCTCTCTTCGCTCTCTCTTCTCTTCGCTCGCTAGCTCTCTAGCTCTCTCTCTCGCTGTCACCATGATTACCTAAAATGCTACCAGCCGATGGGCGCTCTCCCAGGATGGAGCAGACAGACATGCTGTCAGAAAACAACCCGAGAACTGAATCAAGTCGCAGCAGCGAACCTGTTCGACAGAACTTCACGATATCAGGTCGTATACCCTAATGGCATAAGCTCCCAGAACATTGATATTATAAGATGCTAAATGTTACTCCTATTAGAATTAGGATAGTGTTAAGAGTTAATGGAATGGTATTGGTGGCTTGGCCTTGGAGCCTTAGCCGCTGCCTTTTGTTGTAGTTGCCTTTGTATTGCTAATAAACCTCTCTTGCTAAATCGTACCACTTGCTCTTGGCCTGACTCTTTTGTTCCGGATTCTGAGTGTAAACTCTCTGCTCGCGACACTGGGGCAGCTCTGGCGAGAAGAAAACCATGGGGTAGCGGTGGGCTAAATGCCCTGGCAGTGGGGGAAGCACTGCTCAGTTGACCCCTGGGCCCTGCCCCACCACCATAGCCTCCACAGTTATGTGCCTCCCCACCCCAAGCCCTGAGCCTGACACTCTGCCTTTGCTGCTGCCTCGGGCTGCATGGCTCCATGTCTTTCAGCACCTTGGACCCTGAGAGCGATGTGTCTGCATGCGAGTCTGCCAGACTTTGAGCTGCTGGTGCTACAAGCGTCTGTGGCCTCGGATGGACCTAAGCCGGAGGAAGCCGCTGACCCCACCCATGCTTAATGGGGTGGTTTGCCACCAGCCATGTGCTCTGGACCTCAGATGGACAGGTGTTTCCACAAAAAGCAGCTCATGCGTTTTCTGAACCGACTGTAAGGCTTGCAGGAGTTGGTGCTTTCTGGGTGGTCCTGGCACTCCACCTCTGCCCTGGGCTCCACCCCACTGCCTGCACCGTGCTTCTTGGACCTCCATTGGATTAAAGATGTAAAAGACTACCAGTTCCTGGACCTCTTGCCCTCATTTCACCGCCTAACGTGAGGCCAGGTTATTTTCTTCATGACTTGACACTCCTCAGTTTAATATCTTGGGATTTCTGCCCCGGGACTTGAGCCAGCCTTCCCTTTTCCCACCTGCACTGATATCTTTGGGGATCTTTCCTTCCCATCTCTGCCTTCCACCTGCTACGTTGTCCATCCCCTTGGGGGCGTGGGTCAAGAGGTACAGGGGAGGTGCTGAGCCAAAGGGATGGTGGGGTGGTGAAGGTGCAAGTCTTTAGTAGAGAAGAGTGAGGGGGCAGGATACTGGGAGCCATGGGGCTGTGGGAGGTGATGGATGGGTGCGGGGAGGGCAGAGAGCAGACCAACAGGGTTCAGGGAACAAAGACCAGTTGGGTGGGATGGGGGTCCAAAAAGGGGAAACCAGAGGAGCAGTTGGGGATCCAGTAGTTAGATAGGGGGCTCTATAAACCAGGAAATGCCAGGACTGGGGCCCGGGAGAGGAGCAGATGTGGGGCTCGTTCCCTCTCTGTGGGGTTGCTCCTCTCCCTTCCCCCTGTCCAGATTTCAGTTCTTTCCCTGACCCTGACTCCTTGAACGTCACTGAAAATGGCAGCTATTACAAGGAGTGGGGGCTGCGAGTCAACCTGCTGTTCAGCTTGTGGCCCAGGGGAGTGGTGAGGGATAGCCCAGACCCCTGCTTGGCTCTCTACACCGTACTTGAACATTCATCTGTACTTAACCAGGGGACTGTGATGTGAGGGGACCAGCTTGACCTAAACTGGGCTAATGGGCACTCCGTTTGGACTGTCCCACCCCCAGCTCTCTTGCATTGCTGTCCCAAACAGCTCTACCACTCTGACCTGATGGTGGATTTCAGCTTAAAGATGGGCAAGATGGGACTCCTCCAGCTTGGCTCATCCCATTCTTTCATTGTCATGGAAACGTGTGTCCCATTTGCCCAGGGAACTGCCACTCCTGGTTGCCATGGGAATAGCAGCCAATGGACCCTTCCAGAAATCAGCGCTAAGACTGGAAACAGTCCCTCTTAGTTGCTGTGGGAACTCAGTTAACAGACTCTTGGCACCTCCCCCTCTCCCCACCCCTTTCCTTCTTCCAGTGTGAGTGTGGGGTTTCAAGAGCCTGAGGGAGGAGTTGGGTCCAGGTCCCACTCAATTTAGACCAGGGGGATCCGGATTGTACCACATGGGGGTGGGGGAGGGGAATCTATCCACATACCTCAGTTTACAGGAAGGTGCGTGGGTTGGAGGTGGGTGCTGGGCAGACCAAAGGCAGATGGGAGGGGTGGGCCTGGGGTTGGAGAAAGGCTTGACCTTGGGAGAACTTGAGGGAGGGAAGAAAGCACCCCGGCAAGGGGCAAGTGTGGGACCCAGCTGGTCTGGACCCTTAAACCCCCAAATCTGTACAATACGGTTTGCTATAGAACTCAGAATCTTCAAAAAACAAACAAACAAAAACAAACAAAAAACAAAAAACAAATGAACAAAAACATATGAAATAAACCAAAACCCCACTGCTTTAAGTTCAGTGATGATTATTATATTCTCATAAAACCAGGCACCGCAATGTCAGGAATCCGGTTTGTGGTTTTTTTTTTTCTCTTCAATTTATTTATTTATTATGTATACAGTGCTCTGCCTGCATGCACATCTGCACACCAGAAGAGGGCACCAGATCGCATTATAGATTGCTGTGAGCCACCATGTGTTTGCTGGGAATTGAACTCAGGACCTCTGGAAGAGCGGACAGTGCACTTAACCTCTGAGCCATCTCTCCAACCCTGATTTGTGTTCTTAAGACATTCATCTAAGAACTGAAACAAGGAAACAATGACCTCTTCCAGAGGTCCTGAGTTCAATTCCCAGCAAACACATGGTGGCTCACAGCAATCTATAATGCGATCTGGTGCCCTCTTCTGGTGTGCAGATGTGCATGCAGGCAGAACACTGTATACATAATAAATAAATAAATTGAAGAGAAAAAAAAAACACCATAAACCGGATTCCTGACATTGCGGTGCGTGGTTTTATGAGAATATAATAATCATCACTGAACTTAAAGCAGTGGGGTTTTGGTTTATTTCATATGTTTTTGTTCATTTGTTTTTTGATTTTGTTTTTTTTTTGTTTTTTTGTTTTTTGTTTTTTGAAGATTCTGAGTTCTATAGCAAACCGTATTGTACAGATTTGGGGGTTTAAGGGTCCAGACCAGCTGGGTCCCACACTTGCCCCTTGCCGGGGTGCTTTCTTCCCTCCCTCAAGTTCTCCCAAGGTCAAGCCTTTCTCCAACCCCAGGCACACCCCTCCCATCTGCCTTTGGTCTGCCCAGCACCCACCTCCAACCCACGCACCTTCCTGTAAACTGAGGTATGTGGATAGATTCCCCTCCCCCACCCCCATGTGGTACAATCCGGTTCCTCCTGGTCTAAATTGAGTGGGACCTGGACCCAACTCCTCCCTCAGGCTCTTGAAACCCCACACTCACACTGGAAGAAGGAAAGGGGTGGGGAGAGGGGAGAGGGGGAGGTGCCAAGAGTCTGTTAACTAAGTTCCCACAGCAACTAAGAGGGACTGTTTCCAGTCTTAGCACTGATTTCTGGAAGGGTCCATTGGCTGCTATTTCCATGGCAACCAGGAGTGGCAGTTCCCTGGGCAAATGGGACACACGTTTCCATGACAATGAAAGAATGGGATGAGCCAAGCTGGAGTGTGGGAAAGATTAAGCTTTGTCGCAGGTGGAAGCAGTCTTGGCGGGCTTTTACCCCTGGGGCACACCATGAATACCTTGTGAGAGACTGTTTGGAGCCTTCCTGGGCTTGGAATTCAGGAAGCCTACCTAGGAACCCCACCGTGGCTATTGTTTTCCTAATTGACCCTCGAAGGGAGGAGGGACCGCCCTTTGCATATGACTGGGAAGATGGGGGAGAGAAAAACAAGAGGTAGAAGGAGAGAAGGAGGAGGGGCGGAGAGAGAGAAAGGGACTGGACCAGCTCGTGGGACAGAGACACCTAAGGACCCGTCCTGCCAAAAGATTCAAGGAAGTTTACTCTTCTATCCCTTTAACCTTTTTTTTCTTCTTGTGTGTGTTAGTTGGGTTGTATAATAAAGTTCAATTGTTAATAAACTGAGCCAACACTGGAGGAGTCCCATCTTGCCCATCTTTAAGCTGAAATCCACCATCAGGTCAGAGTGGTAGAGCTGTTTGGGACAGCAATGCAAGAGAGCTGGGGGTGGGACAGTCCAAACGGAGTGCCCATTAGCCCAGTTTAGGTCAAGCTGGTCCCCTCACATCACAGTCCCCTGGTTAAGTACAGATGAATGTTCAAGTACGGTGTAGAGAGCCAAGCAGGGGTCTGGGCTATCCCTCACCACTCCCCTGGGCCACAAGCTGAACAGCAGGTTGACTCGCAGCCCCCACTCCTTGTAATAGCTGCCATTTTCAGTGACGTTCAAGGAGTCAGGGTCAGGGAAAGAACTGAAATCTGGACAGGGGGAAGGGAGAGGAGCAACCCCACAGAGAGGGAACGAGCCCCACATCTGCTCCTCTCCCGGGCCCCAGTCCTGGCATTTCCTGGTTTATAGAGCCCCCTATCTAACTACTGGATCCCCAACTGCTCCTCTGGTTTCCCCTTTTTGGACCCCCATCCCACCCAACTGGTCTTTGTTCCCTGAACCCTGTTGGTCTGCTCTCTGCCCTCCCCGCACCCATCCATCACCTCCCACAGCCCCATGGCTCCCAGTATCCTGCCCCCTCACTCTTCTCTACTAAAGACTTGCACCTTCACCACCCCACCATCCCTTTGGCTCAGCACCTCCCCTGTACCTCTTGACCCACGCCCCCAAGGGGATGGACAACGTAGCAGGTGGAAGGCAGAGATGGGAAGGAAAGATCCCCAAAGATATCAGTGCAGGTGGGAAAAGGGAAGGCTGGCTCAAGTCCCGGGGCAGAAATCCCAAGATATTAAACTGAGGAGTGTCAAGTCATGAAGAAAATAACCTGGCCTCACGTTAGGCGGTGAAATGAGGGCAAGAGGTCCAGGAACTGGTAGTCTTTTACATCTTTAATCCAATGGAGGTCCAAGAAGCACGGTGCAGGCAGTGGGGTGGAGCCCAGGGCAGAGGTGGAGTGCCAGGACCACCCAGAAAGCACCAACTCCTGCAAGCCTTACAGTCGGTTCAGAAAACGCATGAGCTGCTTTTTGTGGAAACACCTGTCCATCTGAGGTCCAGAGCACATGGCTGGTGGCAAACCACCCCATTAAGCATGGGTGGGGTCAGCGGCTTCCTCCGGCTTAGGTCCATCCGAGGCCACAGACGCTTGTAGCACCAGCAGCTCAAAGTCTGGCAGACTCGCATGCAGACACATCGCTCTCAGGGTCCAAGGTGCTGAAAGACATGGAGCCATGCAGCCCGAGGCAGCAGCAAAGGCAGAGTGTCAGGCTCAGGGCTTGGGGTGGGGAGGCACATAACTGTGGAGGCTATGGTGGTGGGGCAGGGCCCAGGGGTCAACTGAGCAGTGCTTCCCCCACTGCCAGGGCATTTAGCCCACCGCTACCCCATGGTTTTCTTCTCGCCAGAGCTGCCCCAGGCTGGCTGAAGGACATTCCAGGCCTCCCCAGGAGCTTTGTCCTTACTAAGCTATGTGCCCTAGGAGTCTGAGTCTGTGTCTGAGTCCTAGGAGGAAGAAGAGGTATCAGGCACCCGCTCCAGCAGCTGGCACATATGCTTGAAACGCTCGAGTTTCTCCCTCTGTGGTGATAGGAATGGTGCTGCCGGGCCCTCAGCAGAAGCCATAGGTGGCTTGAGTTTCTCCCAGTTCTCGGGAGGGAGCCTAGGGTGGCAGAATGAGAATGCCTGGCTGGGATTCCGAAGCCTGGGGGGTGGGGGGTGGGGGTTAGGGGAGAAGGCCAGGGCTGCCTGGGTCTGCTCCTCAGAGGAGGCAGGCATCTCCACCCACCTTCTTCAAGTGCCTCTCTTGGCCTCCTTTCACCTTTTTCCTTGGGGTCGGGGGTCTCATTCCCTGCCTCCCACTCCTTCTGTTTGGGGGCCCAGACACATGTTCAGGGGGAGGGCCAGCAGGTAAGGTTCCCTTTCTTCTGGGCAGAGGTGGAGGTGGTGGCTCCTCTGTCAGCTTCCATCCACCCCTCACCACTGTCAACCCTGTGGTGCCCTGGACCCTCACCTGCATCCTTGTCCATCCTTCCTGGGTACCTTGGGGGCACTCCCAGCAGTTGGGGATCTCTGAATTGATAGCACCCTCAGCCTTTCCCATCTTCAGGCAGCCAGGGTGGATGATCCCGTTGCAGACTGTATACTCCATGAGGCTCAAACCAAACTTCTCTTCCTCTCCATGCACCTTCCTCCTTCCCAGCTTCCCCACACAGAAGGAACACAGCTGCGCAGCGCACTGCTGAAGCAGGGAAGACTGCTTCATGCGCCCGCCCCACCGACGTCCCCAGCTTCTTCAGGTCTCCTCAGAAATGGCAGTCCCCGCACTCAGCACACGCATACAGCTGTGTGTGGAAGCACGGGCACAGCGCACTGCCGAAGCAGGCAAGACCACTTCATGCGCCCGCCCCGCCAACTCCCCCAGTTTCTTCATGTCTCCTCAGAAATGGCAGTCCCCACACTCAGTTCGCACACAGGCCTGGCAGCGGCGGCAGCAGCAGGTTCCGCGTTGGTGCGCTCCAGCCCCAGGGCCCTGGCTGCTCGAAGACATTGGGAGTGTCAACATCACCGAAGACTCTCACGTGTCCCGGGAGCCATCTCCTGGCGGGTAGGCGGCCAGTGGCAACGCAGGGCGGGAAACTCTCGGAAAGCCTAGGTCTATGCTTCCTGAGGGCGCTCGGCCCCTCCCTCCAGGGGAGGGCGGGACAACAGCGAGTGGAGGTCGGGAGCGCCAGGCCAGGCCCTCCCACCGGCTGCTGCAAGGCCCTTCCAAGGGAAGGTCCTGCTCTGGGGGGGGGGGGCTCAGTCACTCAGCCACTCAAGGCCAACGGGGGGCTCCTTGGGCACAGGGTGCTCAGCTTCTGCCCAGGCCCCATTTAGTCCCGGTACGAGTCTCAGCTCCCCACCCCCACCTCTCCCCAAAGGCCCCAACCTTTAACTGGCCCCTTCTCAGGTCCAACTGTCTAGATGTCCAGGGAAAATCCAGGGCTCCCCACCATTTCCGGGGTTCAAACCCCTCCCACTGCTGGTTCACGGGGGGCGGGGGGAGGGGGGCGGTCGCTGCAACCTACCACCCTCCCCTGGGTCCGCCTGACACACAGAGGCAGGGCAAAGGGGGGGGGGGTCAGTTTTTTCATTTTTTAACACTGTTGCTTTTCTTTAAAACTTGCAGGGCACATTAAAATTTCTTCTGCAAGACATGTATCAGCTTGCACATGAAAATGACCCTCCATGTCTTCTAGAACTTGACAACGGTCCTCAATATTATGGTCTCCCAGATTGTAGCTTAAAATATAGTATAAGAAATATATTATATATTATTGGAAATTAAGAAAATTTAAGTTATTACATTCAGAGTCTCTAAGAACCATGCCTGATTTATTCACCTCATTCTTCCTCATTCTCATTTGAAATTGCAGAAGAACATCAGTAACAGAGAAACATTTGTCCCCTGACTTTAAAAAGCAAAACATAATTCAGTCCTACCTACAGCAGCTTGGTTCCTGTAGGGCTCCAGCATCACATCCTTGTAGAGACTCTTCTGGGAAGGATCCAGCAAAGCCCACTCTTCCGAGTGAAGTTCACATGCTCATCATCATAGGTCACTGCATCCTAAGATATGCTGTACATGTGTACACAGAAAGCAGGATACTGACATCACTGTACATGTCTGCACCATTGACAACATAGTCGTGTAACTCTGGTGCTTCCTCCACTCATTTTCAGACACAAAAGTTCTACTGTAACCACCAAGTCATTTTAGAAGGAAACTGAATAACGAGGTTCATCTCCATCAAGGGCCAGCCTTGACACACACATTAGTATTTGCACAGGACACAGTGTTGGCAAATTCCAAAGAACTATCTGATGCTTTATCAATTGAGCTATTTGGTTTTTCTGGCTCTTCTGCTGCCAAAGCCGCTCCTTAGCTAAGGAGTCTATTACCTAAGGGCAGGTGGCTGTGACAGTTTCCTGATGTAAACAGCAGGAGGCTGTAAAAGAAAAACCATAGTTTGCTTTTAAACTTAGTGACTTACTTAGGCATTCAACAGTGGCTTGAAGGAGAGGGGGGAAAAAAGAGGAAAAAAAAAAGACTTTAAACATACACTCATACAAGTAAAATAAACATGGGCTTTGAACAGCAGATTCCCACAAGCTTTCCTGTGGTGATGGCGTTGGTTTTAGCAGTCTCTTTTGCGAAGAATGCAGCAAATCCAGGCCATCCTCAGGGAACCTTCCACTATATCAGCACACGTAAGCAATGAGACATGCAGACAGGTACACATTCATACACACAAGGGAGTTCCCAATTTTACACACACACACACACACACACACACACACACACCAACAACAACAACATGTAGATATTTAAACATGCATACACATATCTATTCACATGTGAACATATATACACAGACACATAGTAAATGGGTAGGACAGGCTCTAGCAAGCCCCTCTCTCTTTTATTCTTGTCCTATAGGTTTTTATCTTCCCTATACAATCATTACAGAAGAGAATGACAGTAGGACTTTAATTTATTTCACTAGAACTATATCTAACTGAACATTTTTTGCTCATTAAAGTTTAAATAGTAGTTTTATCTATAAGCTCACTGAGTCCCAAGCAGAAGCTTTATCTTTTTCTTATTTCATATGTACATTATGTATTTAAAACAAGAGTTTTTGGTGCCAAGGTTGTTATCAAGAAACAGGGGTCTGTCCTGTCTTGTACAGAAAACCATTTGTTCTTTGTTTTTATATTCATATGGTCTTTCTTATTGTGGTAAACACCTAGGACTCAGCCTGGACTAAACCTAGAATGAATGCATTCCCTTGATCATTAATGTGGTTTAATCTTGCTTTTCTTACTGGTGTAATTCATGTGGTTCGCAGAACTCCTAGCAGTTTTTTGATAATTTGTAGGAGGGCTAGACGTTACTTGAATCTATTCAGAAATCACTATCAGGAACTATATAATCACCTTCATACGATTATGCAGGAGATCTGCATAATGCATTATGCCAGACACAAGAGAGAAGCATGGAAAGACAGTGTAGCAACAGGAAGCAGTTTTGAGGCAAAATAACTTAGGCTTTTCCTAAACCAAGGGATAGAGCTGTGAAAAATGAGTGGGCTGCCTCCAGAGGCTCACAGGCTTGCTTTTGCCAATCCTCCATATCTCTTGGCATTTGTCGTTTCTGTGTCCTTTGAACAGGAAATAGCCTCGCAAGAGAAATGTCAATTAACAGACATAGAGAAAGAACCACACAGATCACACATCAGAGAAATTGTAGGAACAATTACTAACTACAAAAATGATGGGCAAGCTGGGTATCCTTGCTCATGCCTTTAATCCCTGCACTCAGGAGGCAGAGGCAGGTGCCAGCCTGTTCTATGCCATGACGTACATATTAAGATCCTGACTCCCTTCAAAAAAAAAAAAATCAATCAAACAAACAAACAAAAAAGACAGAAAGAACTCAGAGATCTTTACTGAAGTTCCTACAAAGAATTATACATTCACTCCTGTTTGATATTCATCTTCCATAACCCTGAGGTACCCCAGTTTATACTATAACAATAGTAAGATTTTACTAAAAGGGAATGCATGTTTAAACATTTATAAATGAACAGAAGGAAATAATAGCAATATAAATAAACAAAATAGGACAGGAGAGATGGCTCACCAGTTAAAAGCTCTTGCTGGTATTGAAGATAATTGAGGTAAGCTGGGCATTGGTGGTATACGCCTTTAATCTCAGCACTTGGGAGACAGAGGCAGGCAGATCACTATGAGTTCGAGGCCAGCCCAGTCTGCAAAGTGAGTCCATGACAGCCAAGGCTACACAAAGAAATACTGTGTTGAAAAACCAAAAATAAAAATAAGAAATAAAATAAGAAAAAGAAAAGTGAAGGAAAAAATAATTGAGGTCAATTGTCATTATTTACACGGGGCTCACAACTATTCATTATTCCAAGTTCAGGAGTTCTGACAGCAGTGAGGAGGAGGCACACATGATATACATGTTCATGCATACAGGAAAAACACTCATATTCATTCAAAAGATTCGAACAAATCCTTGTAGGAAGAACGTCACACGCCTGCAATGCAATGACTCAGAAGGCACAGGTCATATTAATATCATGAATACATGCCGTTCTAAAAAACAGAATACACTCTCTGCCAAATTTCAAAGTTCAAGATGTGGATGAAGATAAGCACAATAGCATATGCTACCTTGTACAAAAACCTACATTCCAAGAACTTCCGCTAACTTTATTTAAAAAAAAAAAAAAATAACAGGGAGCTAGAGAGATGGCTCAGAGGTTAAGAGCACTGACTGCTCTTCCAGAGGTCCTGAGTTCAATTCCCAGTAACCACATGGTGGCTCACAACCATCTGATGCCCTCTTCTGGCCTGCAGATGTACATGAAGGAAGAGCACTATATACATAAGAATAAATAATAAATCTTAAAAAAAAAATAACAGTAAAAAAACAGCCAGACATGTTGGCCCAAACTAATCCCAGCACTCTGGAGCCAGAGTCAGGGGGATCTCCAAGTTTGACAACTATCTGGTCTACATACTTACTTTCAGGAATGCTAGGACTATACAGAGAAACTTTGTTTCCAAAAACAGAAACAAAAACAACAAATTTAAAAATATAAAAACATCAGACTAGCAAATTAGCTTAGCATTGGGTAGCAATTGGTTCTACTGTATCTTATGTGATTTAGGGATAGAGTGTATACTGGTGCAGGCATGACAGCATGAGAAGGAAGCTAACTGATCAGTTTCAACCACAACACAGTAGACACAAAGAACAGGAAATGGATTGAGTCTTTAGACAATCAAATTTCATCCCCAATAAGGAATCTTGTTGAATGGATATTAATATTTATAATTTTAAGATAATCAGTGCTTATTCCTTAACCAAAACACCACACAGAGAGACTAGAATCTGTTTAATTAGCAGAGAGCATAATACTAAGCCTCCAAGCTAGTTTATCTTCCTCTCATTTTTCTTGTCTCTATGGTCCAATTCTCTTCTCCTAGTGTTTCCTGGTTCTGTCCAAAGGCATCCTTCCTTCCCTTCCTGATCTTTCTCCTCCTCTCACTGGACCAGGATGTCCCACCCTAGTCTCTGTATTGCTCAGCACTGGCTAGATGACTTTTATTAGCAAAAAAGAGAACAAATGGTGACATGTCAATACAAACTTGTCACCAGAAATACTTGAAATAAACATCGCAATGCAAACTAGATAGTGGGGTAGAGAAATCAGCATTTGAATGAACAAGAGTAAACTGTACACAATACCCTAACAGAATCTAGAAAGGCTCCTCCTACAAAAGCATGCATAAGCTACCCAAAGAAAGCCACAAAAGCCAGACAAGTGCCCAAAGGCAACCTCTAATCTAGGAGCTTTTTGACTCAAACAACTGCATTCTCACCCTGGTCACTATAAGCTTATGGTCACCCTGTGATGCAAATGCATTTAGTCTAATTGTAATGGTCCTAATAATATGCAACAGCATGTTCACTGTTCAAATGCCAAAAGCAACAGACTGTACATTGTTCAAATGTCAAAAGCTACAGCCTCTACACTGCTTAAATGTCCAAAGCAACAGCCTCTACACTGTTCAAATGTTCAAAGCAATAGCTTCTACACTGTTCTAATGTCCAAAGTCGCTTCTGACAATTATGGACAATCTCTTAATTGACACATCTTATAAAATCATTAAACAAGTTCTATCTTTCCAACATACAATGGCACAGAATAGTCCTTCTCATTCCAGTAAATAGGAATGTGTACACAGTGAGGGGAGATTAGACCAAGGCAAGAAACTCTGCAGGGCAAACACCAAATCCTGCAGCGCTGTCTCACACACATGGACCTTCACATCAAAGGGCTCAGATGACCTATTCCTGTACCTTTTCATACATCCCTCAGTTTGGCTACTTCCACTCCCTATCTGCATCTCTCCATGCAGATTTCGCAAAGGCTTGGGTGTCTCAACATCTTGTTTGTGGTCTCAAAATGCAACTTAGGCTTCATCCTCACAGCTTCAATGCAATGAACTCTCACAGTTTCCTCACTGGGACTATGAAGCTGCCAAACATAAATAGCTGGGACATTGCTGAACTGAAACCACAGAGGAAGAATCTTTGAATTTTGTGTCTTTCTTGTTTCTAGAACCAGCACAATAAGGTGATCCTGTCAAGATTGGCTTCTATGCAGGGATGGACCCTACCACGCTTGGACCACAGTAGCAGCAGGTTTTATATGAAGTTTCTTCCTGGGACTAGGAATCACTTTGCATACTCTTTCCATTAATTTAAGGCTTGGGCAGGAGGAAGTATTGCCCTTAAAGCACCTTGTTAGGCTTCCAATCCAGATCAAGGGCCCTCTTTCTTTTCTCCTTGAAAAGTCCTGCTTTTGTTTCAGCATTTGCTGAAAGTTTGAAAAACCAAAAACCAATGTGTTAACCATATCAATCACTTAAGTAACAAAAACCCAAACTGATGATTACAACTGGAAAACACAGAGTTGCCAAGAAATGAGAGGCAAAGCTTCAGGATCAAGAAGAGACAACTAACACTGTTTCTCCACAGAAAGTTCACAAAGTAACAAACGCTAAAGGAACTCATAACACACTCAAAATCAAGTAAACAGATACCAAAGAGAAGAATACAAAGAACCAGGGAGCAGCAGCAGCACCTGAGACCGGGCGGGGCATGGTCACGCCCACCGCACTGTGGGAGCCTAGTGGCCGCCAAGCTCCCGAGAGGCTGACAGGGGCATCAGAGGCTCTGAAGCCTGGGGCCTCTGGCCCTTTGCCACTGCTACTGGGGTGGAGAGGCGGCGCTGAGCAATCTTTGGTGCAGTCTTGAGCCCGAGGGTTGCCTCCCTTCCCATTCACACGCCGCGGCTCCATGTTCTATGATAAAGATGGGGATCTGGCTCGTGAGTTCTATGAGGAGACAATTGTCACCAAGAATGGACAGATACATAAGAATCTGATTCCTCAGGACATCGTGAGGCTGGATTCCCCCCCACACCCCGCGCACCGACCGAATCTATGTGGATTTCCCCCATGATGCTCTATGAAGTGTGAGCCTGTGGCATGGCAGACACAAGCACCCACTGCCCCAGCAAGAAACTCCCAGGATCAAGGTGTAGCTTCTGTTCAGGAGTCAGGCTAATGCCACAACCCTGAATAAACTAAA
This sequence comes from Acomys minous, assembly GCF_964271855.1. Taxonomy (NCBI): domain Eukaryota; kingdom Metazoa; phylum Chordata; class Mammalia; order Rodentia; family Muridae; genus Acomys; species Acomys minous. The sequence goes on along the minus strand of NW_028182171.1, from coordinate 1,844,128 downwards.
CTCCGTTGGACCAAAAAGCAAGCAAACAACCAACCAAAACCAATAAAGATTCAATGAAACAGAGTAGATTCATTGCAAATAACCAAAATAGAATATGCAAATTTTAATAATTGGAAACAAAAAGGACATACAAGCAGACATTGAGGAAACCCTGAGAATAGTTAAGAACACACTTTAAAAACCTGTACCCCAACAAATTGGAAAATCTAAAAGAAATGGATAATTTAATTGATAGGCAAAGTTAAATCAAGATCAGGTAAACAACTTAAGTAGACCTATATCCCCTAGTGAAAAAGAAAAATTCATTAAAGGACTCCCAATCAAATCAAATCAAAACAAAACAAAACAAAACACCAGGACTGGATGGTTTTAATGCAGAAATCAACCAGACACTCAGAGAAGACAACACCAATACTGCTCACCTATTCTACAAAACAGAAACAGAAAGATTATTACCCAATTCATTTTAAGAAGTCACAGTCACCTTGATACCCAAAGCACATAAATACTCAACAAAGAAAGAGTACTGCTGACCAATTTCCATCATGGACATAGATCCAAAATTAATAAAATATTTGCAAACTCAATCAAAGAACAAATCAAAAAGATCACAAACATTGTTCAACTAGGCTTCGTCCCAGAGATGCTGGGATGGTTCAACATACAAAAATCAGTAAATGTAACCCACCATATAAATAAACTGACAGAAAAAAAAGAAAAACACAGAGGATAATCTCATTTGCCACCTACCAAGCCTTTGACAAAATCCAACACCAATTAATGATAATAGTCTTGGAGAGATTAGGGATACAAGGGACATACTTGTTGTGGTTAATTTATCAGTATAGCCTAATAATATTATTATTAGGCCTATAAATTATCATTATGGTGGTATTTTCTAACCCGCTAGCAATCAGTCAAGACACAGACACCTGTTATATTTTAAAATTGCCTTACTTAACCTTGGGAAGGCCAGATATTAAATCCCTAAACTACTTATTATGCCATCTGCTTCTAATAATTTCTATCAAGCTACCTCCCACCCATAATCCCAAATACTTGCTAATTTTCAGCATCTGGACCAAATCTCCATCCATGTTGGCCATATGCTTCTCCTTCACCCAACCCATGGTGCAGCCTTCTTCCACCTCTCCCCTCCTCCTCCCAATATTATCTCGGTCTCCCAAAGCCCGGGAACCTTAGCCACGCCCATCCCATTTACTCTGCCCAGGGGTGATGGCCTTTTATTGGTCAAACAGGTTAGGCTCTTAGGCAAGATACAAGCTGACAAGCAGTATTAGCATCAAAATACACCCAACCCACCTGCAACACATACCTAAACATAATAAAGGGAATCTGCAGCAAGCCTATAGCCAACATCAAATCAAATGGAAAGAAAGTAAAAACAACTCCTTTAAAATCAGGAACAAGGCAAGGCTGTTCTCCCTACATCTATTCAATATTTTATTTGAAGTTCTAGCTAGAGCAATAAGACAACTGAAAGAGATCAAGAGAGTAACAGACCCTATGGAGGAGCTTCAGTTCTGGAAAGATGTCAAGTCCCCAGGCAGACACAGGAAACTGAACCTGGAAACTGCAAGAACAACCACTGCCCTTAACTGCTGAGTCACATCTCCTGCCCTGTAAAATGGTCCCTTAAGTAGCTACTGTGGACTCTTAAGTCAATGAACAGTGAGTCAGAAATGATGGAGCTCCAAGGACGCTTTCTTAGAGCCTAGAGGAGTGACAGCTCAGCAAAGACAATCACACAGAAGTAACAAAGAGAAGTCAAGAAGTTTGGCAGCAAGAAGCTCAGGTTATGAAAGATATTTGCCCAGAGTTATGTGCCTGAGGGCTTTACAAGCATAAAAACAATCTGAAATAGTATGTAGAAAGAAAATAGCAAGGCTATGCAGAGATTAATGAACTAGATAGAGACTCAAAGACAGTACAATGATTCAACATAACAGAACTGTTTTGGTGCCGGGACTAAAGTAATAACAAAGCATCATTCACCTAATTCAAACTGGAAAAGTGAATTTATATGTATTAGAAGTAGAGCTAACATGAGGATACTGAAAGATTTGACAAGGACTTCAGTGTTATCTTGTGCAGTGCTGTGGAAAGTCATACATACATAAACCACAACTGAAGAAGACATGATGAGTTCCTAGAAACTAGTGACTGAATCAGCCTCCTACATGATACAACTACAACACACAGCAAGCAGCTGCTGAGACTGAAGCAGTAAGAGTTTCCGTCAACAGTGTCTGAGGACTGGACAGATTAACATGGAATTCTCCTTTCCATACAAACCTTATACTAATGCCAAAAGGAGAGCACTGCATAAAACACACAAAAAAGGAGGAACGATAGAAAGTCCTCATGCAAAGCTGGCTTTACCTCAAAGCACAAAGCAGGTGAGCCCAAACAAATATATTCAAAAAATTAAAAAATCATAGAGCAGTTGCCAGGATCTACACAGACACAGAGATCATCTCTAAATAACACAGAAATGGAAACATTGAATTCACACCAAGAGTGCAAGGCTGTTCCAACACCTACAGACGAATCTATGTAAGACACCAAATATGTAGACTCAGTAAAAGTAGAAAAATGGCTATGTCAATAGATAAATTAAAGCCCTATGGTAAAATATGACATTTTCTCAGTATAAAACCTCTCAAGGTATGAGGAGAGAAAGAACATACCTCAGAATAATACAGTCAGACAAAAGCTAAAGCCAACAGTGTGAAAAAGGACAAATGGAATAATTCCACTCTAATCAGGACTAACTCAACACAGTGCATCAGTGAGTACACAGTTCTCTGACGGAGAAAAATTTAAAGTGACAATAGAGTCAGAAATCAAATGGATCTCCTTAAACAAAAACAAACAAACAACAACTCAGCCCAAAAGTGGTGGCACACGCCTTTAATCCCAGCACTTAGGAGGCAGAGGCAGGTAGATCTCTGTGAGTTTGAGGCCAGTCTGGTATACAAAGTGAGTCCAGGACAAAGAAGGCTACACAGAGAAATCCTGTCTTGAAAAAAACCAAAAAGAAGAGGAAGAAGAAGAGGAAGAAGAAGAAGAAGAAGAAGAAGAAGAAGAAGAAGAAGAAGAAGAAGAAGAAGAAGAAGAAGAAGACCTCAATCAAACCACTCACACTGTCTTCAGATATCTTGTACTACACAGTAATACCATTAACAATGTCAGAAACAGCTATGCAGACTGAGGAGGAGGGCAGAGTCATCAGTGGTCACTTCCCAATTTGGATCCTGTGTTCTACAATCCAAATCTGTCAGACATGCACACTGGAAACATACTGGAAAGACTATTTTTAGTAACAGAAACTTTTCTGGTTCAATATGAGGGTAATTGTACAGGGAGGGAAATACACAGATTACACTTGGAACCTCACCAAAGCAAATGATAAGGAAGGTCACAGGCCCTAAAAAGGAATCCACTATGACATTTGCTACACACACAAATGGCTCGGTTCACACCCAAGACCAGGTGCTGCTTTCAGTCTGGTCAGAGACTTTGTTTTCAATGGGCAACAGTTATTTCAGAGACTCGAAACTAATCAAATACAGGAAACGACTGAATGCTTAATGTACTGCCTATAATGGGAAATTCATTTTACCACATCTAACATTATTCTCAGTGAAAATTTCCAGAATCATTAATGAAACCGAATCTTGCAAAAATCAATTTCATGTCTTGTTTCTATTGTCATTTCAGAGCCACCACACACCATGCTCAATCTGTCTAACATACCTGGATCCTTTGCTACAATCTCTGTCCTCACTATCTAGGGCTCTTAGTTGTCACTCACAGGTGAGCAGATCTGGCTGAGCAGTGGGAGACCTGCCCATGGGAAAGAGGTGCAAAGTACTTTAATGGAACAAAACTGAAAGATGCTAACACCTGCCAAAAGGATAACCATGAAGGAAAGAGAAAGTATGATAAAAATGTCTCTTCTTCACTGAGGATTTCACTTAGTCTATGAGATGTGAGACTCACTCACACACAGTTTACACACCTGCAGAGCCATTTTCCCAGATAGCCTGAGGAAGGAAGACTGCAAGAAAACTGGACTCTGACCCACAGAATCCAGACTGCTGCACCACTACAACAGGAGGTCTCTGAAAAAAACCTCTGAGGCCAGGGTCCAGGCATTCCCACTCCTGCAAGAAGTTACAGTGAAAAAACTCAGTGTTAACAAGCCGTGAATTTAAAAACAAGAGTTTGGCCACATGTGCACAGGCACAGTGATTTCCTTGAACGAAGGAGACAGTTTTCTGATTTAAGTCAGCAATCATAATCACTCAAAAGGTGAATTCTAATTTTGTTGTAATATATAGTGAGTTTTCTATCTATAATAACAGTGTGGCCTGATGTCATGATCTCACAGCATGCATAGTGGGCTGGGCTCTCAAAGAGACTAAGGACACAGGGCTACCTGAGATTAACATATTAAAGGAGACATTTTTGGAGAGGTAATTTCTTGCTGCCTGGTTCCTCTCTAAACCCTAGTCTCTCCTCCCTTCTCTTTCTGTCCCCCATCTCCTCCCCTCTCAGTCTTCTCATGAGCTGGTTCAGTCTGGACCCTTCTAGATACATCTGGCTGTTTTCTCCCTCATACTGTAAAGCCCAAAATTGATCTGCAAATACCACCTGCCCAAGAACCAGATTAGCTCCCTGGAATGCTGGGAGTTGTAGTTCTTCAAAAATAACAACGCCACATGAGAAAATATGATGGCATATAGGTTTGTATTCATAAGCCCCTGTAGCTCTTGACAAAGTCCATTTCTTGGTCAATATTTACTATTTATATTAGTACCTGCTCAAGTGGTGGAATTGGTTTTTCTCCCGGGAATCTCAGGATGAACACAGCATAGAATAAACCTCAACCATACCCCGGACCAGTCAGCTCTCCAGTTTTCATCAGACCCAAGGTATACCATTAATAACTAAGCATTGAAGACACATTTCTGAACGCTGTGCTCACATCCAAGACGTTAATGTTTCCAACCACAACTATGGTGTTTTATTTTTGTTTTGTTTTGTTTTTTGTTTTTTCAAGACAGGGTTTCTCTGTGTAACCTTGGCTGTCCTGGACTCACTCTGTAGACCAGGCTGGCCTCAAACTCACAGCAATTGCCTGCCTCTGCCTCCCAAGTGCTGGGATTAAAGGCGTGCACCACCACGCCTGGCTAACTATGGTGTTTTATAAAGTAAATTTTCTGATTCAATCAAATCTGCACTGGTTCCACATATGACCAACATGTATTTTGTGGATACCTATTACCCAGGACAGAGGACATGCTCTTGACTAGGCAGATAGAGGAACACAGAAGTTCAGAAAGCATGGGTGAATTTGAATTCGAGGAGATTTGTAACTGCTGTAGCTGTGAACCCAGTGTCCAAATACACATACTGCAAATGCTCCATGAGATGATTTTATGAAAAATAATCTGGCCACCATAAAAAAAAATACTCACAATAAACACCCTATCCAACAATGGTAAGATATCAACAGAATTGTGATAGTGGCATCCTTAAGAGCAGGAGGCAGAGGCAGGCAAATCACTGTGAGTTCAAGGCCAGCCTGGTCTACAAAGCAAGACTAGGGCAGCCAAGGAAACACAGAGAAACCCTGTCTCGGAAACAACAACAACAACAACAACAACAACAGCAGCAACAGCAAAGCAGCTGAGGAAATCATGCTGCTCCTCTCCCTCCGTTTCCCTCTGACTGCTAGGCTGCTGTTCCTACCGCTGTGCTGCTGACTGGTGACTGACCAGGCCAGCAGCCTGAAAACTACATCTGAGGAAGTTGTTGGGTTTCTGCAAACAACCTGCCCCCACATGACCCCCATCCACCGAAGGAAATGAAGCATATTCATATAGACCCGCCCACTATCCTTCAGTTCCAGTCACGCGGTTCCCCAAACCTTTTCAAGGGCCACCCAGATTTTGTCTCTTCCTTGTCACTATCCTGGTTTTTAGTGTCGCTGCCCTGCAGAGACTGGTCCCTCCCACTCCTTCTCAAGTTGCAGGCCACACAGCTCTGTAGGCTCAGTTCTCTTAACCAATGTATTTTATTACAACTTACTAACCGAACCGACGTCACTTATAACCCGACTAACCAAAACAATAGGAAAAAAGGACTAAAGAACGCAATAACAAAACCTTAAGGAAAGCAGTTCCGAGGAACGATTCTCCTGGCATAATCAGCAGGATTTCTTCTGCTGGAACCTGGAGTAACCAGAACCCGGAACCTCAGCAGGAACCGGAGCCCCAAGCCTTCCCCCGCAGTCAGCAACGAACAGCCAAAACTATCCCAGGTCTCCAAAAGCCCCGTTTCCAGTTCTGGGCTTATTTATATATCTCCTCCCAGAAGTCTGTTCATGGGATCTTTTCAGCTGGCACCAATCAAGCTCCTGCACGAGGTTGGTCTTCTAGTAGATTAACCTCACCTGTTCTCTCACAAGACCGTTCCGATCCCACACTTGGCATCATAAAAAACAGGTTTATCTCTCCTTCACAGCTCCAACTGTCAAGCTGCCCTGGCTCTGCTCTGCAAGCCTCCCAGCATTCTTGCTGCCAGCCTAGACCAGAACTGGGTCTAATAGGATGCTGCACCCCAATATCTGAGCCCTATAGTGAATTCTGAACCCTTCATATAAAAGATAGGCAGCCTAACTTGTTAGCTTGGAATACAAGCCTCCTAGGATAAAAAAATGCAGGGCAAAAGACATCCAACACCCTAATTCCAATTTCTTTTGGTCTCATTCTCAAAATAAATTATTTACAAAAAAAAAAAAAAAGACTAAACACCAATCACAACCATAGATGTATCCCCTAAAAAGAGCAATTTAAATAATATCCAATATTGAAAGCACAGATTCATGAAGATAAGCACAAGGAAATGGTTGATGGGTATGGAAATGCGAGGAAATGGACAAAGGAACTGAGGACAATGTAGGCATGGTGACACACACCTTTAATCCCAGCACTCTGGAAGAAGAGACAGGTGAATAGCTGAGAGTTCTAGGCCAGCCTAGGCTACAAAGGGAGTCCAGGACAGCCAAGCTTAGTTATGAAGTATAAATAAAAATATTTTTTTTGTCTTTTTGTTTAATCATTAGAATTTGTAGTGAAGAAGGGTATTGAGGGATGGAGAGGAGACACTTGAGTCAGAACTCAAGACAGTGGGGAGAGAAAAAGTAAATTAAATCAGCAAGTGGAGGAGTTGGGGAGAGCCCACTTTAAACCTCTCTCAATCTCTGGCTCCAGGTAGAGCTGGTTTTCACTGACCGGATCTGCTCTGCTTTTCTTTTTCTTTTCTTTTTTCTTTCTCTTTTTCTCTTTCTGTCTTTCTCTTTCTTTCTTTCTTTCTTTCTTTCTTTTTCTAGGCAGGGTTTTTTTTTGTGTGTAGATTTGGCTGTCCTAAACTCGCCCTGTAGACCTGGCAGGCCGTAACTCGCAGAGATCTGCCTGCCTTTGCCTGCATGCGCCACCACTGCCTGGCCCTGTGTTTCATGACCACCACGACACCTTTGCCATTGGCCTCGGGCTCCACTCCCACAGTCTTGGCAGTGAATTAGCCCATAGTAGTGGAAGGAACTGTGGCCTTCAGATTATTAGGCTTGGTGACGAGCGTCTGCTTATTCCTCTTGGTCAGGAAACTGGAGCACTTCCCAGGGACCATCCATTGCAGATTAGAGGACATTTCGGCAGCTCTTCTCCCTATGGTCTACCTTAACGTTTAATAAGACTTTCGTAAGGCTATTATAGAGTTCAAACCAACATATTATTTGCTTAAAATTTTCCATTTTAATCATGAAAATCTATCAAAAGTAATTTATAACTGAGCTGAGATGATTTTGAGTCACAAATGGCTCTAAATGGTATTCTTTGTATACCCAATATATTATTAGTCAGGGTTCTATGGAATAACAGAACTGATAGAATCAATTTCTCTATTTATAAAAAGAGGCTGTGGACCAGCTCGTTGAACAATGGCCATCTACCTTGGCAATGTCCAAGAATCCAGTAGGTCCTCACTGCAGGAGCCTCGATGTCACAGTGCAACTTCAGTATAGGCTGGAATCCCAAAGAAGTAGGCACTAATGCCAGTGAAGGAATGGACTTGCTACAAAGGTGAGAGCAAGCAAAGAAAGAGTAAAAGCTTCATTCTTCTATGTTTTATATGGACTTTCCAGCACAAGGTGTAGCCCAGATTAGGGTTTTTTATTTCAAAACAACTGGATTAAAGGGTGTCTGCGCCCCCCTCTCCATCAAGATCCAGATTAAGGGCATTTCTTCCTACCTCCAAGTTGTGGATTACATGTAGATCTTCCCACTTCTCATTAACAGGGGGGGCAGGGGCGGGGTTAGGGTTAGGCCCTCTCAGGTGTGTCCCTCCATTTTTGGGTTATAGTTAATTCCAGATGTAATAATGTTGACAACCAAAAAGAACCATCATACCATCACAGTTCCATCCCAGGTCAACTTGACACACAGTCCATCTTTTTATGCCATCATTAATTTCACAAATGAAAACAATAACCAGGTCATAATAATGCCTAACTATGATGTAACTAACTATTCCAAGTCCAAGGAAAACACATTATATACCAAACCAGACCCTAATTATGCCTAATGTGATATAAGTATCTTTTGTACAACGGTAAGCTCATTATAATGTTAGAATAGGTTGCAATGTCCTCGGGGGACATTATTTTGGTATCTCAAATTTAAACATGATAACCATTAATATTCTCTTACTTGATTTACCTCACCTAAAGAAGAAATTAAGGAAAGAAAGCACAAATATCTGTACAAACACATTGTTAACAAAATATAACAGGAACACTCATATCACTTATAAAACTCCTTTCTGTAACTGGTCATATAGCTTTAGCTGGTACTATAACTACCTTCCCCTAACATCCTTTCTGTATTTCCTCCACCCTTGGCCATAACCTCAGCAGATCTCAGTGCTTTTACTAGAGGAGTGAGTCATATGTTCACTCCTGAGAGGTCTGTGCCTTTTGTCATCCCTCTGGATTAAGCTGTTGTAGGTTCCCACTGCCTTTAATCACAAGGCATTGTAGTAACAAGGAATGCACTAAATCACTAAATGCACTCAACTTATGGGTTGCAAACCCTTTGGGGATCTAAAGGCCCTGTGACAGGAATTGCCTAAGACCATCTGCATACCAGATATTTACATGACAAATCATAACAGTAGCAATATTGCACTTATGAAGTAGCAGTGAAAATGATTTTATGCTTGAGGATCACCACAACCTGAGGTTCTTGTTCAATGAACTGCTTGTTTTAGCTCCCGGTTGGAGCGCTCACCTCTCTGGAACTATAACTTTCTGGCCAGCAGAACTTAAGGTCACAGGAAGAGAGAGCAAAGCATTCCCTAAGGGGTCACCAGTAGTATAGTGATTAGGACAATTCCCTTTTCCACCCCTTAAATCCTGGACCCATGGATCCTGGTTATGAGATAAACCATTCCATATATTGGATGCTGACTCAAAGGATATACAGCCTTCTGGAGGACCCTGCTCCAGCTCTCCAGCTGCCTGTCACCTAATTTGCTTTGCAATGGTATCTTCAAAAGAACATTCCATCTTTCTATCAGATCAGCTGATTCAGGATGCCAAGGAACATAGCAATACCAGTGGAATCCATGATAGTGGTCCCACTATCTCTTTTCTCTGTTTTGAAATGAGTTCCTTGGTCAGGAGCAACACTGTGTGGAATACTATTGCAGGGGATAAGGCATTCTGCACATCCATGGATGATGGTTATGGCAGAAGCAATTATGTACATGAAAGTTACTATGTAAACATCTGCCACTATGGCCACTTTATTCATGGGACCATTGGAAAATGACAGGAATGGCTGGGGAAAGAGGCTGACTGCTCACAGAATGAATCATTCTATCTATTTCATTATTGAATTCTTCCTCTGCAGAAGTCACCTTTTTAAGAGCATTTACATGTGACATAAATATCTTTACATTCTTTAAACATTTGGAGAAATATATCTATGTATTTCTTCCCATCTGTGGTTTTCTTTGATGAGCTTTTGGGAGCTTTTGTAGGGGGAGCCTTTCTAGATTCCTTATTGAGGTGGGATTTGAGTGCCTATAGATTCAACCCATTCCCTGTTCTTTGTATCTACTGTATTGTGTTTGAAATCGACCAGTCAGCTTCCTTCCTGTGCTGTCATGCTCTCACCATTACTCCTAAATCATATAAGATACATTAGTAGCAAGTGCTATTCAATGCTAAGCTATTTTGCTAGCTTGGTATATTTATATTTTTAACTTTGTTGTTTCTGGTTTTGATTTTGAAGACAAAGTTTCTCTGTGTAGCCCTGATATGTAGACCAGACAGGGCTTGTTCTTAGAGATCCACCTGACTCTGCTCCAGAGTACTGGGATTAGATGCGGGTCAGCATGCCTGGCTTGTTTTGTTCATTATTAGCTGATATATGTAGAATATATGTTTTTGTACATGCCAACCATGTGTTGGGCTTCATCTACATCTTGAATTTTGAAATTTTGCAGAAAGTATATTCTATTTCTCAGAATAGTACATATTAATTACATTAATACTACCTGGGCCTTCTGAATCATTGGATTGCAGGTTTGTGACATTCTTCCTATCTGTTGTGTTTGTTCTGAAAAAATTTTTAAATATTTAATTTATCATGTATACAGTGCTCTGCCTGCATGTTCACCCGCAGGCCAGAAGACATCAGATCACATTATAGGTGATTGTGAGTCACCATGTGGTTGCTAGGAATTGAACTCAGGACCTCTGGAAGAATAGTCAGTGTTCTTAATCTGTTAAGGATTTTTTGAATGAAGATGAGTATTTTACCTGTATGCATAAATATGTATATCATGTGTGCCTCCTCTTCACTGTAGTCAGAAGATGGCCTCAGAACTCTCAAACTTTGAGGATAATTGTGAGCCCCATGTAAAGACTAGCAATTGACCCCAATTATTTGCAAGACCATCAAGAGCTCTTAACTGGTGAGACATCTCTCCTGCCCTATGCTGCTTATTTATGATCAACATATTGCTAGTATTTTCATCTGTCTATTTGTAGCTGTTTAAACATGCATTTTCTTTTAGTAAGATCTTACTAGTGTTACAGTTTAATCTGGGGCACTTCAAGTTTATAGGATGAATACAGAACTGGAGTGAATGTATAATTCTTAGTAGGAACTTCAGTAAAGAGTTCTCTTTTCTGTTTGTTTGATTTTTGCAGGGGAGTCAGACTCAATATGTACCTCTTGCTGTTCTGGAACTCATTGTGTAGACTAGGCTGGCACCAAGCTCAATGAAATAAACCTGCCTTTGCCTCCTGAGTGCTGGGATTAAGGGAATGAGTGAATACACCAAGCTTGCTCATCATTTTTTGTTATTAGTAATTGTTCATACAGTTTCTCTGATGTGTTTCTCTCTCTCTTCCCCCTTCTCTGTGAATTGGCATTTATCTTGCAAGGCTCTATCCTATTCAAAGGGCTCAGAAATGATAGAGGTGAACCTCATTATTCAGTTTCCTTCTAAAATGACTTGGTGATTACATTAGAACTTCTGTGTCAGGAAATAAGTCATGGAAGCACTAGAATTATATGAATATATTGTAAATGAATATACATTTGCAGCATTATAAGTTTCATGCTTTCTGTTATACCATGTATAGGATATTTAAGGTTACAGTGACCTATGATGATGTGCATGTGAACTTCACTGAGGAAGAGTGGGCTTTGCCGGATCTTTCCCAGAAGAGTCTCTACAAAGATGTGATGCTGGAGACCTACAGGAACCTCACTGTTATAGGTAAGACTTTTTTAAAACAAAGAGACAACTGTTTCTTTGTTATTGATGCTCTTCTGTAATTTTAATTGAGGACAAGGAAGAATGAGGTGAATTAATCAGGTTCACTGAAGATAGTAAGTTAAAATTTGCCTAATTTCCATATTTTCTGGTATTATGTTTTAGGCTACAATTAGGAAGACCATAATATTGAAGAACATTCTCAGAGTTCTAGAAGACATGAAGGTAATTTTCATCTGCAAGCTGATAAGAAAATGCTTATGAAGAAATTATAATGTGTCCTGAAAGTTTTAAAGAAAAGCAATGGTGTAAACAAGCAGTGCTTTAAGTGTACTGATAATTATTAAATTCTCACAAAACCATGTACCTCAATATCAGGTATCTGATTTGTGTTTGCAAGGCATTCCCCACTTTGGCACAGAGCAATAGGACCTTTTCTATATAATTCTCACACTCAACATCTGCATTCATTTCTCACTAAGACACTGGCTCATTTTTATTGTAAATAGTTATTTTAGGTCAGGGACTGTTAATAGTCCCATAAGCACATACTATATCTGCATTATAAACACAAAGACAACTAAGTCAGAAGACCACACTAAAAGAAAAAAAATATTTTAAAATTTATTTACATTCGGATCGAAGCATCCTCTTTCAGTCTGTTCCCCCCATGCCGCCCCCCCCCCCAGTCCCATGTCCCATACAATCCTCCCCATATCCTCAGAAAAGACTCTGAGAAAAGGAGGCCTCTCATGGATAGCAACCCAACCTGGTATATCAAGTTGCAGTAGGACTAGGCATATCCTTTCCCAAAGTGGCTAGCCAAGAAGTCCAGGTAGGGGAACAAGATCCAAAGGCAGGTAACAGAGTCAGATATAGCTCCTAGCTTTCACTGCTAGGGTCTCATGTATGCTATTATGTGATTTAGTCTTTTGGGTCCCTATGGGCCCAGATTAATTGATTCTGTATGTTTTCTTGTGGTGTTCTTGACCTCTCTGGCTCCTTCAATGCTTTGTACCCCTCTTCCATAGAATTCCCAAGCTTTGCCCAGTGTTTGGCTGTGGGTCTCTGCAGCCATGCCAGGCACCTTTCTGGAATATCATTAATAATGTCGGGAGTGGTCTTGCTCTTACAAGCATGGGTCTCAAGTTTGGCCAGTCATTGGCTGGCTGTTACTTTAATCTCTGCTCCATCTTTACCCTTACAAATCTTGTTAGCAGATTTGTGGGTCTAAGGTTTTGTGGTTGGGTTGGTGGCCCAGTCCCTCCATTGGAAGTCTTTTCTGGTCATAGGAAATGGCCATTTCAGGCTCCATTTCCCCCACTGTTAGGAGTCCTAGCCAGGATCACCTCATAGATTCCTGGGATACTCCATTTTCCTAGGTTTCTAGCTTGTCCCCCACAAACCCCATTCCAGTTCTCTCTCCTCTGGCCCCTCCACTTTATCTCTCCTGCTCCCCTCCTCCAACCCTGTTCCCTCCCTCCACTCCTATGTCTGCCTTATTTCCCCTGCTCAGTGAGATTCAAGCATCCCCCGTGGCCCTCGTTACTTAGCTTCCTTTGGTTCTGTGGATTGTAGCATGGTTATCATACCTGTCTCCTTTGCTGGGAGTAAGAATTATCTTGAGTTACTTGCTTAGCATCATAACAATCAAGGTGTAAAACATTTTGTTCCAATTGTTTTGATAAGCAAAACAAAATTTACTTAATGTAGGAGTGCCTACTAACACGTGTCTTTGTGTACCATGTTTGTGTAGCACCTGCAGAAACCAGAAAAGGGTATCAGATCCTCTAGAACTGGAGTTACAGAACATTGTGAGCAACCATGTAAGTGTTGAGAATTGAACCTGGATATTCTGGAACTATGTATGTTCCTAGTATGTTCCTAATGCTCTTAACTAGGGAGAGATGTCTCCAGCTCCCACTTAGAACATTCATCCCCAGTCCAATTTAGATTACATATTTCTTTCCATTCCAGCATAGCAAACTATTTTCCTACTATTCCACAAAGGCAGAAAAATGTCATTTTAGCAAGTTTTCTTCTAAAGTCATTCAAATATCAAGTTACATATGCACACCAATTGCTTGTACTCCAGTGTGGAAATCAGCTCTGTTCTCAACCCACTTCCCCAACTCACCTGTCCAGAGTATTCTCCTAGATAAAGGCACAAGAAAACTATCTTAGGGCTATCATTTACTGTAATAAAACAATACACCCAAGTCAACTTAGGAAGCATTTAGTCAGGGGTTTGCTTACAGCTTCCAAAGATACCATCATCACCAAAAGGGAGTATGTGTCAGGTAGGCATGGTGCTGGAGAACCTGAGATCTGCATCATGATCCACAGGTACCTTCTGAAACCTCAGACTCCACCTATGGTGACATATCTGCATCTAATTGTCTAAATCATACAGAACTTTAAATAAGATATTCATAAATATTAATCAATAACTGGCAGGTTACATTTCCTTGTGTGTGATCACTTTCATTTAAAAAGCACAAAACCCAGTGGATTTTCTTTTTTTCGTTTTTCGAGACAGGGTTTCTCTGTGTAGTCTTGGCTGTCTTGGACTCGCTTTGTAGACCAGGCTGGCCTCCAACTGCCTCCCAAGTGCTGGGATTAAAGGTGTGCGCCACCACCGCCTGGTTCCAGTGGATTTTCATAGGTAACTAAACTTAAATATTTGTTATTAGATCCTTCCTCTCCTTGAGGTCAATGATAGAATTCTAAATGAGAAGTCAATTAAATTTAAACAGTAATCCTCAATTAATGAATTGTGGCTGTGTCAGTCATGGGGTCTTCTAACTTTAAAAAATCCACAGATAGGCAGCATTATCCTCAAGACACAGGTAATTCGGAAGTGGGACAGGTTAACTGGCTTTTCTAACTTCACAAGGGTGGAGAAAACTCCCGTACAGATGGTGCCCCACCCACTTATAACACAGGGCACCTCCTTCACACATAGCTGAGCTGTCTGTTTCTGCTCATAAGCTGCAAATCAAGTTCAAATTCATATTTTGAGCTCAGTTATTCTTGGTCTCAACACCTCATGAAAACATATCTGATGTCAGGAATTTAAAATTAACATTTGTGTAAAACTTATGTACTCATAATGTACGTGCTTTACTTAATGTTGAAAAAAAAAATCAAACACAAATAGCCACCCCTCCAATGCTTTAAATTGCCTGTTCATTGATAATAAAAATGAGAGGTCAGGACAGTATGGTATTCAGAATCGTTAATTTATTAATTCAAAGTTCACCAGTTTTAACTTTGAATTTTGTAGAAATTAGGTTTTATAAAATTAAAAGTAGATAAAGGGGTGTTGGGGTTTTGGATATAATTCTCTTCTAAGCCTGCTTAAATCTAAAATTTCTGTGATTATTAATAAGCTATGTCTTATTAAAATGAAAGTATTGTATGGAATATTAGTTATAGCTTATTTTGTTTAGACAACTAGTCAAATGGCAAACTTCTGAAAAACACGTATTAAAGGTAGCAGTTATGCAATGATGTTTTTAGTTACTTTATTTTAGAAAAACAAAGGTTTCCAATTGATGTCATAAGGCAGAGTATCACAATTCGACAAGTTAACAGTAATACACTTTCAAAAACCTTTATAGCTTAGTCCAAACTAGAAAATGTATTATTTCTACAATTAATTATTGTTTTTTCTCATTCTTGGGGCTCAGGCACATTCAGAAAAAATATATATTTATAAAAAGAAAATGGCAAATTCAGTCCTGCCACTTAAGTCTAAACAGTCCACACTTAACAATTTCTGTGTAAGAATAGGTGAGTGGTTTCTCCCCTACCCCCGTTCATCTCATCATGAAACACTGATGAAAATATTATTACTTTTCTTTTCTCCCTCAAAATAGGGTTTCTCTGTGTAGCCTCACTCTGAAGATCAGGCTGACCTTGAACTTACATGTATTGGCCGGACTCTGCCTCCGAGTGCTGGAAAATATTATTTTCTTAAAATAAAGAGCTACCAAGTCAAAATATTAGAAACATCATGAGCAATAAAACTGGGTAAAAACAAACAACACACACAATTGCTTCAGCTCTTCAAGAGACTTTTCCATTACTTTTACTCATTTGGCATCTTTTACATGAGTTCTAAACCAGGTTCCAAAAGTCCTCTGAGTAAGGAAGAAATCAAAACCTCTAGACCTAGTAAATCTCAAACAAATTTCAAACAATAGAAACTACAAAATATTGGTAAACACAACAAAGAGGAATTTCAGGGCAGAGGTGCTGGGGTTGCTGGGCTAAACATGCACATTCTCTGAAATACTCTTAAATGTTGTTGAGCACCAATGAGCTACGATTTTGAATTTCAGAAATCAGATCTTTACACATGAAAAAAAAAAAAAAAAAGCAGAATCCCACTTTCCTGAAAGGATTCTGTTGTTGGTTTTTAGCCATGGGAATTAGAGTATCAATCATTTACTACATTATGAAGAGGGGTGCCTTGATTCTAAAGTATGTTCTCCTGATAAGCATACAGTATTCAGAATGATAACACACTCAAGAGAAAAGCACATGAATGAACAAATTTTAGTTTTGTTTTGTTTTTATGTGAGCAACCTGACAATGCAAATAAAAATGTCCTTAAGAATAAACAAGTAAAAAAGAGTTCAATACAAAAAACTTTACTTACAATCCACATACACATTTTGTTTTATCCGATGCACATTTTAAAAGTATAAATAGACTATGAGGATCAGTATAAAGTTGTTTTGCAGCAGAGAACCAAAGGACTCATTCGTAAAGAAAAATATTGCCGAAAACAAAGAATTATCTTTGCACTTCTGTTCATTGATGCAAAGCTGTGCTTTAGTTATTCTTTTTTTCTTACTAAGAACTTATTTACAAGGGATGATTGACAAGACAAAATACATACATAGTTGACAGTGATGAACAATACTAAAATATACTGGTGGGACTTCCCTTGTCTCTCTCCTTACCATACAGGATCATAAATGAGGAATCTCTATGCACTTCAGGTCTTTTCTCCTATAAAAAGGCTTGACCATTGGGCCCACTACCATGAACCTTCCTAAAGAATCATCTTTATTCTTTGGAGGAGCTTACTTTTCACAGTAACTTTTTTTTGAGCCAGGGTTTCTCTGTGTAGCCTTGGCTGTGCTGGACTCCTTTGTAGACCAGGCTGGCTCCGAACTCAGCGATCCTCCTCCCTCTGCCACCCAAGTGCTGGGATTAAGGGCGTGCGCCACTATGCACAGCTCACAATAACTTTTAACAGTGCGTATCTCCAGTTTCCATTAGAGAATATTCTTTTATTTCCTAAAAATTCCCTGTGACTACATATTTATAACATTATCAATAAAGTTAATGATGATTAAATGTTAAAAATGGATGCTTTTGACTATGAAAAGGAACACTTGGACACAGACTATGATTAGCAATTCCCTAGCTCCAGACACACGTGTTTAAGTTCAGTGCTGATTAGTATTGCATCTGAGATCAGAAGCTCCCCTGGCAACCAAAGCAGAAGCCCCAAGAAATGTCACTGTTGGAACTACACACGATGTCTGTAAATGCACAGTGGATCCTTTTAACAAACCCTAAAGTAGTCAAAGAACAGAATCTAAACATTACCTAATAAAAAATCAGAAATTAGCTAAAACGAAGGCCTCAAAATTAACAAACTGATCTGTAGTAAACATATTATCACAAAATACCTACTGTTAGGCATGACTGCATTCTGATAAAACATGAGAGGTCGTGACTGTCATGGAGGCAAAGGTGAGGGGCTAGAGAAGAGAACTCTCTCTATCCATGATATCTGAGTTTAACATGTTGATTGTATCACTGATATATTATAGTCTCCCACAATAGAGGTGTGGCAGTAAATTTTAAATTATTAGTTTACATATCATAAAATGTAATTTGTATTTCTTATGAAAACATTCTTAATTAATAGAAATATTGTAAGTAATATCAAGCTATAAAATAAAAATGAAACAAAACAAAATACCAGGCTGCTTTGGCTAAAAGTGAGATGGCCTCTCTTTCCTGCAGTAGTGGACAGTGTGCTCTGCTAAACAGCACAGCTTCAGCCCCCACTCCACACATATCTTGGTCATTTTGTAAAGGTCAATTACAAGATCCTTCTCCTACTTCATGGTACCATATGCCCGTATCGCAATAATGCAGTGGAGTTTAAGTAAAAAAGTAACATTTCTCCTTTAAAAACAACTAGTAAAATAAAATCATTATGCTATATATAAAATCACTACTTTTAAACTTAGAACTTTAAATTTGATAGATGGAAAAATTACCAGTTTCTCTTAAAATGTCTAAATTTTAAAGATTTCATCTGTTTATATAAACTTTATCCAAAATATAGGAGAATTGGTATAGTAGGTGAAAGTATTATTTCTCTTTGCAAAACACACATCTTCCACCTTAATGGTCAAGTTAAAATTCTGCCAAAGTTTCTTAACTTTGCCATAGAACACACACATAGACAGGTGTACAGACACTGGGCATCTGAACAATAGTTGACAGAACGATTTGACTTTGTTCTGGACAAACTCTTCATCTCTTTGCTCCAAACAGCTTCCATTTATGGAAGGATTACTTTAATTCATGCAGTTGTTAGCAAAATACAAAGAACATGTTCTCTTCTGTAAATAGATCATGATTAAATATCTAAATTCAATAAATACTCTTTAATAATTTGAAATCTTATCAAATATTTTCTTTCTGTGAAGTCTCAATCTTTCTTCTTTTCTAATACATCCTTGGGCTCTTGCACCGCAGGCACTAGAGACCCTCCACTGCTGGACTCCTGCTCTTTGTTCTCTTCTATCTGTTCTTGGTTTTCCATTTCGCTTTTGGACACTTCATATCGCTCTTCTATATAGCCTCCATCTGTGTCAGCTGTATAGATTCCACAGCACATGATACTGATGACACCCAGCGGCAGGCCAAAGAGAAAGCAGCCCATAAGTGGAGAGCTCTTGAATATAGACTGTGGGGAGAGAATTCAGTTGCACTTCAATGGAATTCTGACATAAAAAACATGATGTAAATTTAAAGCCACACAACTTTTCTCTCACTGTTACTGAACTCAGTTGCAATGAATAACTGTCAATACCTGAGCAGTATCTACCATGTTAAAGGCTCAATAAATAAAGCCCGATGTGGTGGTTCACATCTTTAATCCCAACACTCAGGAGTCAGAGGCAGGTGGATCTCTGTGAGTTCGAGGCCAGCCAGGTCTACAAAGAGGAGTCCAGGACAGCGAGGACTACAAGTGAAATCTTGACTCGAAAAATAAAAACAAACAAAAAGACTCCATAAACAAAAATTCTATGCTCATATATGCACATGTAAGTGTGCATGTGTGCAGAAATGGCTACAGGCAACAGGATAAGCAATCAAATAGTCTGATTATCAAGACCCTTCTTTTTCTCTTATTGCCTATAAATATCTCTTAGATGATTATTATCTATGTGTTAAACTCTAGGAAGTTGCTTGTGGGTTCTTTCTGGTAAAGAGTTAATATTCATGCTCATACACACACACACATACTTAAAGATTTATGTGTGTATGTCTGTGTGTGTAGGTGCCTGGAGGCCAGAGGTATCAGATCTCCTGTAGCTGGAGTCATGGGAGGTTATGAGCTGGGAACTGAACTTAGGTCCTTTGTAAAAAGTACCAGCTCTTAACTACAGAGCCATCTATTTACAGCCCTATACATACTCTCTTCACATGACATTCTAATATCTGAGTCATCTGGTTGTTAGTAAAGCTTTATTAATTTACTACTTCCTCTTATGTTATGTGCTATTTCCTCAGTTACGTGAATTGGTTTTACCACTAAGATTTATTTCATGGGTTGGGTCTGTTACTCTAAAAGAATACAGAGAACAAAAGGTAATTTTGGTTGATTCACAGAATAAGAGGTGGAAATTTGAGGATGAGTGAGAAAGAAGCAGAACACGACAATGTATGACTACTGACTCTAGCCCTAGAAAGCCTCAGCAATATTTAAAAGCCAGTAAGGAAAGTACTTCAGATGGGTGAGGTCTTCTGGTGAGTATCACTGGAAAAGGGAAAGGAAGTGCTCAGAACTGATGGCTGTTGTGACACTGTGTAGTGGACTGAAGACTGTTGAGAGGATGTGTGGTCCTGAGTGAAAGTGAGGGCAGCTGTCAGACAAAATACAAAGAGGACAAACCATTTAGGTGGAAACAGGATAGTGATAAACAGAAGGATGTTATGTATGGATAATTCAGATTACCCAAATTTATTCCTTACCAATAAGGCCACATTTTCATGGTTGCCTTTGCCTCAACAAATGAAAAGTGGCATGGAGCAAGACAGTTGGGATGAACAAATGAACTGTTAGAGAATTAATTCACATTTTAATTCTACAATTTAAGCCTGCCATATAAAGAAATAAAGTATTAAAGAAAGAAGGCAAGTTGAAAGAAACAGAGAGCAGACTGACAATGCCAAAATTTTCAGTTATTGAAGACACTAAATTAACTGCCAGAACTTACCACAATTGTAGATTTGGCATCAAATACTATTCTTTTTAATCTCTGCAAAATGCTATCACCTCCTTGGGCCTTTAATTTAATAAGAATAAGACAAGTTATACACATATTAGTAGTTCGTTATGTTACGTACATAAAAATATAGCTAGAAGTAAAAATATTGATTCAAAAAATATTATACCCTAGTCCCCAAAAATCATGTTAAATATTTATACCACTTATATATTCACGTTAAATATATATATTCCTACTTATCATGTTAACGTACTCTAAACAATTCATTCTTCCTTTACTTATAATCCTTGTGGCTTGCTGGAAGGTGGCCCACCCTCCCTAGGCTTGCACAAGCTCTGAGTTTCTCTGGCTGCTTAGCTACAGTGTGGCCAAAGACTTTCTTACTAAGTAGGAACATCTTCATGCAGATGGAGCTCAACAGATAGTGCTGAGATGAGTGCAGAGAAAAGTTCCTGGGGATATCAAACCTTGGCATCTAGCTACCCCAGAAGTCTGGACCATTCTTTGAATTGCTAAGCTATAGGACCAATGACATATCTGTTACAAGAGTCTGGTCAGGTTTCACTAACTCACAAACAAAAGGGCTCTCACTACTATAACTCAGTTTCTTTCAATCAAAACAACACTTCAACACAGTAACATATTGCTACTATGTGACTCAGGGAGCTTCCCAAAGTCTGTGTAAAACTGAAAAAAACATGTAAAAAACAAAACAATAATTAAATTATCACTGAAGCAACAAAGACTCATTCTGACTTTTTTTTAAATTACTGAATTAAGATATGTTTTCACGACTGTTCAATGAGTTGCAGCCTAGTTTGAGAAATACTACAATAAGAATTACAGTAACAAAAAGAATAGAAAAAGGAAAAAATAAGATCACATAGTCTTTATGACAATTCTTTCACATGATTATTTTTAGAACTCTTTGCTGGAGCTCTGGTTCTCAATACATTTCTTTTTTTTCTTTCTTTCTTTTTTTTTTTTTTTTTTTTAAGATTTATTTATTTATTATGTATACAGTGTTCTGTCTGCATGTACACCTTCAGGCCAGAAGAGGGCATCACATCACACTACATTATGGATGGCTGTGAGCCACCATGTGATTGCTGGGAATTGAACTCAGGACCTTTGGAAGAGCAGGTGGTGCTCTTACCCACTGAGCCATCTCTCCAGCCCCTCAATACATTTCTTGATGGTTTAAAAAACTGGTTTTCATAGTCTGGCTAACTTAATTCAGTTGTCCTTAATTCAACTGACTCCAAAGGGTCATGCCAGGAAAATTCTCTAAAAAAGCATTATTCCGGGTCACAAACCTCCTAATATCTCTACCAGCTCTAGAGGCCAAGAATACTTTCCCCATCACTGTGATAGGCAACAGTGTCCCAAATAACTCTTTGAGGGACATTTGCCCCTGTGAGGCTCTAATAGGCTGACTGAATGAGGCAGGAGAAAGCAGTGGGTGGAAGCTGATTCCCTCTTCCCTCCAAGCAATGAATACCTACTCTTTTCAGGATCTAAGGTAAAGAACTGCTAGTTTCTCTTGTGCCTCTTTCCCTTCATCCCTCTGAAATGGATCTGAAACACTTACTGGTACTGTACCATCCAAAATGCTGTTAATGAACTGGACCATGTCACTGGCATCCTTAATATGTCGATCTAGCAAAAAGTACTGTTGGTTAGAAGTATTCAGTACAACTATGGTTGGGACTGTCAACTCACTAGAAAAAAAAATAAAAATTTATATTAAGCACAGCAATAATAAATACTCTAGCGCTCAATTACATCTAAGTAGCTATAGTTAGAGAAGAAAAGAGATTTTTAATATCTTTACCTCTGTGGTTTACAGGAAGCTTTCAAAGTTTGTATAAACTTTACCATTAATCAAGATTGCATGAAAATATTCTAAAAACCAACACCTAAGTGATTAAAAGTGCTGTGCAAAGTATACAATTCTGCACAGTACTATACAGAATACTAATAACGTTTAACTCTACCTCAGATGGTACTCAGAAACCCCAACAGGCAAGAGAGTGGTCTCTGGAACCACACTGTTTGAATCTGGAGCTTTCTCTTAACACTGCAGCATGTTAGTCAAGAACTTTAGCTTCTTACATGTAAAGCTTTTTTCTTATAAAATATGGAAACCAATAGTACCTAACTTGCTACACAATTACATGAGAAAATTCAAGCTAACCCTTCAGAATGGTTCCTTGTATACACTGAGTAAACATACATGTTAAATAAACACTATTGTGAATTCTCTGTAGTCTCCTGTCACTCTACCCAACAAGAGGACACATATATTTTCCAATGTACTTAAACATTCACCAGGCAGGTCACACCTTGGCACTTAAGCCCTGCTGTCATGGCTTGAATATGAAATGGCCTGGAAAGGCTCGTGTGTGAAGGCCCCCAGCTGGTGACATCATCTTTGTAGGCAGAGGAGTCTTCTACAGTTAAGCTGGCTAGATCTATCAAGTCACTGGTAACATGACACTGAAGGTTTCTCCTGCTTCCTTTTCTCTTCCTCTACTTTTACTTCTTAGTCACCTAAGGTGAGGAGTATCAGCCATACAATTCCTGCTGCCACGATGATCTGCCTCATTCAGACTGAAAGCAGCAGAACCCACCAACACTGACTGAGACTTACATACCAAAATAAATTTTACCTCCTTTAAACCGTTTCCCTCAGGTATTTGTCAAAGACAAAAAAACTAAAACACACCCTTCAAACCTAACAACTTAAGCTGACTATGATGTTGTGACTGTAATTTGAGCTAAGATCTTACAACTGACTAAACTACGAATTAAATGCTTACCTACTGCTAGATACTATCATCGTGGATTATGATGTTAGTTATTGGAGCAAAAGTGCTGCGGAATGCTGCAAACATTTAAAAAATGAATCTATCAACTTAAATGGTCTTATCAAAGTCCCTATCATATACTGAAAAAAAAATGAATTTCCATTATAGGGTTATACAGAATATCTTTCCTCTTAGGTTTATACAAGATCAACTTTACAACTTCTATACACAATAATTGTTCTATGAGCAATAGGAAATTTATAAACAATTGTTTTCCTTTCTTTTCTTTTTCTTTTTCTTTTTTTTTTAAACATTATTAAAACTTTAGTGCCATTTGGGAAACAATGTGGAAGAGGGATGGAAGTGGAAATGGGAAAAAAACATAAACTCTAAAGAATGGGGAGTTGTGCTGCAAAAAGATGAGTGCTGTACATAACACAGCTGCTGCAACTATGAACTCACTGAACATGTGGTTCTCTGTGTAAGCCCTGCATGAGACTGGGTCTGTCAGCATTTCATCATGCACAAGGAAGGGGCCTACGAGGTCCTGTCTCTTCCTGTGTGATTACTGGTAGTTAGTAGCTTTCGGGTCAGGAGGTTATAATTTTCTTCAGTGAAGTTACCAATAACCTATCACACACTTATGCAAACAACTCAGACTTATTGGGCAGAAGTGTTTCAGAGAAAGATGTGGGGGAGAAAGGGAGGGAAAGATGGTTAAAAAATATCTAAAATTTATTCTACACTTGCATGAATCTGTCAGTGAAATTTTATTTATTTATTTATTTATTTATTTTCTCAAGATGGTTTCTCTATGTAGCTTGGACTTACTTTGTAGACCAGATGGGCTTTGAACTCACAGCAATCCACCTGCCTCTGCCTCCGACTACCACACCTGGCGTGAAATTTTAAAATTTAAAGAATATCCTCTAACTAGATAGGACTCATAGTGGAGGGATGGGAACACCAGCCCACCCATAAAAACTTCGACCCCAAATTTACCCTGCCTACAAGATGTGCAGGGATAAAGACAGAGCAGACACTGAAGGAAAGTCCAACTACAGCCTCGTACCACCCCATGGGAGAGAGCCAACCCCTGACACTATTAACAATATTCTGCTATGTTTGCAGACAGAAGCCTAGCATAGGTGTCCTCTGAGAGGCTCCACTGAGCAGTGGATTGAAATGGGATGTAAAGAAAATTAAGAAAAAAAAAAAAAGAACAAAGAAAAAATACTGTCAATTACTTCAAGCATCTTCGATTATTGCATGTGGAAGTCAGACAACTCTCAGGATTGGGCCTCTTCTGACACCTTGTGGCATATGGGGATCAAACTCAAGTTGTCAGGCCTATGAGGAAGTGGCTCTACTCAGTGAACAACCTTACCAGCCCACAATAACTTATTAAAATATGTATTATAAAAACTATAAATTTACCTATTATAGAATGATTTGAAAATGTTATTATGTTGAAGTGGGAGACAATCTTTATAGTAAAGAATAAAATTAAATCTTAATAAATTCAAAATACAGGATTTATAAAATAAAATCAGACATTTATTGGGGGGATGTCAGCATCAGAAAATGACAGAAAGTGCTTTTTGGTATGTTTTTTCCAGCTAATTAAGTCGCTCTCCATCTCTCAAAATTAGTAATATCAAAGTGGAAAAACCATCAATACTTTACTTACTCCATCAGCAAGGTGTTTATATAGTCATTTCCATCCATATGGCCAAACTGAAAATCTCTGTAAGACACAAGCAACAACAAAGAGAAAGAAGAGAAAGAGCACACTATTGGATTAAGAGAAAAAAGGTACACACCACAAACTAGAACTTGTAAGCACATAAACTTCCAACACTGAACATGGAACCCCTGACATTTACACCAGAGTGTTTTCTACTCAGTTTTGATAAGCAAATACACAACCAACAAACTGGACATTTCACCTCACTATACATGTTTAAAAGACAGGGAATGAAATGTGCTGCAAGTAAAATACATTTAAAGAAAGTGAGCCAGGTGTGGTGGCACACGCCTTTAATCCTAGCACTCAGGGAGGCAGAGGCAGGTGGATCTCTGTGAGTTCAAGGCAAGCCTGGTCTACAAGGAGAGTTGCACATAGCGAGGACCATTACACAGAGAAACCTTGTCTCAAAAAACCAAAAAAGAAAATAAAAAAAAAGTGGATTTACTGTGAAATAGGATCACTCAGAAGAGGTCAGCTACCATGTACCATGAGAATTGCACA
The DNA here is from genome assembly GCF_964271855.1 of Acomys minous. NCBI lineage: Eukaryota > Metazoa > Chordata > Mammalia > Rodentia > Muridae > Acomys > Acomys minous. The sequence continues at coordinate 1,818,632 of NW_028182171.1, read as the reverse complement.
ATGAACTTTTAGTAGATTTTATACAAAGAAAATAATGAATCCTCGAGGTTTCTCTTGCTGTTTTGGTAGCAGCAACAAACATAAAAAAATGAAATACAGCAAAAATTCTTATTCCTAAGTAACTTTTTACATTTCATTAGTATTTTGAGTTTTTTTTTTTACAATCACTTTCCTGGCATGTGAGTGTTCATTTAAATTGTTTCAAATTTGCAAATTTATGTGAATATTCTTCTACCATAAAACATGTGTCAAACACTCTCAAGAAGTAGGAATGGGATGAATTATAAATGACTGGGTGCAGCAGCTTCTCCAACTTTTAAGATGTGGCATAGATATGTCCTCATGCTGACTGGAAGCTCCAGGTCAATTAATTCTTGATTTACCTTTCAAAGTATGAGATATGATCTCTCTTATCTGAAATGCTGGGGCCCAGAAGTGTTTGACATTTCTGAGTTTTCATGGTTTGGATTTGCGTACAATAAGCTCCCTAGGGCAGGGACCCAAATGTTCAGTACAGAACTCATGCAGAGTCTTTGGTTGGTGCTTCAGTCTCCAGGCTGGCGCTGTCAGTTGGCTCTGTTGGTCTTCTTGGGGTGCTCCTGTCACCTCCAGGTCCTTTTCCCCTTCCCCCTTTTCCACAAGAATTCCTGTACATTGCCTTGTGTTTGGCTGCGACTGTTTCTAACTGCTACTGGGTGGAGCCTCTCAGAAGACAACTATGCTAGGCTCCTGCCTGCAAGCAAATCTTTAGATAAGAATATCTTTAATAGTGTCAGGGCTGGCTCTCTCCCATGGGTGGGTCTTAGGTTGAGCCAAGCACTGGTTGGACATTCCTTCAATCTCTGCTCTAACTTTATCCCTGCACATCTCTCCCTACACAGACGTAGCTGATGGGCAGCTCAGGCTTTCTGTGGGTCCACTAGTAAGAGGAGTGGGGGCTCTCTCTGACATGGACTCTGTTGGCTGTTGTTTGATCATTTCCCCCTGGTGGGACAACCTTAGCAGGCCACAGGGGAAGAAGACACACTTAGTCCTGATGTGATTTGATGAGCTGGGATAGAAGGGAAGGAGGTTCCCCTTTTTTGAGGAAGAGGGGATGGGGGAGGGAGGAGGGAGAGGGAGCGTGGGCCTGTGAGGAGAGGAGGGATGGGGCTATGACAGGATATAAAGTGAATTAAAAAAAATACAGAACTCATTTTTCCCTCCTCATATACACCTTATACACATACCATGAAGGAAGTATCACAATTCTTTAACATGACTTTGTGTTCTGACCACTATCATGGGAAGGCAGGTGTGGAATTTTCCACTTAGTGCTGTGTCAGAGCCCATGCATTTAGACCTTAGAGCATCTAAGATGCCAGCCTTAAATTTTTGAGATTAGGGATCTTAACTACTTTTAATTTACTTCACTGATAAACCGAATTAAACAGTGACAAACTTTCAAACAAAGTCAACTTTTCAGAAAACATGCACATACCTATGGAAGTGGTCTCTGAAATCTCTAGCAACTTCTTGAACAATTGACTTTAATCTGTAGAAGAATAAATACATAAATATGTCACCTCTTCAATTAAAAGGTTTAACTATCCCATTACAACATCTGTTGCAAGACACTCTATGTAGACTACACAAAGCTGGCATGGCATTTGAAGCTTAAATCTGTTTCAAAGCAATTATACTTGGTATGCTCAAATGATGTGTTTTTCTCATCAATGACTACAATAGCCACAAGCTTTCCTGAAATTAAGAATAGTATCTTTCATTTCCTTGAATTGAGAAAGACATAACTCACATAACCCATACTTGTCAAATATTACTTCTGATACCAGACTATGTTTCTAGATTCCAATCATCATTTACGCATTGGTGGTTCAGTGGTAGAATTCTCACTTGCCAATCATTATTTACACATTACATAAAATTAAGCCAACATATTTGCAGCCCAGACCAGTAAATTAGTCAACTTCAAATGATACATTTCTTCTACCTCTAGGAGGTAAATATTAATAATTTTATTTTAATTTCTCTAAAATTATTTTATGCAAACCAACAACGTAATGAAATATTTTGTCAAAAGCTACACCATAAAGAAGACATTGCCAGATGTGGTGGTACATGCCTTTATCCCAGCACTCAGGAAGGCAGAGGCAAATGGATCAAAGTTAGAGGCCAGCCTGGTCTACAATGTGAATCCAGGATAGCTACGGCTACACAGGGAAACACTGTTTTGAAAAAGCAGCAGCAGCAGCAACAACAACAACAACAACAACAACAACAACAACAACAACAACAACAACAAAGACATTGATTTAAAAACATTTACTAAAAATTGCTAATAAGCCCTAGTAGTTTATAACACTAAGGAAATTATTTTTGCATAGCCATTTCCTCTGTTACAATTTCACCAGTGATGGCATATAGAATCAAATTGAGTGACACTACTTTTGAAGTATAAGTAAAACAGTAAGTTATATGCCTACTGACAATGTTCGGGAGGGTAGAACAATGTAATAACAGTAGTGTTCGGGGTGCTGACGTGGGTTATGTTCTCAGCACTGTACCAAGCAGGGAGAATAAAAGTGAGATACCACTCTCTAATACTTATGTAACTGAACATAAGCAAACTCCCATTTATTTTAGGAAAGCAAGTTTTTCTGACTTATAAGGAAAAATTAAATGAATTTATATACATAAACATACTTGAGTATAGTTTCACTCGAGGTAGAAACACAAATGTAGGAATAAGTTAAAAACCAAACCAAACCAAACTAACCAAACCAAAATCCCCCCCCCCCAAAATCCCAAAACCAAAAAATTAGCATCATTTACATTATTTTCATGCTTTTCCTAATCTCACCCTGCATAATACATCTCTAATACATCTACATAATCTTGATTCACTGTTAGCTTTTTGTTGAAAACATCATCTATAAGAATTATTTCATTTCTTGAAATATTTCATGTACTATTCAGTGCTTAATTTTTCATTTTGTTTTTTTCTTATTCTTCTTTCCCCCCAAGACAGGGTTTCCCTGTGTAATAGAGTCCTGGCTGTCCTGGCCTCTCTCTGTAGATCAGGCTGGCTCGAACTCACAAATATCCATCTACCTCTCTGCCTTCTGAATGCTGGCATTACAGACGTGTGCTACAGCACCTGGCTTCAGTGCTTAATTTGAATTGTGTCTAATTTTCAAATGTTTCTTCCCTATCGCTGTATTTCCATTTCATGATCATGAAACTGTGAGAGGGAACACATGTGGTAACAACATATAGATGTCCCACCTTTAGTGGGGTCTAAGCCTATACAATACTCTCCTAATAAAGTAAGCTTCTTATAATTTTTAAACTTTCTATGTTGGCTAACTCTTATATTTCTATTTATTTTTCTTTCTTTGTCATTTTCTATCATATGACCTTAAGAAATGAACAGTATGACTGATTCCCACTCACAAGTAACAGCAGACCTTAGGAGACAGTGAGAAGGCTTCACTTTAACTTGTAGCTTCATGGTTTTTGTTTGTTTGGTTTTGGTTTTGGTTTTTTATTCCCTTATTCTTGAATCATTCAGGCCCTTGTCTTCCTCATCACCATCAGGTGTTAGTAAACCTCTTTGGCTACACTGATCCTCATATGAAAGTATATATCCGTGGTACTCTAAGTCTCAACTCTTAGAAAGCAGAACTAGCAAACATAAGTGTACTTTAATTAGGAAATGCAGCTTTAAAAGAACCAGTAAATAAGCACTCAAAGAAAAATTCTGTAATGAAGCGGAATGGCCATATGCTTGTTACCTGTGTCACCAAGTTCATACAAAAGGAAGCCATCCATAGTAAGGTAGTTCTGAAATCTCTCCCTGCTGATCCATGTGGACAGATCGCCATCTTCATACTCTTGAAACAAAGCAAAGGAAATACATCAGCGTACAAGGCAGCTGTAATGTCTCAATTCAGCAAAGTGATAACGTATCTAAAACAGTATTATAATTATAAAACCTTAAGCTGGTTCTTAGGTAGTTTATAGTTGCCTGAATTAAGGGCCTCTTAGCAGGTTTAGAATAAGAGATTTGAAGGCTGAGTCTAGATACTGCTAGACATTTTAACTTGGGAGAAAAAAGAAAACACTCTTCTTTAAAAATACATAAAATAGTAACAATGGTCAAGTATACATTGAACACTTCTAGTAGCATTTTCTTAACCAAAAAGAAGGTAGGTACAGACAAATATATGGGTTCTTTCCTTTCTCCTCTTTTCATGTATGCAAGTTCTTCTCAAGTTCATTTGACTGGTGATGACTATAAACATTCAAAAACTATCTCCTGAATGAATGTACTTTGATGTTTCACTGTATAGATCACTTTATCTAATACTCTAATGATGTAGGACAGTCATGTATCTGCCACACTATCCCCTGTATAAATTAAAGGACAGAAATAACTATGCAACATTAGGTGGGTAACGCAGGACATCTAATGTATAGCACTAGTGATAATTATGTATCAAGTTAGTTCAATTGAACACAATGACAAAAATTAGAGATGTGTAGTTTTCTCTGCAGTTATCAAGACATAAAATATAAGAAAATATCAAAACATGTTCCTTTACTAAAGCAAGGAAAATAATTTTTTTCTTCAGTGGTCCAACAATCAAGTGGTTATCTAAAAAAAATATAACCCCCATTTTTAAAAAGAAGGATAGTGAAACACAGTGAAAAAATTTCATTAGGATTTGCTTTGAATTACTTCAAAAGAAAAACAATAAAACTGAAACAACTACAGTAAGGTCCTGTTAACCATTTATGAGTATGAGGGTTTTATTATATCTTTCTTTTTATGATGTATGGATGATATAAAAATAAAATTTAAATAAAGTATTTTCTGACAGAGGGGGAGAAATACCTAAAGAAGGTAAAGAGTTTCATTCTGCTGAGGATATTTTATTTTATCGGTGTGTGATGAAAGCTAACTATCCTCCTAAAATTAAGTCTGAACATTTTAATGTATAGAAATTGAATACAGATTATTTCTTAAAGTGGCAAATAATTACACACACACACACACACACACACACACACACACACACACACACACCCTCAATGGAAGCAACTAAGAATGAAGTACATTGTTGGAAATCTACTGAAGGATTAAAAGATGATTCTATCAAATGTGATACTTTGTAAGTGGCAGCACTTACACAATATTTTATAAATGCCTGCTTATAACAATGTTTTAATTATGAAAGGCCTTATGTGAGTTAAAGCTTTGGAACTTACCATCATAAACAAAGTAAGTGTTGTCCTTGAAAACAAGCACAGCAGGAATCTCTTTCAGTGTCACATACTGCAGAAAAACATCAGAAGTTTGAAATTTTAACGCCAATAATTCAATTAGTACCTGTAATAGCATGATCTGGTGCTTTGTATTTGATTGCGAATTATTTTGTTCCAGAGATCTGCTTGCTTTCTCTTACAAGCACATTCTCCGGTACATCTTCCCTTACTGTGTAAATCTTGCTCTACCTAATTTAAAGGTGATTGGTTAAAAAAAACCGCTGAAGCCAGGTGTGGTGGCACACACATTTAATCCCAGCACTTGGGAGGCAGAGGCAGGCAGATTGGATCACTGTGAGTTCAAGGCCAGCCTAGTCTACAAAGTAAGTCCAGGACAGCTAAGACTACACAGAGAAATCTTGTCTTGAAAAACCAAACCAACCAAACAAACAAACAAAAACCAAACCAAACCAAAAAACAAAAAAACCAAAACCAAACAAACAAAGCAAACAAACCAAAAATCAAAAACCAAAACAAAATGCTGAAGCCTGGGCAGGGCAGAAGTGAGAGGTGGAGCTAAGGTTCATGGGGAGGAGATAGGAAAAGAAGCAAATGGCTTGGAGGAGCAGCTCTAATGATGGATGGAGCAAAGCAGCCCAGGTGAGAAACACGTGCAAGTATTTATGATTTATGGATGGGGGGGAAGTAGCCCAGATAGGAATTATTAGAGCAATTGGCATAGGATATGGGACTGGGAGATGAAGGGTAGTTGAGAGGGGAAATATTTGCTCAGCCCCAGGTAAAATAAGGCTTATCTAAAATCTATCAGGTGTCTGTGTACTTATTGATTTGGTAGCAGGTTAGAGAATAATACCACCATAACAATTACAGGCTTTTAATAATAAACATTATTAACCATTTTTATTTTCTACATTAAGTACCTACAATTAATTTCAAAAGCATTGAAAAAAACTAGGAAATAACCCCTCACCCACACTACTGAAGACTAGAAAGAGTACAATCTTAAATTCAGCTAAATTTTATGTTTTCAGATACCTCCCTGGAAGCATGCTGCCTGACATAAGAAAAGACAAGGACCACTCTTAAGAGTTTCTATAAGACCATGGATAATATTTTGAGTAGGAAAAGATGGAGGAATTCTGGAGCACAGAGCAGTAGGACCAATGCTTTAACAGTCTACCTAAGGATATCACTCCCCAGTACTCATCAGCTTTGTGATACTCAGTTACTTCATCTAGATTCAACTGCCTCAGCCTAGAAACTTAAAGCCAATGACAACATCTACCTCCCAGGATAATTATGGATGACATTAGGCAACAAGTACTCTCCAAACTACTTTTTAAATACTATTGGCATTCATAAGGAATCATCTAAAAGTACCTCCTTCTATTTTGTATGTATTTCAAACAGGTAAAATTATGAAAAATTAGGCTAGGCAATTACCCATGAGTATATGTAACCCAAAAGTAACAGTGAATAGATTCAGGTACATCTCAGCACAGAGGCAATATGATAAATGATCTTGCTACATTGTAACTAAAAATTACATAATACTATCATAATATCGGGTAGTAAAAAAGCTCTCAATCATGACTAGATTTGCCTTTTCTTGGCCACTCACCCACAAAAATGTTAGGAAGTTTCTGTGTTAGCATGAGGCATTGCTCCCTTCCAAAGCAATGAAGTGGCCTTTCTTGGAAGGACTTACAGCAGATAATCCATTTCCATATCTATCTCTTCCTTACATTCCATGGCGTTTACATTACAGGAGGTGCTGGTCTGCTCTCTATTGTTTTAGTTTTTTCTTTGTTTTTAAAATATAAAGTCTCACTGTAGCCCAGGCTAGCCTTGAGCTCCTGCCTCTATTTCCAGTTGTATAATAAATATCATGTACAGCTAATTCTTTAGCTTCAAAGAGATAGTGGTTACACAACTATTTGCATGTGCCAAAAATAACACATCTGTACACCAAAATGGAAGGATCTGACTGTAAAATATAAAAATTAATACTTAGATCTAAAAAAAGGAGAAATGACAAATTAAGGGTATGAACATTATGTGCTCTGAAAAAATAATATGTCTTCTACCAAAATAGGTAAACTGGAGTGGATTTAGATTGGCAAAAGTAGAGGTTCTTTAACATGTTGAAAACATTTCAGAATTTCCATTGTAACATAAAAACCTATGTACTAAAGCAATGGTTCTCAAGCTGTGGTCGTGACCCTTTTGGGGTCAAACTACCACTTCACAGGGATTGAATATCACACATTCTGAATATCAGACATTTACATTTTAAGGTTCATAACAATAGCAAAAATTATAGTTATGAAATAGCAATGAAAATCATTTTATGGTTGGGTTACCAAAACATGAGAAACTGTATTAAAGCATCGTAGCATTAGGATGGTTGAGAACCAGTGTGCTAGAGTACACTCTAAGTTATTTCATATTCACCTGCTTATTGACTCCCAAGTTCAAAGGTTAAGTGATCTGTGAATCTACTTTCACAATATTGTGCTCTTAGCACTTTCAAATGAACCGACTTGAGTTCCTTATGAACTTCACCTTCATTATACATGCTGTAAAATATACAACAAGAATTGTCTTCTGCTTGCTTCTATCCCCTTCTCACAGTGATATAGGAAGACTGGCTACTGTGCTGCTGTTCAAATATGCAAGTTATGCTCTTGTCTTGGGCATTTGAATTATCTCCTCTTTTCTGATATTCTATCCATAGACCTGTGTGAGGCTCTTTCACATCAAGCAGGCTTCAGTTCAAATATTTTCTGCTCACACCTCCCTCTTTCCTTACCTTTTTGGATCAAAAAAATTAAACAGCTGTCCATCCCTACATATCCCAACTCTCACAATGTCCACTTACTTTTGGTAGCATCTCTGGAGTCTTGTTTTTGTAGTATTTATTTACTACTGGGTGTGAGGGGCCAGGAGTAGACTGCATTTGCAACAATACATAATTTATTACTTAAAAGCACCTTTGGGGTTTGATATATATCACTGCTTACCAATATTATTTCATAAAGAAAGAAGGTCACCAATGTAATGTAACCACAATCTCTAAGTGCCATGATTGTGGAAGCATTGGTTCATGAATTATAAACAGTCGACATCAGTAGTAAAAAACTTTTCATACAACATTACAAATAAATCTGACATGTAGAACCAAATCAAAATTCATTAAATCAAATATTAAATATTACCTCAGGAACCACATCTTCTGAGGCAGAAAAGAAGTATGTATACACAATTAACTCTGAAGCAGCATCTATGTATTTCTCCTATAATTTGAACAGAAAAAGGATATCTTAAACATTAAAGATAAAAAATTTATTCCTTATTTAATAATCCAATTAACTATAATATACTATAAAGATTTCCTACCATGTTACCTTTCAGTGAAATAAGACACTATAACTAAAACAAATGTACTGTTGTGAAGGCAAACCACCATTGCAACTAAGTGATCCTACCCTCCCCTTCAAAAAGAGTTGATGAATTATAACACAAAGTCGACTCAGGTTTATTAATAGAGATTAGCAATGATGATTAATGATGATGGTGGTGACAATAAGAAAAGTATACACAAATACACATATACATTAAGTAAACTTAAGCACAGTGCTTTGCTTTAAAAAGGTAACATCTGAACAACAGTTTTCAGTCTTTCACTTAAAGTACGAAAAAGTGATGCAAAAAAAAACTAAGGCAGGCAAGCTTTATCCAAATTTCACTTAATTTCAATTTGATAATTTCATAATTGTAAATTTAGTAAGAGAGACTAAAGAAAGTGTTTTCATTGTGAAAAATAGATAAGCTAAAATATTTTGCTTCAAAGTTTTGGAAGAATCATAGCTGCATAGCAAACATAAAATTACAACATGTCTGTTCATGTGGAAAAAAAAGATAATGTCATACTTTTAAGGGTGATTCTCCACCAATATAAACAAAAAATACATGGTGCCTCTTCCGTACATGGTCGAACATTTGTTGACTTGGAAGAGGTCGAATCAGAGCCCTGTGTGAAAACAAAACAAATGGTAGTGAACTAAAGATAGAGCACAATTCATTCTTATGGGACATGTTTTAGCAATGTATTATCTGCACTTATGTATATCACCAAACCCACTCAAGTAAAATTTCAGCCTATGGTACTTGTGTACTACATAGTAAAATTCTATGTAGTATGCAAAATTAAATCTGACAGCTTCAAATCATTTTAGACATCATCGACACTATTTTAAATTAGTGAGATATAGAATGATCATCCATTTATAGTCCTTGGCTAAAAGCAAGACAATTCACCTGAGAATTCTTTCCTTTTCAAAAGCATACTTACAGAAATAGTATCCCAGGAGTCAACAAGAGTTAATATTTATATAATATGTGTCAATTTAAATACTACATACTTCTTAAGTACCCTATAGAGGTCAAAGTCCCAAGCTTCTAATTTATATTACTATTTATTTTCAGAAAAATAAAATGGAAGCACAAAGAGAAAGCTTTCCTACAAAATTTAATAAACAGTCATTTTTAAAACAAATGGATAAATGAATGACAATAAAGGTTACTATAAAACATATCACTTATAAAGTTAAGAGATAAAATAAATGCTTTCTTTTTAAAAATATGGTATAGATTATCATACTTTTAGTCGACAAAACTTATAAAATAAACAGAACCTATTTTGCGAAGTGAACACTTTCAAAACACACAGTTTTTAAGGTCATTGCATCATTCTCCCGAGCCTCTGCTTCAACCCTTCATAATTAACCAGCAAGTGATGCAACTCTAAACTGAGTCATGAAATCTCCCCTACTCCAGAGGCACTCTCACATCAGGAGAATCTCTTCTTACAGTTAAAGAAAAACGCAATCAATAACTGCCAAACATAAAACTACCTGAAGCCACAGGAGAGTCAAGTGTATATACCACTAGCGTCATTTACCTCAAATAAACGTGTTTCAAAATTTATTTATTCACACAGTAAATGAAGAGAAATATACAATCAAAATGAGAAAATACAGTTGAAATTACATATAAGAGTCACAAACTATAACAAAGATCATTCCTAAATCTGTGCATTTACACAAATATTTTGAGGCTTAATTTTACACCACGAACCTATCCTGTTTCAACCTCAAGCTATTTATAATTACCAATATATCCTATTAAGCTAATAAAGTGTGTAGAACTTTAAAGCCAATATAAATTGATCTTGACAAGTGCTCTTCACAAAGATACACATAAGCATATTACAAATATAATTATAAACACTGATATTCTTTACACATTAGCAAGATGTAGATATCTTGTTTTTTAAAAATCACATTCAAATCAGCAAGAACTGCTTGTGAAGGATCTACTTCCTGATCAGCAATAAGTCAAAGATTGGTAATTCAGTGCAAATGGCTCACTGGGTTTTAACTATGTCACTAGCTAAGCCAATACTGCCAGAATACTTTGCAGGTAGCATTGAAAAAAAATGTGATGGCAAAGAAAATTAATTTAGATGTATTTAAAAAAATATTTTCATCACCACAAACTAGAAATGAAACCCCAAGTCTCTAAGAGCAATAACATCTGGGCTTCTTTTAAGACTCTGAAATTAGAGAAGACGCTATGTAAGTTGATACACGGCATTACAACATAAGAACTATTTCTAAAAAATAAGATTCATGAAATTGCTAACAGATACTCCTAATTTCTTTTACCATGTTTCCAATTACTCATAACAACTATGGTCTGATAATACTAAGTAGAAACTTCCACAGGAACCAGTCCATAAGTTAAACTGTGCACTGTTCTGAATAACAGGAAGCCCCACTGTACACTGCTTTCCTTCAAAGAGTACAGAGACAGCCAGTAAATTACTCAGGGCTGTGAGCAAGTAATCCTTAGTTTGTTTATCAATGGAACAAAGTGCAGAAGTTAGTGACATTGGAAATCCAGATACTAAAGAAAGGAAATCAAGTGCTTCCTTTAAGTGAAAAGCGAGAAGTACAAGATATTTTGAAAGAAAGGAAAAAAAAACATTCATATGATCTGGTACTAGGCAGTTTCAAGCATCTCTGGGAGGAGTTGAGGTAGGGGCTTAGGATGTCCTTAATATATAGGACAGACTGTTATATCTATAATAAAAATTTTGAAAATATATTAAAATTCATTGGAGAAAAAAATTAACATAAACTATATCATCTATCTTTACAGAACTTCACTGCATATGCTATATAACCTTATATTTTCATAAATGTATTCAACACATTTAATATCTAAAATATGTATGTTCAATATAATCTACTAAAATACATTTCTTTCAAATACTAGAATCATATAGTAAAGGCTTTTTCAACTTACCCAGATACTCTGTGAGCAAACTCAATTATATCATCTTTAGTCCGTGGTCCTCTATAATTATATGCCAAGTCTCCCTTTAATCTTAAAAATAAAAGATAAGAATTGGAAATTAATCGTCCTCATATTTACTCTCAATCCTCCTCTACTAAAGTATAAGCTTAAAATGCATAAAACACTAAATAAGAAGAAGCTTTAAGAGCAGCGCACTTGTGTAAAGCAGAGTGTGCAGAGTCCCCTGAGAACCAGCAACTTACAATGCACAGGAAAAGGCAATGTGCCACATACACATCAGAGATACATTTTAATCTGTAGTGTAGAGTTATAGTATGAACCTTCAGAAAAGTGAGTAATTTGTACATTTACAGTCAAGAGCTTAAATCAGAGTAATTTTAATTATTCTCCATCAAGCGGAAAATAAAAGGACTAGGGACTAGATTATTTTGGTGGTAGCAAAACCCCCAACATGCATCATGAATTAGGCATAAAAATAGTTTTCCTAAAACACAGATTATCTTCCAAAAGACATGTCAATGAATAAATTTATATTTAACCAACTGTACAGATACAAAAGAGCAATTAATAGGCAAAAACAGAGCTCTTAATAACAAAGAGAAAGGACCATTAACATACACTGTAATAGAATAACATTTTCAACAAAACAAAACTAAAAACAAAGGAAAAATGTCAATTAAAAAAACCCAGACTAATATAAAAAATTGGGGGTTTTAAAATATTGGGGTAAAGTTAGTTTACCTAAAATAAAAAAACTGAAAAAAAAAATGGCTTAGCTGCTCACAGCACGAAAATAAGATTAATGTAAAAAACAGGAAAATTTAGCAAAATCATTTTAAAACATTTTTTCCCAACTCACCACATTGTTTTCCAACTTAATTTCTCTAGTACACATAGATTAAAATGAATATTTATCATTTTTCTCTAATAAAGTTAGTGTCATTAATTATACAAGAATGAAATCTCTTAGATGTGATTTGCAGTGGCAAAGCAGAAACATACTGGGGCTCCTCAAGAGACCTTTCATAATTTATGATGTACACCTTAAGTGTAAGTGTAAGTGCATGTTACACAGTAAACATCCAGAACACATTTACTGAATTAGCTGTATACCACACACTTAAATATGAAGATGTATAGAGGTGAACTTTCTCACCTTTGATCGTACTCTTGGCTTAAAAACAATGGCTGAACCCAAACCTTTGCCCTCCAAAGAAAGTACTAGAATAAGTAAAATATAAGCAGAGTGAACTATTAAAACCATACAGACAAACATACAACACTCAACTTACAGCTTAATTGTTGGATAACCTCGAACTCCAAACTCTGAAGCAATGCCTTGATAAGAAAAAGAATAAATATTTCTAAGTTCCTTTTAAACTGAGAAAACTAAGTAATATGAGCCTTTTATTCAGAAAAAAGTATATCTATATAAACTTGATTGTTTTTAAGTATTAAATCTCACAAAGAAGAAAACCATGGCATTCATTATCTTATAATTATAGTCGTAGACTAAAATGTTTTGCAGTCTAGAAAGGAAATTTGCAAACATAATCCTTTAACAAGAACAAGGAATAGGAATGGTACCAGTGCAAGTGAGGCTGACATAATCCTTACTGTAAAGCCTGTATGTAGGCTGGAGAGTAAGCAGGGTTTTAGGGGCTCCACAATAGAAAGAAACATTTGAGGAAACTATACAATTTAACGTCTATATGAGAAATACTTTTAGCACTGATTCCTGGAAGAGTAGATATTTGTGTATGTGTAGATGTTTTAAGACATGCTAGATTAATTACTAATTAAAACTGGATAAAAAATTTGTCACTATTTGAAACAAAGAAAAATAAATCATACTAATTCAAAGTTCCAGTTCAAAAGTTCTATACACTGGGATTTGTTTCATTGTGTCTATTTGTTTCAGTCACAGTTATACAACTGAGAATAAGCTACTGTCAAATAATCTTATTTCTACATGACTGCTTTGAATAGCCCTCTTTCAAACCAAACCCAAATCATGTAACTACATACCAATATTCTACTTTATGGTTCTTCAACTTAAGTTCTGCAGTAGAAGTATTCAAAATGCCTTCAAAACTATTCTCATAACCTACTCTGAAATATTTTCAAATGATATGGCAGTGTGGGTGTCTGGATTCTAAACTAACAGTGAGTACTCAGGTAATCTTAACACAGGTAGACAGACCAAATATTGAGAAACACAATGTCCAAAATGCACAGGAGAGGTATCTATGAAATAGTCAAAAGTTTATAACTGTACAGACAACAAAGAATAACAAGGACAGGTGGCTTAAAAAAAAATCAGTCCTTTATCAATTTAACTCTCAATTGCATCAAAATGTCTGTATTTAAAGTTTTGCGGTATTTAAGGAAGCATTGAGAATTATAAGAACAAAACTATGTGATCTCTAGACAGCAGTTTATGAATACTTATCAATGTTTATCAACATACTAAAAAGTACATTCTTTTTCTGTACAGTACATTGGAGACGGTATATTCAATGATAAAATAACTTATTTATGTTTATTGGATATTGTTTCTTTTCTAGTTTATGTACCGGAATAGCCCAGTTTCCCTTTGTTCAATGGTGTATTACCAATGTCTAGAATGTGTCTGGCATGTGCTGGCTTATAGGGAAATGATTCTGCAACTGGTACATACCATCATAGAAGGAACACTCATTAAGTTATCTTCTAGGTAAATGAATGCTGACTTTACAGCTTTTCTATGAAAGAATGACTTTTGTAATAGACCATGTTTGGCCTATTAAATTAGTGACAAGATTCCTAAGAACTAAGAGCACTGCTTGCTCTTCCAAAGGTCCTGAATTCAATTCCTAACAACCACATGGTGCCTCACAACCATCTGTAATGAGATCTAGTGCCCTCTTCTGGTGTACATGCAGACAAAACATTGTGTACATTGTGGAGGAATGCTGAGTGAGTAATTGTATCAACCATCAATAAAGCGCTGCTTAGCCAATCAGCTAGGCAGAAAAACAGTAAGTGAGAGGCGGGACTTCCTGGAGGGGAGGGGACAGTTTGAAGGCTGGAGTGAGGAGAGGTTTTTTGACAGTTGGAGGAGGAATGGGTCATAGTGGCAAGTGCTTGGAATATATGTATGTTACAAGGCTTAGAATAGTTTGATTAGTTTATGAGCAGATTAGAATCAGTTCAGATTCTGCCCAGCAAAGTGCTGGCAGCTTTAAAGTTTCAGTCTCCCTGTGTCAGTTATTTGCTTTGTAGGCCGAAAGGATACAAAATACTGTTAACAGTAAATAATTATTAAAAACATCTTAACAACAAGAAGAAAGAATGTATTACTGCTCTGGTTGGGCTGTAAGTTGGAAGGGGAAGTAGAAGAGTTTCACTGGTCTATATCCACAGAGTGTATCACACAAGGTAAAATACTTGGCAGGTGACAGTGTTCCATATGTATGAGTTTCTCTTTCCCCTTTCCCAAAGATATGCAGTTTACACAAGATGTGTTAAATGCATATTTTCTGTGTGGTCAGCTCTATATAACAATGTTTTGTGAACGAGAAATATAAGCTGTAATAATCACACCTATGAAATTAAAATGTACCAATGGGCATGGAGGCATACATCTTTAATTCCAGTACTTGAGAGGCAGAGGCAGGTGGATCATTGTGAGTTCAAGGCCAGCCTGGTCTACAAAAAGAGTTCCAGGATAGCCTGGGATATTACATAGAGAAACCCTGTCTCGAAAAACAACAAAGCAAAACAAAACAAAACAACAAAGTGGGGGGGGGGGAAGTCCCAATTAGAGTGGCTAAAAAGAAAATTATAAACGAATTCATAGCATGTAAAACACTTTCTCACCTGAACTACCAAACAAAATTTACTAGCTTTATACATGCAAGGGAGTGTTCTACCATCAAGGAATTCTATCTCTCACTTGGCTAATTTTCCTAATCACAGAACCCCTTTAAAAGGGTCAGTTAATGAATACTAAATTTAAAATATCAGATAATATAAGTGTTTTGAGTTAATGTAATATCTCTGAGGCATCACACAGTTTATCTTTAAGATATTTACAATTTAAATGCATTACATGTATTATATGTATTTTTTCTAATGACTTTTCTTTATATGTCCATTGTATTTTCCAATAAGTGATTCAAATGATCAATTAATCTGCCATTTTCCAGACTTTTTGGCACTTACTAGTTTATTTCTCATTCTCTAATAGGTTATTAAGCATTTCTTGGCCTAATGGAACTTGTTTGACCTTTAAACAATCTCTAAAGATTGGAATGGAGGCTCATAAATAGTTAAGAAGTATAATCTGATTGAGTGGACAAGTGAATGATTGCACCATAAGTAAATATGTGTGTGAGCTCCTCTGAAGCTGAAATTAAATGTGGTTATGAGCCACCCACTGGATGCTTGGAACCAAACCTAGGTAGGTCCTCTCCAACAGTAAAGTGCTCTTAACCACAGAGCCATCTTGCCAGACTCTTCTAATACGGTCAAAAACTAATTCAAACATACCAATCCAAGCATATAATCCTTCCTCTCTACAACAAGGGTCTGCCAGTCATTTTATCTCCTTCTAGTATTCAAAAGTTCATTTATTTGGTTTAGTAATTCCAGCTCTGACAACTCATCTACATTCTAGATCACTAATTCACTAACATCAGTAAACTAAAAACTGCCAACTGAAACTAGCTGACAGCTTGAACATAACAAAAAGCAAAATGTCCTGCTTGCAATACAGCAGTACATCTAGGATTACAGTTTATCCCATCTATACCTTCAGCCTTGCAAATTACTATGAACATTATTTTTACTGCTCTGCTGTTTCCATTCAAGCCTAAGCTTCCAGGCCCCTACACAGAATACCTATAACATTTCATATAGATTATCCTTCTGTATGTATTGATCTTTTCCTTCATCTTACAAGTTTCTGCCCAAAACATTTCTTTTATCAAGTCATTTGCTTTTCCTCAAATGAGTTCTCTCCCTATTGACAAATGATAAAATGTAAAACTTTGCCTGACGTAGGAAACTCTTAATATGGCTCCTTCTGTATCATCAGATGCACTATCTACTACACCAATGGGTTTTAAGTATGAAACATTATGCAATGTTCACCACCCTAAAGATTACTGCTCCCTGATCGATCAAAAAACTAAAATTAGGTTAAGTGCTTCTTTCATAGCCACAAAATAGGATGTAAGAGTTGAGATTAAAAACATGGGCCTGTCTTGACCCAAAGTACAATCTAGAACATAAACTTACTGTCCTAAAGAAAAAAAAAAAGGACAGTAAGTAGCTGGGTGTGTTGCTTCATACTTGTAATGCTAGTACTTGGGAGACTGAGGAAGAAGAGTGATATGAGTCCAGGGACATAATAGAATGTTCCAGGCCAGTCTGAACTACAGGGAAAGAGCCTGTCTCATTTTTGTTTTATTTTAAAGAGAGCAAGCATACATATTGCCACATAACACAATTCTTTCCTAAGTAAAAGAGAAGGAAACTAATTTTATTGAACACAAAGGATTTTACATGTATCACATCATTCAAACTTCAAAACAGCCAGTAAAGAAATATCACAATTAAATGTTTACTGATAAAGCCAAAGCTTAGGATCTTCAGAAGCCTTCCCAGTTTCACACACAAGAGCAATAGGCAGTACCAACCTTACTGTCTCTGAAGCTCTTTCCAAATTGCTCTGATACCTCACACTTCTCTAAGCTTAATTTCTTCTTTTATTATTTCCCTTAAGACACTTCTTAATGAAGATTATGTTATGGGGCATGTAGTTTCTGTCACAACTCAGTTTTGACAAAGAAGCATGAAAATAATCTACATAACAATACACAAATGACTGTGGCATCGAATAATTCTATTTATAAAAATAGGCAGCAGGGCAGATTTGGCTTATTGTACTTATACTTGTCTCAGCTTCATTCAGTTTCTGCATCCATTTATTAATCTCATTTTCTACTTTCAATACCTTCCTAACCCTCACTTATTTTTTCTAACTCAGTCCACCTTTTAAACTTCTACTTATTTCCCTATCTTTTTTCCTCAGCTTGCACTTACAAAATCAACTTTTCTATAGTAGTCTCCTATAATATATTATGATCAATGTGGACTCAATTAGGAACAAACAATGGCTTGCATGTCTACACTATGATTAAGATTAGCTCACATGGGCTGGAGAGATGGCTCAGCCATTAAAGGCTAAGCTCACAACCAAAATATAAGATTAGCTCACATTATTTATTAAAATTTTAATAGCTAATTCATTTAACTCAAAGTATATAACCTTAAAGTATTAAGTTATTAAAGTTATTATGATAATTTTACATGATAAAACAAACATCTCTTCTACTCACCCTGAAAACAGTTTCAATTAAAATATTTCTATTATTAGAACCATAAAATAATTAACTATGAGCTTACTAGAATAGGAAGTAGCATCCATCTTTCCAACATTAACTGGAGAACCAATGCTTTTCATTTCAAGCCCAACTTCATTCCAAATCGGTTCTAGTTTTTTACAATGGCCACACCAGGGTGCATAAAACTATACAGAAAGAAAGAAAACACACTAAGAAGCTGCATCACTATGAGGATCAGTCATAATATTCAAAGAATTTATCCAAGCAATATAACAAAACAGATAAATATAGATAGATACCTCAAAACTAGTATTTTAACTTTATTTTAATTGACTATCAATATCTATTTAGAATAGAAATGTGATTGACTCAAAGTCTCTAATTCTGTGCAAATGTGTCAATGTTTATATAAAAACACTAAGTAAACAAGCATGTACCATACCACATACAATCTGTGTTCATAAAAAAATATGTTCTTAGTACAAAAAGTTAAGAGGTAGGTGAATTTCCTTAGTTCTATTGTTTTCACTAGCAGAGTAGAGGTGATCATTGAGAAATGTGACACAG